>NW_027507685.1:106178004-106433004 GCF_037356315.1 Lithobates pipiens | reverse complement strand
GCCCAATGAACCCAATGTCCACCATCCATGAAGTACTGTGCCCAATGAACAAAATGTCCACCATCCAAGGGGTAATGTGCCCAATGAACACAATGTCCACTATCCAAGGGGTAATGTGCCCAATGAACACAATGTCCATCATCCAAGGGTTAATGTGCCCAATGAACAAAATGTCCACCATCCAAGGGGTAATGTGCCCAATGAGCACAATGTCCACCATCCAAGGGGTAATGTGTCCAATGAACACAATGTCCACCATCCAAGGCGCAATGTGCCCAATGAACACAATGTCCACAAAGGGCAATGTGCCCAATGAACATAATGTCCACCATCCAAGGGGTAATGTGCCCAATGAACACAATGTCCACCATCCATGAAGTACTGTGCCCAATGAACAAAATGTCCACCATCCAAGGGGTAATGTGCCCAATGAACACAATGTCCACTATCCAAGGGGTAATGTGCCCAATGAACACAATGTCCATCATCCAAGGGTTAATGTGCCCAATGAACAAAATGTCCACCATCCAAGGGGTAATGTGCCCAATGAGCACAATGTCCACCATCCAAGGGGTAATGTGTCCAATGAACACAATGTCCACCATCCAAGGCGCAATGTGCCCAATGAACACAATGTCCACAAAGGGCAATGTGCCCAATGAACATAATGTCCACCATCCAAGGGGTAATGTGCCCAATGAACACAATGTCCACCATCCAAGGGGTAACGTGCCCAATGAACACAATGGATACCCTGCTAAGTGCAATGTGCCCAATAAACACAATGGGGGATATTTACTAAACCTGGAGAGTACAAATTTTGGTGCAGCTCTGCTTAGAAACCAATCAGCTTCAGGTTTTATTGTCGAAGCTTCATTGAACAAGCTGAAGTTAGAAGCTGATTGGCTACCATGCACAGTTGTATCAGATTCTGAGTGCTCCAGTTTTATTAAATCTCTACCAATGTCCGCTCTACAAAGTGCAATATGTCCCCCATCCAAGGGTTATTGTGCCCAATGAACACAATCCTTACCCTACAAAGGGCAATGTGCCCAATGAACACAATCCTTACCCTACAAAGGGCAATGTGCCCAATGAACACAATCCTTACCCTACAAAGGGCAATGTGCCCAATGAACACAATCCCTACCCTACAAAGGGCAATGTGCCAAATGAACACAATGCCTAGCCTACAAAGGGCAAATGTGCCCAATGAACACAATGCCTACACTACAAAGCCCAATAAACACAATGGGGTCGATTTACTAAAGGCAAATCCACTTTGCACTGCAAGTGCATGTGGAAATGCAGTTGCTGTAGATATGAGGGGAAGCTCTGCTGACTTTATAATCCAATCATGTGCAAGTTAAAATGCTGTTTTTATTTTCCTTGCATGTCTCCCTCGGATCTACAGCGACTGCACTTCCAAGTGCACTTTCAGTACACTTGGAAGTGCTTTTCCTGTGCACTTGTAGTGCAAAGTGGATTTGCCTTTAGTAAATAATCCCCAATGTCTACCCTACTAAGTGCAATGTGCCAAATTAACACAATGTCCACCCTCCAAAGTGAACTGAACACAATGCCCACCATCCAAAGTGCAATGTGCCCAATGAACTTAATGTTTGCTATGCAAAGTGCCCAATTAAAACCCCTCATGACTTAGGAATCCGTTCCCACCAGCGAGTGGCTGGCCAAAACCTGGTGAAGTAGCTGAGTGGGTGGTGGCCAAAGCCACAAAGTGTACATGGAGCACCTGGCTGGTAGCTCGGTTAGCCTTGGTGAGAGCCCTGAAATATACAGTCCCCCATTGGATAGTGTCCGCTGTGTACTGCGCATGCGCAGTACACAGCACACACAGATTCCGAAAATAGCCAAAGATGATTGGTGCCTGCGTCATGAGTCCAGGTTCTAGCCCCACCATCCAAGTGGACATAGAGTCTAATTTTCCCAGCCCTATGTCCGCTTGGATAGTGGGGCTACCACCTCGACTCACGATGCAAGCGCCGTTCATCTTCGGAGAGTTTCCGAAGCTTCTTCTGCTCCGTATTGCGCATGCACAGTACGGGGCGGACACTATATGATGGCAGGACTGAATATGCCAGAACACCGGGACCAAGATACCAGCTGGTCTTCACCAGAGCTTCTAGTGGTGGAGATTTTGGACAGCAGGCGGTATCCACATTGCGATCCTTCTGGTTTCCTGAGCAGGCTTGCAACTGAGATCAGGTGAGTCTCTCTCTTGCAGCACTGGGTCACTGGAGTTGCAGGGCAGCAGAGTACACAGGGAAATAGCCAGAGAACATAGGACTGCACAGAGAGACACAGACTGGGAGTGGTGGGGGAAGGAAGATGGAAGGCCAGTAGGAGTGCATGGGGTGAACAAGACACAAGGTAGGGGGCATGCTGGGACAGACTAGAAGCAAGGTTGGAAATTAACTGGGACACACTGGGGGAGCAAGTCGGGGAACAAACTGGGGACACTGGGAGCAAGGCTGGAAGAAATTGGAGTGCTGGAGATCACATGAGACACAAAAAAGCACACTAGCATGTGAACGCATTGCTCGAGCCATGAACAATCCACATCCATGTTTTTTTTTTTAAACCGCACCCCCCTCTGTGTGCACTGGCTGGCTTTCAGCCAATCACAGAGGTAAAAACCTGGTGCTGGAGCCTGGGACAGGTTCCAGAAGAGTGCCCGACCACCTTACAGTAGATCCCCCAACTGCCTGAAACATCTGCAGGGCAGGGGGCAACTTATCCAGCTGCCATAAACACACAATACCCCAACCTGGTGCATTTTATCTAGATCCACCAGACTCGCATAGACTGGCGTTTCCAGGTCTACAATGGGGGAGTCCAGTAGGGATTGAAAATGTATTTCGGCAACATTTACCACACAGATCAGCTATTTGGTATCTGAAGTAAATACCAGGTACATAGGGTACCTGCCAAAATGTCCCATTCCATAATTTCCTTGGAAATACACAGGGTATATAAGGGTACAAATGTCCCATTCCATAATCCATGGACAAGGACGTTTGGTAGGACTTTGTTCTCATTCACTATGCTACCAAAGTTGGAATATGGCCCTGATTTCCTCTTAGCTTTTCCAGAAGCCTCTTTGTATCCTTATTCCCTTTGGCTGCTTTCTTTCCTTAAAAAACATTCCAGCCTATTGCCATTGCCCGCTTCCTTCCTTCCAGGACTCATGGGGTGAAATTGAGCAGGTCTTCAGTTGCTATGCGGCACTTAGCCAACCTAACCAGCAGCCCGCTTTAACCCTCTCAACAATTTGGGGCCCTCTGAGGACTTCTACTGCAGTCATCTCTTGACAAGGTGTCTAAGGAAAAAGATTTGAGAGTGGGGTGACTTTTCCACCTGATGGCTCCCCCTGTGGACATGATGGGCCCTAAGAGAAGTTATAATCCCTAGGCGCTATGGAAATTATATCTTTATTAGCTTTATATTCCTGGACATCCTTTAGTCCTCTTTATGGACCTTGCTTTGTTCACTGGTGTGCAGTCATGTTGGAACAGGAAGGGGTCGTCCCCAAACTATACCTACAATGTTGGGAGCATGAAATTGTCCAAAATGTCTTGGTATGCTGACGCCTTAAGAGTTCCCTTCACTGGAACTAAGGGGCCAGTTAAGTTCCTCCACCCCAAACTCATTCATCCATGTCTTTATGGACCTTGCTTTGTACACTGGTCCAAATCATTTGGTGGTGGGGGGGTTATGGTGTGGGGTTGTTTTTCAGGGGTTGGGCTTGGCCCCTTAGTTCCAGTGAAGGGAACTCTTAAGACGTCAGCATACAAAGACATTGTGGTCCGTGGGTGGAGCTATGCAAACCATTGCTTTGCACCCCATTTAGAACTGATGGTGCATAGTGCAGAGATAGCTGAATATTAAACAGCAGCCATTGTCAGCTAGGGGTTCCTCAAAAAGTTGCCAATGCCCGGGGTTCCTCAGAAGGTTATCGATGCCCGGGGCTCCTCAGAAGACTGCCAATGCCCAGGGTTGCTCAGAAGGTTGCCAATGCCCGGGGTTCCTTGCGCTGTCATTGATTGACATCCCATTTGATGGTGCCTTGCTGAGTTCTGGGGCCAGTATCACTTGGCATAGCCAGATGCATGGCACCATGCTGATCTTTTAACTGTCTATAAGAATGGAATTCTGAGCACCAGTGTAAGGCATCAATTGCTGCTGGGTGAGTCTATTTTTGCTGGAGGGGAATCTATTGTTTCTGGAGAATTTATTGTTGCTGGGATGGTGGCTGTTGTTTATGGGGGGGGGGGTCTATTTTAGCTCTGGGTGAGTTCATTATTGCCACAGGGGATCTATTGTTGCTAGAGGGAAGCTATTATTGCTGGGGGGCATTTTGTTGCTTGGTGAGGGTCTATTGTTGTCTTTTGTGTCTGCAGGATAGATGGTTGGTAGCAGGGGATGTATTGATGCTAGAGGGTCAATTGTTTCTGGAGGGGTCTATTGTAGCTATGAGGGGAATCGTTTGTTGCTCAGGGAGGGCCTTATTTTCTAGGAGAGCCTATTGTTGCTGAAGGGTGGACTCCTTTGTTGCTTTGTGGAATCTATTGTTGCTGAGAGAGGAACAATATTGTTGTTAGGGGGGTCTATTGTTGCAGGAGAGTAGTCTATTGTCATTGGCTGTTGTAGGGGTCTATTGTTGCTGGGAGGAATCTACTGTTGCTGTGGGGAAGGGGTCTATTATTGCTGTGGGGGAGTCTATTATTTATAGTGGGGTCTGTTATTGCTGGGGAGGAATCTGTTGTTGCTGTGAGGGTCATTTATTGCTCGGGGATCTTTTATTGCTAAGGGGATAGATGGTTACTGGCAGGGGGTCTATTGTTACTGGAAGAGTCAATTGTCCCTGGAGGGCATCTGTTGCTTTGAGAGGGAACTATTGTTGCTGGGGGGGGGGTCTGTTGTTGCTAGGGGAAAACAATTATTGCTGGGGGACCTATTTGTTGCTCGGTGAGGGTCTATTGTTGCTGATGGTGGGTTTCTTGGGGATAGATGGTTGGTGGCAGGGGGTCTATTTTTGCTAGAAGAGTCAATTGTTTCGGGGGGGGGGGGCTTGGGGGGGCTATTTTTGCTGGGGGATCTTTTTTGCTTTGGGGAATCTAATATTGCTGGGGGGACGGGACAACAATGTTGTTGCTAGGGGAAATATATTGCTGCTGTGGAGGGTAGTCTATTGTCACTGACTATTTGTTGCTGTAGGGGGGGTCTATTATTGCTGTGGGGAGTCTATTATTGATAGTGGGGTCCATTATTGCTGGGGGATCTATTGTTGATAGAAAAGTCAATTTGTTTCTAGATGGCATCTATTGTAGCTGTGGGGGGATATATTTCTTGGGGGGTGGGGGTGTGTGGTTGCTGTGGAGAGTCTGTTGTTGCTGGAGGATGTTTTGCTGCTTGAGGGGAGGGAAGCTATTGTAGCTGGGAGGGGAAGACTGTTTTTTATTTTTTTTTGCTGGGGGTGAGATCTATGGTTGCTAGCTGATGGAGGGGTCTATTGTTGCTGGAAATGAATCTATTGTTCCTCTGGGGGATCTATTTTGCTGTGGTGGTGGTGGGGGGGGGGGGTGGTCTGTTGTTGTTTCGGGGGATCATTTGTTGCTTTTATTTCTGGTAGGGATCTGTTGTTGCTGGGGTTCCAGTTATTGCCTTTGGGGATCTATTGTTGCTTTGGGGGGCTACTGTTGCTGGGGGGGGCGTTTTTTTTCCTGGGGAGTCTATTGTTGCTCTAAGCGGGTCTATTGTTGCTCTGAGGAATCGATTGTTGCTGTGGGGGGGGGGGGGGGGGTTGGTAGGTTGTTTGGTGGGATCTTTAGGGCAGGGGTCCTATTATTGTTAGGAGGGATCTATAGTTGCTGGGGGATTTCTTTTAATGCTGGGGTGCCTGTTATTGCTGATCTAATTATAATATTCCACCTTTCTTGTTATCATTAATAATTTCCTTCAAAATTACTAGGCACCACAAAATGATACTTTCTTCTGTATTCTCTAAAAGGGACAGTGCTGGGAAGTGTCTAGGAGGCAGGGACAAGAAACGGTGCAACTATAACAGCTTCAACTCTTCTGGAAAGGCTGTCCACAAGGTTTAGGAGTGTGTGTCTATGGGAATGTTTGACCATTCCTCCAGAAGAGCATTTGTGATGTTGGACGAGAAGGTCTGGCTTGCAGTCTCTGCTCTAATTCAACCCAAAGGTGCTCTATCAGGTAGAGGTCAGGACTCTGTGCGGGGCAGTCAAGCTCCTCCACTCCAAACTCGCTCATCCATGTCTTTATGGACCTTGTCTTGTGTACTGGTTCAAACCATTTGGTGGAGGGGGGAATTATGGTGTGGGGGTTGTTTTTCAGGGTTTGGGCCTTGTCCCTTAGTTCCAGTAAAGGTTTCAGCATACCAAGTCATTTTGTACAATTTCATGCTCCCAACTTTGTGGGAACAGTTTGGGGATGGCCCCTTCCTGTTCCAACATGACTGCACACCAGGGCACAAAGCAAGGTCCATAAAGACATGGATGAGCGAGTTTGTGGTGGAGCAACTTGACTGGCCTGCACAAAGTCTTGACCTTAACACGACACCTTTGGGATGAATTAGAGCGGAGACTGCGAGCAAGGCCTTCTCGTCCAACATCTGTGCCTGACCTCACAAATGTGCTTCTGGAAGAATGGTCAAACATTCCCATAGACACACTCCTAAACCTTGTGGACGGCCTTCCCAGAAGAGTTGAAGCTGTTAGGGTGGGCCAACTCAACATTGAACCCTACGGACTAAGCCTGGGATGTCCTTAAAGTTCATGTGCGTGTAGAGGCTGGTGTCCCAATATTTTTGGCAATATAGTGTATAGTGTATAGTGTATAGTGTGTGTGTGTGTGTGTGTGTATATAATATAATATGGACAGCATTCTTCGTCGATCCTTCTCTTGTGATTCTCTTTAGCCACCAGCTGTAGTTTTCCCTTATCTAATACAGGAAAACATTGGCACGTCACACCACCCAACCTTCACCAGGACGGGTGAGTCAGGAAACGTGAGGAACCATGACGGGAACCAATGAGGAAAATTAATATTTTGGAACGTTTCGCTGCTGGCACATGTGGAATAAATGACCGCGTCCTGGAATCTCTTGGTTTCGGCCATGTTGGCTCTGGGTTTTTTTTCGAGCAGGAATGAATGATGCCCTTGTTGATCGCCGTCTGGCATGTGTTTATATAAATGTTAGTCCTTCACCCAGACAAATATTTGGAATCCCCGGCTTACCGGCGATTAGTGATCTCACACGGTGTGCACAGCTGGACACATCGCTGAGTTATGACCAATGGAACGCCAAGTCCAGCAGCGGATGTTCCGATCCACCTGGGGGAATCTTTCTTCGGCCATTAATTTCACTTACCGCAGGGGGGGGGGTGGGTGGCTTTTCCTGGCACCACACTTCACTCCGATGGGTCAGTTTATTAAGGCGATGGAGATTTAGCTGAAGATTGTCCAGTTTCCATTCAGCTAAATCATTTTTTTCATGCAAGCAGTTTAAGAACCTGGATTTGACTTTATATTGGTCTTTTTGGGGCCTTCATACAGCAGAGACTGGGAGAGGGAGAAGCAGCACAAGGAGCCAACCAGCTGTGCTTGCTGTGCAGGGATCATGCCGCATGCCGATACGAGGAGAGAGAGCAGAGTGACGGAGAGGTGAGCTTCTCAAGGGAGAAGGGTGGCAAGAGAGAGGAGAGAGATCCAAGCCATTGTCTCCGTTGACTGTAGGGAGGCACTATGGCGTTGGGAGATGCCAGTGAATGGAGACCTTGGCTTGGCATGGCCTATGGTCTGTAGCTACAGGGGGAGGTGAGGAAAGTACCATGATGTAGGGATCAAGGAGAATGGTGAGCAGGCTGGTGAAGGAGGGGTCATGTTATGCCAATGTCTCCATTGACTGTAGGGAGGCGCTGTGTGGAGTTGAGAGACTCCAGTGAATGGAGACTTTGGCTTGGCATGGTCTTTGGTCTGAAGCTACAGAAGGATGGGAGGAATGTGCTGTGACCGAGAGGAATGGTGAGTTTGGGGCAGAGTAACTGTGACCTGGGGTGGGGGGCTGTAGATGGGTGACAGCCACTGTGACCTGGGGGTGGCGCTGTGGAGTAGTGATACTCCACTCAATGGAGACCTTGGCTTGGCATGGCTCCTGGTCTACAGCTACAGGGGGATGGGAGGAAAGTGCCAAGGGGGAATGGTGAAGAGGGTGGGGCCATGTTAAGACAATGTCTCCCTTGATTGCAGGGAGGCGCTGTGAAGTTGGGAAACTCCAGTGAATGGAGACCTTGGCTTGGCATGGCCCCTCCCTCACCAGCCTCCTCACCATTTCCCACCATTCCCCCTTGGTCGTGGAACTTTCCTCCCATCCACCTGTAGCTGTAGACCGGGAGCCATGCCAAGCCAATGTCTCCATTAAGAGGAGTCTCACTACTCCACAGCACCCCCCTTCCCCCCCCCCTCCCCCCAGGTCACAGTGGTTGTCATCCATCTACATGGGAGAAATGTGCTGTGACCAGGTGGAATGGTGAGTTTGGGGCAGAGTAGCTGTGACCTGGGGTGGGGGGGCTGTAGACGGGTGACAGCCACTGTGACCTGGGGGGAGGGGGGCCGCTGTGGAGTAGTGAGACTCCACTCAATGGAGACATTGGCTTGGCATTGCTCCTGGTCTGCAGCTACAGGTGGATGGAAGGAAAGTGCCATGACCAAGGGGGAATGGTAAGGAGGGTAGGGAGGGAGGGGCCATGTTAAGCCAATGTCTCCATTGACTGTAGGGAGGCGGTGTGGAGTTGGGAGACTCCAGTGAATGGAGACATTGGTGAGGGAATGGTGAGGGGGTGGCAAGGGTGGGGCCATGTTGAGCCAAAATTCTCCATTGACTGTAGGTAGGCGCTGTGGAGTTGAGATACTCCAGTGAATGGAGACCTTGACTAGGCATGGCCCCTCTTCGCCACCCTCCTCACCATTCCCCCTTGGTCATGGCACTTTCCTTCCATCCACCTGTAGCTGCAGACCAGGAGCCATGCCAAGTCATGCCTGGGGGCTGTAGGCGGGTGACAGCCACTGTGACCTGGGGGGGGGGGCCGCTGTGGATTAGTGACACTCCACTCAATGGAGACCTTGGCTTTGCATTGGTTCTGGCCTGAATCTACAGGGAAATGCAAGGAAAGGGCTGCAACCAAGGGGAATGGTGAGTAGGGTGGCGAGAGAGAGGTCATGTTTAGCCAATGGTTCTTAATTATAGGTTACTGGCGCTACCTCCAACCAACTAATTCCAATACCACTATTTATTTCCTCAAACTTTTATGTCTATTACCTCAACCTGTCCCCAGGGACTACGTGAATTGAACCCGTGTTCCGTGTTTTAACTCAGCACCACCCCACTTATCCAACACCTCAAACTCAAACCAAAAGTGATTAAGCACCACTTTATATCTCCTCTGCTAGGTGAGCTGATACCACTTATTCTACATATAATTTCATTAGTACTTCAAATCCAAAAAATGTAAGTATAAGTGAAAAAGTGATAAATGATTAATAAAACCTCTACCGCAAAAAAACCCAAAACCAAAAAAAATTTTTTAAAAATCCAAACAAAAAAGACAGAAAAAAACAAAAAACCCAAAAAAGAAGGTAAAAAACCAGAAACCCCCCCCCCCCCCCAAAAAAAAGGGGGGAGAGAAAAAGCTTCCAGGTGTTATATAGTGCAAACACTTCCTAACTGGGAAGCAAAACTACCTTCAATTTTTGTACAAATTACTTGTGCTAATTATTAAATATCCCAAATATCCCTACATTAGTAAATGTGAAAAATATAAAGAAATATATAAAAAGTCCGATTACATCCAGTGATATATGCACCAATCCAAAACCATATAAAATTGTGAAAGGATCAATAAGGCAAATATATATACAAAATAACCAATGTATGTATCATAAAAATATTTCAGTCCACAGTGAGTCTTCTATAGCCGTATCATTGTGCCATTACACCTCTTCAAAATACAGGAAAGGTGACTTTCGTGAGAGTGCCTGCGCTTTATTGGTGACTTTCGTGCTTGTTCCCCCTCAAGGATCCCCACTCACCAGATCCATTCACCCCCTAAGGGGTTATACGCCCATAATCTGTATCCCGTTTATCCGGAGATTCCACCAACCAGTTGTGTCTTCAGCGGATCCTTCTCAGGGTTTTTGTGAAGAGATGCAGGAAGATCCTTATATCCACTAGTAATTCCTCAAATAAAAGAAAATTCCCTCATGGTGTAGTATTTTTGATTATACTTGGGAAAGAGGGGAGAACAGTCTGATATTCTTCTTTAAGGCAGGTATTTTTAATTATGTAGAAACAGTAGGAGGCTAGTATCCACTTAAAAAAATGCTTTATTACCAAAAACTTTATACAACACTGTATGCAAAACGAGGGTTTTTTTATGCAAGATGCAGTTTAACAAACCATACATCAGCATACACCGTATATGAATTGTATTATACGGCTAACAAAGAAAAAAAAAAAAAAAAAAGTACCAACCCTTTTCAGCAAAAAAAGAAAAACAATATATCTTTAAAAAAATAAAATAAAAACAAAAATACAAACCAAAAAGATAAAAATAAATATAACGCACTGATTCCGGAGTGCAAAAAATATATATATATATATACCAAAAATCCACAAATTGTAAGAGTAAAAAATGTAAAATAAAAATAAAAATAAAATCCAAAGTCACCTACAGCCCTTGCAGCAATAACTGCACTTCGTCCCAAAAAAGCCCTATTCCCCCAGTGCTAGAGTCCCCTTACTGCAATGGGGTTAGATGATGGTCTCCCCAGGGGACCGTTTGCCAGGCTTAAGTAGGTTAAGAATGGGGCTACGTAGGTGAAAACAGCCAACATAAGATGATTAAACCATAAAGGTTAAAAGGATTTGAAAAGTTGTTATTGGGCTCGCTTTCTTCATCGCTGCTGAGGACGTCTCTGACGAAACGCGTACAGCGTCATTACGCACACACGTCACTTCCGGTGCGCCAGACCCGCTGGAACGCAGCCTGGAGCGCACGCCGAGCGTTCAGGGGAATTGCATCGCGGCGGACCGGCTGAAGAAAGCGAGCCCAATAACAACTTTTCAAATCCTTTTAACCTTTATGGTTTTTTCATCTTATGTTGGCTGTTTTCACCTACGTAGCCCCATTCTTAACCTACTTAAGCCTGGCAAACGGTCCCCTGGGGAGACCATCATCTAACCCCATTGCAGTAAGGGGACTCTAGAACTGGGGGAATAGGGCTTTTTTGGGACGAAGTGCAGTTATTGCTGCAAGGGCTGTAGGTGACTTTGGATTTTATTTTTATTTTTATTTTACATTTTTTACTCTTACAATTTGTGGATTTTTGGTATATATATATATATATATATATATTTTGCACTCCGGAATCAGTGCGTTATATTTATTTTTATCTTTTTGGTTTGTATTTTTGTTTTTATTTTATTTTTTTAAAGATATATTGTTTTTCTTTTTTTGCTGAAAAGGGTTGGTACTTTTTTTTTTTTTTTTTTTTTTTTGTTAGCCGTATAATACAATTCATATACGGTGTATGCTGATGTATGGTTTGTTAAACTGCATCTTGCATAAAAAAACCCTCGTTTTGCATACAGTGTTGTATAAAGTTTTTGGTAATAAAGCATTTTTTTAAGTGGATACTAGCCTCCTACTGTTTCTACATAATTAAAAATACCTGCCTTAAAGAAGAATATCAGACTGTTCTCCCCTCTTTCCCAAGTATAATCAAAAATACTACACCATGAGGGAATTTTCTTTTATTTGAGGAATTACTAGTGGATATAAGGATCTTCCTGCATCTCTTCACAAAAACCCTGAGAAGGATCCGCTGAAGACACAACTGGTTGGTGGAATCTCCGGATAAACGGGATACAGATTATGGGCGTATAACCCCTTAGGGGGTGAATGGATCTGGTGAGTGGGGATCCTTGAGGGGGAACAAGCACGAAAGTCACCAATAAAGCGCAGGCACTCTCACGAAAGTCACCTTTCCTGTATTTTGAAGAGGTGTAATGGCACAATGATACGGCTATAGAAGACTCACTGTGGACTGAAATATTTTTATGATACATACACTGGTTATTTTGTATATATATTTGCCTTATTGATCCTTTCACAAATTTATATGGTTTTGGATTGGTGCATATATCACTGGATGTAATCGGACTTTTTATATATTTCTTTATATTTTTCACATTTACTAATGTAGGGATATTTGGGATATTTAATAATTAGCACAAGTAATTTGTACAAAAATTGAAGGTAGTTTTGCTTCCCAGTTAGGAAGTGTTTGCACTATATAACACCTGGAAGCTTTTTCTCTCCCCCCCCTTTTTTTTTGGGGGGGGGTTTTTTCTGTTTTTTTACCTTCTTTTTTGGGTTTTTTGTTTTTTTCTGTCTTTTTTGTTTGGATTTTTAAAAAAAATTTTTTGGTTTTGGGTTTTTTTGCGGTAGAGGTTTTATTAATCATTTATCACTTTTTCACTTATACTTACAATTTTTGATTTGAAGTACTAATGAAATTATATGTAGAATAAGTGGTATCAGCTCACCTAGTAGAGGAGATATAAAGTGGTGCTTAATCACTTTTGGTTTGAGTTTGAGGTGTTGGATAAGTGGGGTGGTGCTGAGTTAAAACACGGAACACGGGTTCAATTCACGTAGTCCCTGGGGACAGGTTGAGGTAATAGACATAAAAGTTTGAGGAAATAAATAGTGGTATTGGAATTAGTTGGTTGGAGGTAGCGCCAGTAACCTATAATTAAGAACCATTCCATGAAAGCAGGTTGTCAATGCAGCCTGTGCATACTAGGGTGGCAGCAACCTCATAGAATCAGAGAAAACTCCTAATAAACCTTTTAGGATAAAGAATTAGAAAGTAGAATTGTAACCAATAAAAATCATAAAAAAATCATACAAAATACAAGGTTACAGGTATAAATTAACACCTATATATATTCCTGCTGGCCAGAACCCATTCCATAGCGCGGTTTTACCTGCTTAATCCATGTTTAGCCAATGTCTCCATTGACTGTAGGGAGGTGCCGTGGAGTTGGGAGACTCCAGTGAATGGAGACATTGGCTTAGCATGGCTCCTGGCTTGCAGCTACAGGGGGGGACAGGAGCAAAGTGCCATGATGTAGGGATCAAGGAGAATGGTGAGGGGGGTGGCAAGGGTGGGGCCATGTTAAGCCAAAATTCTCCATCGACTGTAGGTAGGCGCTGTGGAGTTGAGAGACTCCAATGAATGGAGACATTGGTTTGGCATGGCCCTTGATCTGCAGCTACAGAAGGATGGGAGAAATGTGAGTTTGGGGCAGAGTAACTGTGACCTGGGGGTGGGGGGCTGCTGTGGATTAGTTGGACTCCGCTCAATGGACACATTGGCTTGGCATTGGTTCTGGTCTGAATCTACAGGGAAATGCAAGGAAAGGGCTGCAACCAAGGGGAATGGTGAGTAGGGAGGCAAGAGAGAGGCCATATTTAGCCAATGTCTCCATTGACTGTAGGGAGGTGCTGTGGAGTTGGGAGACTCCAGTGAATGGAGACCTTGGCTTGGCATGGCCCCTGGTCTGCAGCTACAGGGGGGGTGGGAGGAATGTGCCATGAGTAAGAGACAAAGGGGAATGGTGAGGAGGGTGTCAGAGTTTCTGTGACCTGGGATGGGGGGGGGGGGGGTAAGAGGGACTGTAGATGGGTGGAAGATGGCCACTGAGACCTGGGGGGGAAGTTAATGAGACTGGAGTCTTGCAACTCCATAGCGCCTCCTTACAGTCTCACTAACCCCCCAGGACACAGAGGCTATGGGGCACCCATTACCAGCCCCTCCTACCCCCCCAGGTCACAGCTACTCTACTAACCTCATCATTCCCCTCGGACATGGCCCTTTTCCTCCCATCCTTCTGTAGCTGCAGGCAAGGAGCCATTCCAAGCCAAGGTCTCCATTCACTGGTGTCTCCCAATTTCAGAGCGCTTCCCTACAGTCAATGGAGACATTGGCTTAACATGGCCCCACCCTCCTCACCATTCCCCCACACAATTCCCCGTTGGTCTCTTGGTCGTGGCACTTTCCTCCCCAACCTCCTGTAGCTGCAGGCCAGGAGCCATGCCAAGCCAAGGTCTCCATTCACTGGTGTCTCCCAGCTCCAGAGCGCCTCCCTACAGTCAATGGAGACATTGGCTTAACATGGCCCCACCCTCGCCACTCTCCTCACCATTCCTCGTGGTCTCTTGGTTGTGGCACTTTCCTTCCCTCCCCCCCTGTAGCTGCAGGCCAGGAGCCATGCCAAGCCAATGTCTCACAACTCCACAGTGCCTCCCTACAGTTTCACTAACCCCCCCCCAAGTCACAGCGACTTTGATGGGAATCGACAGCTCCTCTTACCCCTCCCCAGGTCACAGCTACTCTGCCACCCTCCTCCCCATTCCCCTTGGTCCGTTGGCCATTGCACTAATGCTACCCACCTCAGCAATCCCCATTGGTCCCTTGATCATGGCACTTTCCACCCGTCCCATCCTCCTGTGGCTGCAGACCAGGAGCCATGGCAAGCCAACGTCTCCACGGACTGGAGTCTCACAACTCCACAGCGCTCCCCTACAGTAAATGGAGATATTGGCTTAACGTGTCCCCCGGCCTATAGGGGGATGGGAGGAAAGTGCCATGATCAAGGGACCAATGGGGATTGGTGAGGTGGGTAGCAGTGTAGCTGTGACCTGGGGGTCAGGGGTTGGGTGGCATGAGGGGGGTATTGATGAGATTGTGGGGAGTTGCGGCGATTGGGGGGGGGTAAATCACTGTAATAATTACAGTGCTCCGGGTCCCCTGCCCTTCTCCATAGTAACCATTGGAGGTCGGTCTCTGTTTCTCTGACATTCCGAGAGAGCCTTCGTTTTATTTTTATTTTTTTCAAGGCATTCTGTGATTGGACAAGGTGGAAAATGGGGCAGTGATGTCATGATCTTCACCTCGTCCATTCACAGAACACCTTTGTAGCCAATGAAAAAAAAGAAGTGCAGCTGCTCAGCACCCAGAAGATAGGCGCTTGTCAGGGTGGTGTGTAATTCGTTTGGTTCCAAATTAGTTTTTTTTTTTTTAAACGGAATTGGATAAATTTTGTTAATATCTGATATATATTTGGAAATTCCGAAATATGAAAAAAAAAATTGAAAATCTGAAATAATAATTAACTAATAACTTAACTATTACTAACTATTACATTTATAGGCATTGGAATGTCCTTTCTCAAATTTGTCTGTTAGTTACCATAACGAATACGAATTTATCCAAAATTATCCAAAATAATGAAAGCCCCATCTAAACGAATGAAACGTAACAAATTATTAATAATAATAATAAATAACAATATTAACCACTTGCCTACTGGGCACTTAATCACCCCTCCTGCCCAAACCAATTTTCAGCTTTTGGTGCTCTCACACTTTGAATGACAATTACTCAGTCATGTAACACTGTACCCAAATGAATTTTTTGTCCTTTTTTTTCCACAAATAGAGCTTTCTTTTGGTGGTATTTGATTACCTCTGGGTTTTTTATTTTTTGCACTATAAATGAAAAAAAGACAGAAAATTTTTGAAAGTATGCAAATTATTAATTTTTCTTCATAAATTTTGGCCACAATTTATACTGCTACACATCTTTGGTAAAAATAACCCAAATTAGTGGATATTATTTGGACTTTGCGAAAGTTAGAGAGTCTACAAGCTGTGGTGCGAATCATACAAAATTGATCACATCTGATGTACTGGTGGCCTATCTCATTTCTTGTGACCCGAACAAGTCAGGAAAGTACAAATACCCCCCAAATTACCCCTTTTTTGAAAGTAGACATTCCAAGGTATTTAGTAAGAGGAATGGTGAGCTTTTTGATGTTATAATTTTTTCCCACAATTCTTTGCAATATGAAGATTTTTTATTTTATTTAAATTTTTTCCACAAAATTGTCATTGTAATAGGTTATTTCTCTCACGTGGCATGTGTATACCACAAATAATGCCCCAAAAGAAATTCTGCTACTCCTGAGTATTACAATACCACATGCAGGGCTCGAGTCCTGCGGGAATGCATGGGAACGGCGTTCCCGTACTATTTCCACAACGGGAACGCCATTCCCATTAGCCGCCTGAGACTATGCAGCGCATAGTCCGCCGCTCCTCAGCCGCCCAAGTGACTGGTTGCTAGGCTAGCAACCGGTCACATGACGTCGGCCTTACACATGGGCACGCACTGGCAGGAGTCAGTGGGCAGTGCGCATACGGCCTCCAGCGCAGCCAGCGACAGACACACGCTGCTTGGATCCAGACTGTCTCCCTCCCCTCTAACAAGGGCCAGACAGTCCTGGCCTCCTGGGGCCACAGCCGCTGCACTGCTTCCAGTTTACTTCTCTCCTGAGAAGGGACGAGGATACAAGGTTAGTCACTAGTGTGTTATTCAGTTATCCTGCCAGTACTCTGCCATACATTCCCTGCCAGTACTCTGCAATACCCTGCCAGTACTCTGCAATACATACCCTGCCAATACATACCCTGCCAATACTCTGCAATACATACCCTGCCAGTACTCTGCAATACATACCCTGCCAGTACTCTGCAATACACACCCTGCCAGTACTCTGCAATACACACCCTGCCAGTACTCTGCAATACACACCCTGCCAGTACTCTGCAATACACACCCTGCCAGTACTCTGCAATACACACCCTGCCAGTACTCTGCAATACATACCCTGCCAGTACTCTGCAATACCCTGACAATACTCTGCAGTACTCACCCTGCTAATACTCTGCAATACATACCCTGCCAATACTCTGCAATACAATGCCAATACTCTGCAATACATACCCTGCCAATACTCTGCAATACATACCCTGCCAATACTCTGCAATACAATGCCAATACTCTGCAATACATACCCTGCCAATACTCTGCAATACATACCCTGCCAGTACTCTGCAATACACACCCTGCCAGTACTCTGCAATACACACCCTGCCAGTACTCTGCAATACACACCCTGCCAGTACTCTGCAATACCCTGACAATACTCTGCAGTACTCACCCTGCTAATACTCTGCAATACATACCCTGCCAATACTCTGCAATACATACCATGCCAATACTCTGCAATACATACCCTGCCAATACTCTGCAATACATACCCTGCCAATACTCTGCAATACACACCCTGCCAGTACTCTGCAATACACACCCTGCCAGTACTCTGCAATACACACCCTGCCAGTACTCTGCAATACACACCCTGCCAGTACTCTGCAATACACACCCTGCCAGTACTCTGCAATACCCTGCCAATACTCTGCAATACATACCCTGCCAATACTCTGCAATACATACCCTGCCAATACTCTGCAATACATACCCTGCCAGTACTCTGCAATACATGCCCTGCCAGTACTCTGCAATACATACCCTGCCAATACTCTGCAATACAATGCCAATACTCTGCAATACATACCCTGCCAATACTCTGCAATACACACCCTGCCAGTACTCTGCAATACACACCCTGCCAGTACTCTGCAATACACACCCTGCCAATACTCTGCAATACATACCCTGCCAATACTCTGCAATACATACCCTGCCAGTACTCTGCAATACATGCCCTGCCAGTACTCTGCAATACATACCCTGCCAATACTCTGCAATACAAACCCTGCCAATACTCTGCAATACATACCCTGCCAGTACTCTGCAATACACACCCTGCCAGTACTCTGCAATACACACCCTGCCAGTACTCTGCAATACACACCCTGCCAGTACTCTGCAATACACACCCTGCCAGTACTCTGCAATACACACCCTGCCAGTACTCTGCAATACATACCCTGCCAGTACTCTGCAATACCCTGCCAATACTCTGCAATACACACCCTGCCAGTACTCTGCAATACCCAGAAAATACTCTGCAATACCCTGCCAATCCTCTGCAATACATACCCTGCCTATACTCTGCAATACATACCCTGCCAATACTCTGCAATACACACCCTGCCAGTACTCTGCAATACACACCCTGCCAGTACTCTGCAATACACACCCTGCCAGTACTCTGCAATACACACCCTTCCAGTACTCTGCAATACCCTGCCAATACTCTGCAGTACTCACCCTGCCAATACTCTGCAATACATACCCTGCCTGTACTCTGCAATACATACCCTGCCAGTACTCTGCAATACACACCCTGCCAGTACTCTGCAATACATACACTGCAAGTACTCTGCAATACCCTGCCAATACTCTGCAATACATACCCTGCCAATACCCTGCAATACATACCCTGCCAATACTCTGAAATACATACTCTGCAATACATACCCTGCCAATACTCTGCAATACATACCCTGCCAATACTCTGCAATACATACCCTGCCAGTACTCTGCAATACATACCCTGCCAGTACTCTGCAATACACACCCTGCCAGTACTCTGCAATACATACCCTGCCAGTACTCTGCAATACCCTGCCAGTACTCTGCAATACATACCCTGCCAATACTCTGCAATACATACCCTGCCAATACTCTGCAATACATACCCTGCCTATACTCTGCAATACATACCCTGCCTATACTCTGCAATACATACCCTGCCAATACTCTGCAATATATACCCTGCCAGTACTCTGCCATACATACCCTGCCAGTACTCTGCCATACATACCCTGCCAGTACTCTGCCATACATACCCTGCCAGTACTCTGCCATACACACCCTGCCAGTACTCTGCAATACACACCCTGCCAGTACTCTGCAATACACACCCTGCCAGTACTCTGCAATACACACCCTGCCAGTACTCTGCAATACCCTGCCAGTACTCTGCAATACATACCCTGCCAATACTCTGCAATACATACCCTGCCAGTACTCTGCAATTCCTCACCTGCCAATACTCTGCAATACAATGCCAATACTCTGCAATACATACCCTGCCAATACTCTGCAATACACACCCTGCCAGTACTCTGCAATACACACCCTGCCAGTACTCTGCAATACACACCCTGCCAGTACTCTGCAATACCCTGCCAATACTCTGCAATACCCTGCCAATACTCTGCAATACATACCCTGCCAATACTCTGCAATACATGCCCTGCCAATACTCTGCAATACATACCCTGCCAATACTCTGCAATACATACCCTGCCAATACTCTGCAATACACACCCTGCCAGTACTCTGCAATACACACCCTGCCAGTACTCTGCAATACACACCCTGCCAGTACTCTGCAATACACACCCTGCCAGTACTCTGCAATACACACCCTGCCAGTACTCTGCAATACACACCCTTCCAGTACTCTGCAATACACACCCTTCCAGTACTCTGCAATACACACCCTGCCAATACTCTGCAATACACACCCTGCCAGTACTCTGCAATACACACCCTTCCAGTACTCTGCAATACACACCCTGCCAGTACTCTGCAAAACACACCCTGCCAGTACTCTGCAATACATACCCTGCCAGTACTCTGCAATACCCTGCCAGTACTCTGCAATACCCTGCCAATACTCTGCAGTACTCACCCTGCCAATACTCTGCAATACATACCCTGCCAATACTCTGCAATACTTTCTCTGCCAGTACTCTGCAATACATAACCTGCCAGTACTCTGCAATACACACACACCCTGCCAGTACTCTGCAATACACACCCTGCCAGTACTCTGCAATACATACACTGCAAGTACTCTGCAATACCATGCCAATACTCTGCAATACATACCCTGCAATACATACCCTGCCAATACTCTGCAATACATACCCTGCCTATACTCTGCAATACATACCCTGCCAATACTCTGCAATACCCTGCCAATACTCTGCAATACCCTGCCAATACTCTGCAATACATACCCTGCCAGTACTCTGCAATACACACCCTGCCAGTACTCTGCAATACACACCCTGCCAGTACTCTGCAATACACACCCTGCCAGTACTCTGCAATACATACCCTGCCAGTACTCTGCAATACATACACTGCCAATACTCTGCAATACATACCCTGCCAATACTCTGCAATACATACCCTGCCAATACTCTGCAATACATACCCTGCCTATACTCTGCAATACATACCCTGCCAATACTCTGCAATACATACCCTGCCAGTACTCTGCAATACATACCCTGCCAGTACTCTGCAATACACACCCTGCCAGTACTCTGCAATACACACCCTGCCAATACTCTGCAATACATACCCTGCCAGTACTCTGCAATACACACCCTGCCAGTACTCTGCAATACACACCCTGCCAGTACTCTGCAATACACACCCTGCCAGTACTCTGCAATACACACCCTGCCAGTACTCTGCAATGCACACCCTGCCAGTACTCTGCAATACCCTGCCAATACTCTGCAATACCCTGCCAATACTCTGCAATACATACCCTGCCAATACTCTGCAATACATACCCTGCCAGTACTCTGCAATACATGCCCTGCCAATACTCTGCAATACATACCCTGCCAATACTCTGCAATACATACCCTGCCAATACTCTGCAATACACACCCTGCCAGTACTCTGCAATACACACCCTGCCAGCACTCTGCAAAACACACCCTGCCAGTACTCTGCAAAACACACCCTGCCAGTACTCTGCAAAACACACCCTGCCAGTACTCTGCAATACATACCCTGCCAGTACTCTGCAATACCCTGCCAATACTCTGCAGTACTCACCCTGCCAATACTCTGCAGTACTCACCCTGCCAATACTCTGCAATACATACCCTGCCAATACTCTGCAATACTTTCTCTGCCAGTACTCTGCAATACATACCCTGCCAGTACTCTGCAATACACACCCTGCCAGTACTCTGCAATACACACCCTGCCAGTACTCTGCAATACATACACTGCAAGTACTCTGCAATACCATGCCAATACTCTGCAATACATACCCTGCCAATACTCTGCAATACATACCCTGCCAATACTCTGCAATACACACCCTGCCAGTACTCTGCAATACACACCCTGCCAGTACTCTGCAATACATACCCTGCCAGTACTCTGCAATACATACCCTGCCAATACTCTGCAATACATACCCTGCCAATACTCTGCAATACATACCCTGCCTATACTCTGCAATACATACCCTGCCAATACTCTGCAATACATACCCTGCCAATACTCTGCAATACATACCCTGCCAATACTCTGCAATACACACCCTGCCAGTACTCTGCAATACACACCCTGCCAGTACTCTGCAAAACACACCCTGCCAGTACTCTGCAAAACACACCCTGCCAGTACTCTGCAAAACACACCCTGCCAGTACTCTGCAAAACACACCCTGCCAGTACTCTGCAATACATACCCTGCCAGTACTCTGCAATACCCTGCCAATACTCTGCAGTACTCACCCTGCCAATACTCTGCAGTACTCACCCTGCCAATACTCTGCAATACATACCCTGCCAATACTCTGCAATACTTTCTCTGCCAGTACTCTGCAATACATACCCTGCCAGTACTCTGCAATACACACCCTGCCAGTACTCTGCAATACACACCCTGCCAGTACTCTGCAATACATACACTGCAAGTACTCTGCAATACCATGCCAATACTCTGCAATACATACCCTGCCAATACTCTGCAATACATACCCTGCCAATACTCTGCAATACATACCCTGCCAATACTCTGCAATACACACCCTGCCAGTACTCTGCAATACACACCCTGCCAGTACTCTGCAATACATACCCTGCCAGTACTCTGCAATACATACCCTGCCAATACTCTGCAATACATACCCTGCCAATACTCTGCAATACATACCCTGCCTATACTCTGCAATACATACCCTGCCAATACTCTGCAATACATACCCTGCCAATACTCTGCAATACATACCCTGCCAGTACTCTGCCATACATACCCTGCCAGTACTCTGCAATACACACCCTGCCAGTACTCTGCAATACATACCCTGCCAGTACTCTGCAATACCCTGCCAATACTCGGCAGTACTCACCCTGCCAATACTCTGCAATACATACCCTGCAATACTTTGTCTGCCAATACTCTGCAATACATACCCTGCCAGAAATCTGCAATACCCTGCCAGTACTCTGCAATACCCTGCCAATACTCTGCAATACATACCCTGCCAATTCTCTGCAATACATACTCTGCAATACATACCCTGCCAATACTCTGCAATACATACCCTGCCAGTACTCTGCAATACCCTGCCAGTACTCTGCAATACATACACTGCCAGTACTCTGCAATACATACACTGCCAGTACTCTGCAATACCCTGCCAATACTCTGCAATACATACCCTGCCAATACTCTGCAATACATACCCTGCCAATAGTCTGCAATACATACCCTGCCAATACTCTGCAATACCCTGCCAGTACTCTGCAATACCCTGCCAGTACTCTGCAATACATACCCTGCCAATACTCTGCAATACATACCCTGCCAGTACTCTGCAATACACACCCTGCCAGTACTCTGCAATACACACCCTGCCAGTACTCTGCAATACACACCCTTCCAGTACTCTGCAATACACACCCTGCCAGTACTCTGCAAAACACACCCTGCCAGTACTCTGCAATACATACCCTGCCAGTACTCTGCAATACACAACCTGCCAGTACTCTGCAATACATACACTGCAAGTACTCTGCAATACCCTGCCAATACTCTGCAATACATACCCTGCCAATGCCCTGCAATACATACCCTGCCAATGCTCTGCAATACATACTCTGCAATACATACCCTGCCAATACTCTGCAATACATACCCTGCCAATACTCTGCAATACATACCCTGCCAATACTCTGCAATACCTGGCCAATACTCTGCAATTCTTACCCTGCCAGTACTCTGCAATACACACCCTGCCAGTACTCTGCAATACATACCCTGCCAGTACTCTGCAATACACACCCTGCCAGTACTCTGCAATACATACCCTGCCAGTACTCTGCAATACATACACTGCCAGTACTCTGCAATACATACCCTGCCAATACTCTGCAATACATACCCTGCCAATACTCTGCAATACATACCCTGCCAATACTCTGCAATACATACCCTGCCAGTACTCTGCAATACATACCCTGCCAGTACTCTGCAATACATACCCTGCCAGTACTCTGCCATACATACCCTGCCAGTACTCTGCCATACATACCCTGCCAGTACTCTGCAATACACACCCTGCCAGTACTCTGCAATACACACCCTGCCAGTACTCTGCAATAAACACCCTGCCAGTACTCTGCAATACACACCCTGCCAGTACTCTGCAATACACACCCTGCCAGTACTCTGCAATACACACCCTGCCAATACTCTGCAATACACACCCTGCCAGTACTCTGCAATACACACCCTGCCAGTACTCTGCAATACATACCCTGCCAGTACTCTGCAATACTTTCTCTGCCAATACTCTGCAATACATACCCTGCCAGAAATCTGCAATACCCTGCCAGTACTCTGCAATACCCTGCCAATTCTCTGCAAAACATACTCTGCAATACATACCCTGCCAGTACTCTGCAATACACACCCTGCCAGTACTCTGCAATACATACCCTGCCAATACTCTGCAATACCCTGCCAATACTCTGCAATACATACCCTGCCAATACTCTGCAATACATACCCTGCCAGTACTCTGCAATACATACCCTGCCAATACTCTGCAATACCCTGCCAATACTCTGCAATACATACCCTGCCAATACTCTGCAATACACACCCTGCCAGTACTCTGCAATACACACCCTGCCAGTACTCTGCAATACACACCCTGCCAGTACTCTGCAATACACACCCTGCCAGTACTCTGCAATACACACCCTGCCAGTACTCTGCAATACACACCCTGCCAGTACTCTGCAATACATACCCTGCCAGTACTCTGCAATACATACACTGCCAGTACTCTGCAATACCCTGCCAATACTCTGCAATACATACCCTGCCAATACTCTGCAATACTTTCTCTGCCAATACTCTGCAATACATACCCTGCCAGTACTCTGCAATACATACCCTGCCAATACCCTGCAATACACACCCTGCCAATACCCTGCAATACACACCCTGCCAATACTCTGCAATACATACCCTGCCAATACTCTGCAATACATACCCTGCCAGTTCTCTGCAATACCCTGCCAGTACTCTGCAATACATACCCTGCCAGTACTCTGCAATACCCTGCCAATACTCTGCAATACATACCCTGCCAGTACTCTGCAATACATACCCTGCCAGTACTCTGCAATACATACCCTGCCAGTACTCTGCAATACATACCCTGCCAGTACTCTGCAATACATACCCTGCCAGTACTCTGCAATACATACCCTGCCAGTACTCTGCAATACATACCCTGCCAGTACTCTGCAGTACACACCCTGCCAGGACTCTGCAATACACACCCTGCCAGTACTCTGCAATACCCTGCCAGTACTCTGCAATTCATACCCTGCCAATACTCTGCAATACATACCCTGCCAGTACTCTGCAATTCATACCCTGCCAGTACTCTGCAATACATACCCTGCCAATACTCTGCAATACATACCCTGCCAGTACTCTGCAATACCCTGCCAATACTCTGCAATACACACCCTGCCAGTACTCTGCAATACCCAGAAAATACTCTGCAATACCCTGCCAATCCTCTGCAATATATACCCTGCCAATCCTCTGCAGTACTCAACCTGCCAATACTCTGCAGTACTCACCCTGCCAATACTCTGCAGTACTCACCCTGTCAATACTCTGCAATACATACCCTGCTAATACTCTGCAATACTTTCTCTGCCAATACTCTGCAATACCCTGCCAGTACTCTGCAATACATACACTGCCAGTACTCTGCAATACCCTGCCAATACTCTGCAATACATACCCTGCCAATACTCTGCAATACATACCCTGCCAATACTCTGCAATACATACCCTGCCAATGCCCTGCAATACATACCCTGCCAATACTCTGCAATACATACCCTGCCAGTACTCTGCAACACCCTGCCAGTACTCTGCAATACATACCCTGCCAATACTCTGCAATACATACCCTGCCAATACTCTGCAATACATACCCTGCCAATACTCTGCAATACATACCCTGCCAGTACTCTGCAATACATACCCTGCCAGTACTCTGCAATACATACCCTGCCAGTACTCTGCAATACATACCCTGCCAGTACTCTGCAATACCCTGGCAATACCCTGACAATACTCTGCAATACATACCCTGCCAGTACTCTGCAACACCCTGCCAGTACTCTGCAATACATACCCTGCCAATACTCTGCAATACATACCCTGCCAATACTCTGCAATACATACCCTGCCAATACTCTGCAATACATACCCTGCCAGTACTCTGCAATACATACCCTGCCAGTACTCTGCAATACATACCCTGCCAGTACTCTGCAATACATACCCTGCCAGTACTCTGCAATACCCTGGCAATACCCTGACAATACTCTGCAATACATACCCTGCCAGTACTCTGCAATACCCTGCCAGTACTCTGCAATACCCGGACAATACTCCGCAATACCCTGCCAATCCTCTGCAATATATACCCTGCCAATCTTTTGCAGTACTCACCCTGCCAGTACTCTGCAATACATACCCTGCCAGTACTCTGCAATACATACACTGCCAGTACTCTGCAATACACACCCTGCCAGTACTCTGCAATACACACCTTGCCAGTACTCTGCAAAACACACCCTGCCAGTACTCTGCAATACACACCCTGCCAGTACTCTGCAATACATACCCTGCCAGTACTCTGCAATACCCTGCCAATACTCTGCAATACATACCCTGCCAATACTCTGCAATACCCTGCCAGTACTCTGCAATACATACACTGCCAGTACTCTGCAATACCCTGCCAATACTCTGCAATACATACCCTGCCAATACCCTGCAATACACACCCTGCCAATACTCTGCAATACATACCCTGCCAGTTCTCTGCAATACCCTGCCAGTACTCTGCAATACATACCCTGCCAGTACTCTGCAATACCCTGCCAATACTCTGCAATACATACCCTGCCAGTACTCTGCAATACATACCCTGCCAGTACTCTGCAATACATACCCTGCCAGTACTCTGCAATACATACCCTGCCAGTACTCTGCAATACATACCCTGCCAGTACTCTGCAGTACACACCCTGCCAGTACTCTGCAATACACACCCTGCCAGTACTCTGCAATACCCTGCCAGTACTCTGCAATACATACCCTGCCAATACTCTGCAATACATACCCTGCCAATACTCTGCAATACATACCCTGCCAATACTCTGCAATACATACCCTGCCAGTACTCTGCAATACATACCCTGCCAGTACTCTGCAATACATACCCTGCCAGTACTCTGCAATACACACCCTGCCAGTACTCTGCAATACACACCCTGCCAGTACTCTGTAATACCCTGCCAGTACTCTGCAATACCCTGGCAATACCCTGACAATACTCTGCTATACACACCCTGCCAGTACTCTGCAATACATACCCTGCCAATACTCTGCAATACATACCCTGCCAATAATCTGCAATACACATCCTGCCAGTACTCTGCAATACACACCCTGCCAGTCCTCTGCAATACACACCCTGCCAGTACTCTGCAATACCCTGCCAGTACTCTGCAATACATACCCTGCCAATACTCTGCAATACTTTCTCTGCCAATACTCTGCAATACATACCCTGCCAGTACTCTGCAATACCCTGCCAGTACTCTGCAATACTTTCTCTGCCAATACTCTGCAATACATACCCTGCCAGTACTCTGCAATACCCTGCCAGTACTCTGCAATACCCTGCCAGTACTCTGCAATACATACACTGGCAGTACTCTGCAATACCCTGCCAATACTCTGCAATACATACCCTGCCAATACTCTGCAATACATACTCTGCAATACATACCCTGCCAATACTCTGCAATACATACCATGCCAATACTCTGCAATACACACCCTGCCAATACTCTGCAATACACACCCTGCCAGTACTCTGCAATACACACCCTGCCAGTACTCTGCAATACATATCCTGCCAGTACTCTGCAATACCCTGCCAGTACTCTGCAATACATACCCTGCCAATACTCTGCAATACATACCCTGCCAATACTCTGCAATACATACCCTGCCAGTACTCTGCAATACATACCCTGCCTATACTCTGCAATACATACCCTGCCAATACTCTGCAATACATACCCTGCCAATACTCTGCAATACTTTCTCTGCCAATACTCTACAATACACACCCTGCCAATACTCTGCAATACCCTGCCAGTACTCTGCAATACCCTGCCAGTACTCTGCAATACATACCCTGCCAATACTCTGCAATACATACTCTGCAATACTTTCTCTGCCAATACTCTGCAATACTTTCTCTGCCAATACTCTGCAATACCCTGCCAGTACTCTGCAATACATACACTGCCAGTACTCTGCAGTACACACCCTGCCAGTACTCTGCAATACACACCCTGCCAGTACTCTGCAATACCCTGCCAGTACTCTGCAATACATACCCTGCCAATACTCTGCAATACATACCCTGCCAATACTCTGCAATACATACCCTGCCAGTACTCTGCAATACATACCCTGCCAATACTCTGCAATACATACCCTGCCAGTACTCTGCAATACATACCCTGCCAGTACTCTGCAATACCCTGCCAATACTCTGCAATACACACCCTGCCAGTACTCTGCAATACCCAGAAAATACTCTGCAATACCCTGCCAATCCTCTGCAATATATACCCTGCCAATCCTCTGCAGTACTCAACCTGCCAATACTCTGCAGTACTCACCCTGCCAATACTCTGCAGTACTCACCCTGTCAATACTCTGCAATACATACCCTGCTAATACTCTGCAATACTTTCTCTGCCAATACTCTGCAATACCCTGCCAGTACTCTGCAATACATACACTGCCAGTACTCTGCAATACCCTGCCAATACTCTGCAATACATACCCTGCCAATACTCTGCAATACATACCCTGCCAATACTCTGCAATACATACCCTGCCAATGCCCTGCAATACATACCCTGCCAATACTCTGCAATACATACCCTGCCAGTACTCTGCAATACATACCCTGCCAGTACTCTGCAACACCCTGCCAGTACTCTGCAATACATACCCTGCCAATACTCTGCAATACCCTGCCAATACTCTGCAATACATACCCTGCCAATACTCTGCAATACATACCCTGCCAGTACTCTGCAATACATACCCTGCCAGTACTCTGCAATACCCTGGCAATACCCTGACAATACTCTGCAATACATACCCTGCCAGTACTCTGCAATACCCTGCCAGTACTCTGCAATACCCGGACAATACTCCGCAATACCCTGCCAATCCTCTGCAATATATACCCTGCCAATCTTTTGCAGTACTCACCCTGCCAGTACTCTGCAATACATACCCTGCCAGTACTCTGCAATACATACACTGCCAGTACTCTGCAATACACACCCTGCCAGTACTCTGCAAAACACACCCTGCCAGTACTCTGCAAAACACACCCTGCCAGTACTCTGCAATACACACCCTGCCAGTACTCTGCAATACATACCCTGCCAGTACTCTGCAATACATACACTGCCAGTACTCTGCAATACCCTGCCAATACTCTGCAATACATACCCTGCCAATACTCTGCAATACTTTC
Organism: Lithobates pipiens; assembly: GCF_037356315.1. NCBI lineage: Eukaryota > Metazoa > Chordata > Amphibia > Anura > Ranidae > Lithobates > Lithobates pipiens. The sequence goes on along the minus strand of NW_027507685.1, from coordinate 106,404,071 downwards.
TCTGCCAATACTCTGCAATACATACCCTGCCAGTACTCTGCAATACATACACTGCCAGTACTCTGCAATACCCTGCCAATACTCTGCAATACATACCCTGCCAATACCCTGCAATACACACCCTGCCAGTACTCTGCAATACATACCCTGCCAATACTCTGCAATACATACCCTGCCAGTTCTCTGCAATACCCTGCCAGTACTCTGCAATACATACCCTGCCAGTACTCTGCAATACATACCCAGCCAGTACTCTGCAATACATACCCTGCCAGTACTCTGCAATACATACCCTGCCAGTACTCTGCAATACATACCCTGCCAGTACTCTGCAATACATACCCTGCCAGTACTCTGCAATACATACCCTGCCAGTACTCTGCAATACACACCCTGCCAGTACTCTGCAATACCCTGCCAGTACTCTGCAATACATACCCTGCCAATACTCTGCAATACATACCCTGCCAATACTCTGCAATACATACCCTGCCAATACTCTGCAATACATACCCTGCCAATACTCTGCAATACATACCCTGCCAGTACTCTGCAATACATACCCTGCCAGTACTCTGCAATACATACCCTGCCAGTACTCTGCAATACACACCCTGCCAGTACTCTGCAATACACACCCTGCCAGTACTCTGCAATACATACCCTGCCAGTACTCTGTAATACCCTGCCAGTACTCTGCAATACCCTGGCAATACCCTGACAATACTCTGCTATACACACCCTGCCAGTACTCTGCAATACATACCCTGCCAATACTCTGCAATACATACCCTGCCAATAATCTGCAATACACATCCTGCCAGTACTCTGCAATACACACCCTGCCAGTCCTCTGCAATACACACCCTGCCAGTACTCTGCAATACCCTGCCAGTACTCTGCAATACATACCCTGCCAATACTCTGCAATACTTTCTCTGCCAATACTCTGCAATACATACCCTGCCAGTACTCTGCAATACCCTGCCAGTACTCTGCAATACCCTGCCAGTACTCTGCAATACATACACTGCCAGTACTCTGCAATACCCTGCCAATACTCTGCAATACATACCCTGCCAATACTCTGCAATACATACTCTGCAATACATACCCTGCCAATACTCTGCAAAACATACCCTGCCAATACTCTGCAATACACACCCTGCCAATACTCTGCAATACACACCCTGCCAGTACTCTGCAATACACACCCTGCCAGTACTCTGCAATACCCTGCCAGTACTCTGCAATACATACCCTGCCAATACTCTGCAATACATACCCTGCCAATACTCTGCAATACATACCCTGCCTATACTCTGCAATACATACCCTGCCTATACTCTGCAATACATACCCTGCCTATACTCTGCAATACATACCCTGCCAATACTCTGCAATACATACCCTGCCAATACTCTGCAATACATACCCTGCCAATACTCTGCAATACTTTCTCTGCCAATACTCTGCAATACACACCCTGCCAATACTCTGCAATACCCTGCCAGTACTCTGCAATACCCTGCCAGTACTCTGCAATACATACCCTGCCAATACTCTGCAATACATACTCTGCAATACTTTCTCTGCCAATACTCTGCAATACTTTCTCTGCCAATACTCTGCAATACCCTGCCAGTACTCTGCAATACATACACTGCCAGTACTCTGCAATACCCGGCCAATACTCTGCAATACATACCCTGCCAATACTCTGCAAAACATACCCTGCCAATACTCTGCAATACACACCCTGCCAGTACTCTGCAATACATACACTGCCAGTACTCTGCAATACCCTGCCAATACTCTGCAATACATACCCTGCCAATACTCTGCAATACATACCCTGCCAATACTCTGCAATACACACCCTGCCAGTACTCTGCAATACATACCCTGACAGTACTCTGCAATACCCTGCCAATACTCTGCAATACATACCCTGCCAATACTCTGCAATACATACCCTGCCTATACTCTGCAATACATACCCTGCCTATACTCTGCAATACATACCCTGCCTATACTCTGCAATACATACCCTGCCTAAACTCTGCAATACATACCCTGCCAATACTCTGCAATACATACCCTGCCAATACTCTGCAATACATACCCTTCCAGTACTCTGCAATACATACCCTGCCAGTACTCTGCAATACATACCCTGCCAGTACTCTGCAATACATACCCTGCCAGTACTCTGCAATACCCTGCCAGTACTCTGCAATACACACCCTGCCAGTACTCTGCAATACACACCCTGCCAATACTCTGCAATACACACCCTGCCAGTACTCTGCAATACACACCCTGCCAGTACTCTGCAAAACACACCCTGCCAGTACTCTGCAATACATACCCTACCAGTACTCTGCAATACCCTGCCAATACTCTGCAATACATACCCTGCCAATACTCTGCAATACATACCCTGCCTATACTCTGCAATACATACCCTGCCAATACTCTGCAATACATACCCTGCCAATACTCTGCAATACATACCCTGCCAGTACTCTGCAAAACACACCCTGCCAGTACTCTGCAATACATACCCTGCCAATACTCTGCAATACATACCCTGCCAATACTCTGCAATACATACCCTGCCAGTACTCTGCAATACACACCCTGCCAGTACTCTGCAATACACACCCTGCCAGTACTCTGCAATACACACCCTGCCAGTACTCTGCAATACCCTGCCAATAGTCTGCAATACATACGCTGCCAATAGTCTGCAATACATACCCTGCCAATAGTCTGCAATACATACCCTGCCAATAATCTGCAATACACACCCTGCCAGTACTCTGCAATACACACCCTGCCAATCCTCTGCAGTACTCACCCTGCCAATCCTCTGCAGTACTCACCCTGCCAATCCTCTGCAGTACTCACCCTGCCAATACTCTGCAGTACTCACCCTGTCAATACTCTGCAATACATACCCTGCTAATACTTTTCAATACATACCCTGCTAATACTCTGCAATACTTTCTCTGCCAATACTCTGCAATAAATACCCTGCCAGTACTCTGCAATACATACCCTGCCAGTACTCTGCAATACATACCCTGCCAATACTCTGCAATACCCTGACAATACTCTGCAATACATACCCTGCTAGTACTCTGCAATACCCTGCCAATACTCTGCAATACACACCCTGCCAGTACTCTGCAATACCCGGACAATACTCTGCAATACATACCCTGCCAGTACTCTGCAATACATACCCTGCCAGTACTCTGCAATACATACCCTGCCAGTACTCTGCAATACACACCCTGCCAGTACTCTGCAATACACACCCTGCCAGTACTCTGTAATACACACCCTGCCAGTACTCTGCAATACATACCCTGCCAGTACTCTGCAATACACACCCTGCCAGTACTCTGCAATACACACCCTGCCAGTACTCTGCAATACATACCCTGCCAGTACTCTGCAATACATACCCTGCCAGTACTCTGCAATACATACCCTGCCAGTACTCTGCAATACATACCCTGCCAGTACTCTGCAATACCCTGACAGTACTCTGCAATACCCTGCCAATACTCTGCAGTACTCACCCTGCCAATACTCTGCAATAATTTCTCTGCCAATACTCTGCAATACATACCCTGCCAGTACTCTGCAATACCCTGCCAGTACTCTGCAATACCCTGCCAATACTCTGCAATACATACTCTGCAATACATACCCTGCCAATACTCTGCAATACACACCCTGCCAGTACTCTGCAATACACACCCTGCCAATACTCTGCAATACATACCCTGCCAATAGTCTGCAATACATACCCTGCCAATAGTCTGCAATACACACCCTGCCAGTACTCTGCAATACACACCCTGCCAGTACTCTGCAATACACACCCTGCCAATACTCTGCAATACCCTGCCAATACTCTGCAATACATACCCTGCCAATACTCTGCAATACATACCCTGCCAATACTCTGCAATACATACCCTGCCAGTACTCTGCAATACACACCCTGCCAGTACTCTGCAATACACACCCTGCCAGTACTCTGCAATACACACCCTGCCAATACTCTGCAATACACACCCTGCCAATACTCTGCAATACATACCCTGCCAATACTCTGCAATACATACCCTGCCAATACTCTGCAATACATACCCTGCCAATACTCTGCAATACCCTGCCAGTACTCTGCAATACATACACTGCCAGTACTCTGCAATACATACACTGCCAGTACTCTGCAATACACACCCTGCCAATACTCTGCAATACATACCCTGCCAATACTCTGCAATACATACCCTGCCAATACTCTGCAATACATACCCTGCCTATACTCTGCAATACCCTGCCAGTACTCTGCAATACATACACTGCCAGTACTCTGCAATACATACACTGCCAGTACTCTGCAATACCCTGCCAATACTCTGCAATACACACCCTGCCAGTACTCTGCAATACACACCCTGCCAGTACTCTGCAATACAAACCCTGCCAGTACTCTGCAATACAAACCCTGCCAGTACTCTGCAAAACACACCCTGCCAGTACTCTGCAATACATACCCTGCCAGTACTCTGCAATACCCTGCCAATACTCTGCAATACCCTGCCAATACTCTGCAGTACTCACCCTGCCAGCACTCTGCAATACATACCCTGCCAATACTCTGCAATACATACCCTGCCAGTACTCTGCAATACATACCCTGCCAGTACTCTGCAATACCCTGCCAATACTCTGCAATACATACCCTGCCAATCCTCTGCAGTACTCACCCTGCCAATCCTCTGCAGTACTCACCCTGCCAATACTCTGCAGTACTCACCCTGCCAATACTCTGCAGTACTCACCCTGTCAATACTCTGCAATACATACCCTGCTAATACTCTGCAATACTTTCTCTGCCAATACTCTTCAATACACTGCCAGTACTCTGCAATACCCTGCCAATACTCTGCAATACATACCCTGCCAATACTCTGCAATACTTTCTCAGCCAATACTCTGCAATACATACCCTGCCAGTACTCTGCAATACCCTGTCAGTACTCTGCAATACATACACTGACAGTACTCTGCAATACCCTGCCAATACTCTGCAATACATACCCTGCCAATACTCTGCAATACATACCCTGCCAATACTCTGCAATACACACCCTGCCAATACTCTGCAATACATACCCTGCCAATACTCTGCAATACATACCCTGCCAGTACTCTGCAACACCCTGCCAGTACTCTGCAATACATACCCTGCCAATACTCTGCAATACATACCCTGCCAATACTCTGCAATACATACCCTGCCAGTACTCTGCAATACCCTGGCAATACTCTGCAATACATACCCTGCCAATACTCTGCAATACCCTGCCAGTACTCTGCAATATCCTGGTAATACCCTGACAATACTCTGCAATACATACCCTGCCAGTACTCTGCAATACCCTGCCAATACTCTGCAATACACACCCTGCCAGTACTCTGCAATACCCGGACAATACTCTGCAATACACACCCTGCCAATACTCTGCAATACATACCCTGCCAATACTCTGCAATACATACCCTGCCAGTTCTCTGCAATACATACCCTGCCAGTTCTCTGCAATACCCTGCCAGTACTCTGCAATACATACCCTGCCAGTACTCTGCAATACCCTGCCAATACTCTGCAATACTTTCTCTGCCAATACTCTGCAATACATACCCTGCCAGTACTCTGCAATACATACCCTGCCAATACCCTGCAATACACACCCTGCCAATACCCTGCAATACACACCCTGCCAATACTCTGCAATACATACCCTGCCAATACTCTGCAATACATACCCTGCCAGTTCTCTGCAATACCCTGCCAGTACTCTGCAATACATACCCTGCCAGTACTCTGCAATACCCTGCCAATACTCTGCAATACATACCCTGCCAGTACTCTGCAATACATACCCTGCCAGTACTCTGCAATACATACCCTGCCAGTACTCTGCAATACATACCCTGCCAGTACTCTGCAATACATACCCTGCCAGTACTCTGCAATACATACCCTGCCAGTACTCTGCAGTACACACCCTGCCAGGACTCTGCAATACACACCCTGCCAGTACTCTGCAATACCCTGCCAGTACTCTGCAATACATACCCTGCCAATACTCTGCAATACATACCCTGCCAATACTCTGCAATACATACCCTGCCAGTACTCTGCAATACCCTGCCAATACTCTGCAATACACACCCTGCCAGTACTCTGCAATACCCAGAAAATACTCTGCAATACCCTGCCAATCCTCTGCAATATATACCCTGCCAATCCTCTGCAGTACTCAACCTGCCAATACTCTGCAGTACTCACCCTGCCAATACTCTGCAGTACTCACCCTGTCAATACTCTGCAATACATACCCTGCTAATACTCTGCAATACTTTCTCTGCCAATACTCTGCAATACCCTGCCAGTACTCTGCAATACATACACTGCCAGTACTCTGCAATACCCTGCCAATACTCTGCAATACATACCCTGCCAATACTCTGCAATACATACCCTGCCAATACTCTGCAATACATACCCTGCCAATGCCCTGCAATACATACCCTGCCAATACTCTGCAATACATACCCTGCCAGTACTCTGCAACACCCTGCCAGTACTCTGCAATACATACCCTGCCAATACTCTGCAATACATACCCTGCCAATACTCTGCAATACATACCCTGCCAATACTCTGCAATACATACCCTGCCAATACTCTGCAATACATACCCTGCCAGTACTCTGCAATACATACCCTGCCAGTACTCTGCAATACCCTGGCAATACCCTGACAATACTCTGCAATACATACCCTGCCAGTACTCTGCAATACCCTGCCAGTACTCTGCAATACCCGGACAATACTCCGCAATACCCGGACAATCCTCTGCAATATATACCCTGCCAATCTTTTGCTGTACTCACCCTGCCAGTACTCTGCAATACATACCCTGCCAGTACTCTGCAATACATACACTGCCAGTACTCTGCAATACACACGCTGCCAGTACTCTGCAATACACACCTTGCCAGTACTCTGCAAAACACACCCTGCCAGTACTCTGCAATACACACCCTGCCAGTACTCTGCAATACATACCCTGCCAGTACTCTGCAATACCCTGCCAATACTCTGCAATACATACACTGCCAGTACTCTGCAATACCCTGCCAATACTCTGCAATACATACCCTGCCAATACCCTGCAATACACACCCTGCCAATACTCTGCAATACATACCCTGCCAGTTCTCTGCAATACCCTGCCAGTACTCTGCAATACATACCCTGCCAGTACTCTGCAATACCCTGCCAATACTCTGCAATACATACCCTGCCAGTACTCTGCAATACATACCCTGCCAGTACTCTGCAATACATACCCTGCCAGTACTCTGCAATACATACCCTGCCAGTACTCTGCAATACATACCCTGCCAGTACTCTGCAATACATACCCTGCCAGTACTCTGCAGTACACACCCTGCCAGTACTCTGCAATACACACCCTGCCAGTACTCTGCAATACCCTGCCAGTACTCTGCAATACATACCCTGCCAATACTCTGCAATACATACCCTGCCAATACTCTGCAATACATACCCTGCCAATACTCTGCAATACATACCCTGCCAGTACTCTGCAATACATACCCTGCCAGTACTCTGCAATACATACCCTGCCAGTACTCTGCAATACACACCCTGCCAGTACTCTGCAATACACACCCTGCCAGTACTCTGCAATACATACCCTGCCAGTACTCTGTAATACCCTGCCAGTACTCTGCAATACCCTGGCAATACCCTGACAATACTCTGCTATACACACCCTGCCAGTACTCTGCAATACATACCCTGCCAATACTCTGCAATACATACCCTGCCAATAATCTGCAATACACATCCTGCCAGTACTCTGCAATACACACCCTGCCAGTCCTCTGCAATACACACCCTGCCAGTTCTCTGCAATACCCTGCCAGTACTCTGCAATACATACCCTGCCAGTACTCTGCAATACCCTGCCAATACTCTGCAATACATACCCTGCCAGTACTCTGCAATACATACCCTGCCAGTACTCTGCAATACATACCCTGCCAGTACTCTGCAATACATACCCTGCCAGTACTCTGCAATACATACCCTGCCAGTACTCTGCAATACATACCCTGCCAGTACTCTGCAGTACACACCCTGCCAGTACTCTGCAATACACACCCTGCCAGTACTCTGCAATACCCTGCCAGTACTCTGCAATACATACCCTGCCAATACTCTGCAATACATACCCTGCCAATACTCTGCAATACATACCCTGCCAATACTCTGCAATACATACCCTGCCAGTACTCTGCAATACATACCCTGCCAGTACTCTGCAATACATACCCTGCCAGTACTCTGCAATACACACCCTGCCAGTACTCTGCAATACACACCCTGCCAGTACTCTGCAATACATACCCTGCCAGTACTCTGTAATACCCTGCCAGTACTCTGCAATACCCTGGCAATACCCTGACAATACTCTGCTATACACACCCTGCCAGTACTCTGCAATACATACCCTGCCAATACTCTGCAATACATACCCTGCCAATAATCTGCAATACACATCCTGCCAGTACTCTGCAATACACACCCTGCCAGTCCTCTGCAATACACACCCTGCCAGTACTCTGCAATACCCTGCCAGTACTCTGCAATACATACCCTGCCAATACTCTGCAATACTTTCTCTGCCAATACTCTGCAATACATACCCTGCCAGTACTCTGCAATACCCTGCCAGTACTCTGCAATACTTTCTCTGCCAATACTCTGCAATACATACCCTGCCAGTACTCTGCAATACCCTGCCAGTACTCTGCAATACCCTGCCAGTACTCTGCAATACATACACTGGCAGTACTCTGCAATACCCTGCCAATACTCTGCAATACATACCCTGCCAATACTCTGCAATACATACTCTGCAATACATACCCTGCCAATACTCTGCAATACATACCATGCCAATACTCTGCAATACACACCCTGCCAATACTCTGCAATACACACCCTGCCAGTACTCTGCAATACACACCCTGCCAGTACTCTGCAATACATATCCTGCCAGTACTCTGCAATACCCTGCCAGTACTCTGCAATACATACCCTGCCAATACTCTGCAATACATACCCTGCCAATACTCTGCAATACATACCCTGCCAGTACTCTGCAATACATACCCTGCCTATACTCTGCAATACATACCCTGCCAATACTCTGCAATACATACCCTGCCAATACTCTGCAATACTTTCTCTGCCAATACTCTGCAATACACACCCTGCCAATACTCTGCAATACCCTGCCAGTACTCTGCAATACCCTGCCAGTACTCTGCAATACATACCCTGCCAATACTCTGCAATACATACTCTGCAATACTTTCTCTGCCAATACTCTGCAATACTTTCTCTGCCAATACTCTGCAATACATACCCTGCCAGTACTCTGCAATACCCTGCCAGTACTCTGCAATACATACACTGCCAGTACTCTGCAGTACACACCCTGCCAGTACTCTGCAATACACACCCTGCCAGTACTCTGCAATACCCTGCCAGTACTCTGCAATACATACCCTGCCAATACTCTGCAATACATACCCTGCCAATACTCTGCAATACATACCCTGCCAGTACTCTGCAATACATACCCTGCCAATACTCTGCAATACATACCCTGCCAGTACTCTGCAATACATACCCTGCCAGTACTCTGCAATACCCTGCCAATACTCTGCAATACACACCCTGCCAGTACTCTGCAATACCCAGAAAATACTCTGCAATACCCTGCCAATCCTCTGCAATATATACCCTGCCAATCCTCTGCAGTACTCAACCTGCCAATACTCTGCAGTACTCACCCTGTCAATACTCTGCAATACATACCCTGCTAATACTCTGCAATACTTTCTCTGCCAATACTCTGCAATACCCTGCCAGTACTCTGCAATACATACACTGCCAGTACTCTGCAATACCCTGCCAATACTCTGCAATACATACCCTGCCAGTACTCTGCAATACCCTGCCAATACTCTGCAATACATACCCTGCCAATGCCCTGCGATACATACCCTGCCAATACTCTGCAATACATACCCTGCCAGTACTCTGCAATACATACCCTGCCAGTACTCTGCAACACCCTGCCAGTACTCTGCAATACATACCCTGCCAATACTCTGCAATACCCTGCCAATACTCTGCAATACATACCCTGCCAATACTCTGCAATACATACCCTGCCAGTACTCTGCAATACATACCCTGCCAGTACTCTGCAATACCCTGGCAATACCCTGACAATACTCTGCAATACATACCCTGCCAGTACTCTGCAATACCCTGCCAGTACTCTGCAATACCCGGACAATACTCCGCAATACCCTGCCAATCCTCTGCAATATATACCCTGCCAATCTTTTGCAGTACTCACCCTGCCAGTACTCTGCAATACATACCCTGCCAGTACTCTGCAATACATACACTGCCAGTACTCTGCAATACATACACTGCCAGTACTCTGCAATACACACCCTGCCAGTACTCTGCAAAACACACCCTGCCAGTACTCTGCAAAACACACCCTGCCAGTACTCTGCAATACACACCCTGCCAGTACTCTGCAATACATACCCTGCCAGTACTCTGCAATACATACACTGCCAGTACTCTGCAATACCCTGCCAATACTCTGCAATACATACCCTGCCAATACTCTGCAATACTTTCTCTGCCAATACTCTGCAATACATACCCTGCCAGTACTCTGCAATACATACACTGCCAGTACTCTGCAATACCCTGCCAATACTCTGCAATACATACCCTGCCAATACCCTGCAATACACACCCTGCCAGTACTCTGCAATACATACCCTGCCAATACTCTGCAATACATACCCTGCCAGTTCTCTGCAATACCCTGCCAGTACTCTGCAATACATACCCTGCCAGTACTCTGCAATACATACCCAGCCAGTACTCTGCAATACATACCCTGCCAGTACTCTGCAATACATACCCTGCCAGTACTCTGCAATACATACCCTGCCAGTACTCTGCAATACACACCCTGCCAGTACTCTGCAATACATACCCTGCCAGTACTCTGCAATACATACCCTGCCAGTACTCTGCAATACATACCCTGCCAGTACTCTGCAATACACACCCTGCCAGTACTCTGCAATACCCTGCCAGTACTCTGCAATACATACCCTGCCAATACTCTGCAATACATACCCTGCCAATACTCTGCAATACATACCCTGCCAATACTCTGCAATACATACCCTGCCAATACTCTGCAATACATACCCTGCCAGTACTCTGCAATACATACCCTGCCAGTACTCTGCAATACATACCCTGCCAGTACTCTGCAATACACACCCTGCCAGTACTCTGCAATACACACCCTGCCAGTACTCTGCAATACATACCCTGCCAGTACTCTGTAATACCCTGCCAGTACTCTGCAATACACACCCTGCCAGTACTCTGCAATACCCTGCCAGTACTCTGCAATACATACCCTGCCAATACTCTGCAATACTTTCTCTGCCAATACTCTGCAATACATACCCTGCCAGTACTCTGCAATACCCTGCCAGTACTCTGCAATACATACACTGCCAGTACTCTGCAATACCCTGCCAATACTCTGCAATACATACCCTGCCAATACTCTGCAATACATACTCTGCAATACACACCCTGCCAATACTCTGCAATACACACCCTGCCAGTACTCTGCAATACACACCCTGCCAGTACTCTGCAATACCCTGCCAGTACTCTGCAATACATACCCTGCCAATACTCTGCAATACATACCCTGCCAATACTCTGCAATACATACCCTGCCTATACTCTGCAATACATACCCTGCCTATACTCTGCAATACATACCCTGCCTATACTCTGCAATACATACCCTGCCAATACTCTGCAATACATACCCTGCCAATACTCTGCAATACATACCCTGCCAATACTCTGCAATACTTTCTCTGCCAATACTCTGCAATACACACCCTGCCAATACTCTGCAATACCCTGCCAGTACTCTGCAATACCCTGCCAGTACTCTGCAATACATACCCTGCCAATACTCTGCAATACATACTCTGCAATACTTTCTCTGCCAATACTCTGCAATACTTTCTCTGCCAATACTCTGCAATACCCTGCCAGTACTCTGCAATACCCTGCCAGTACTCTGCAATACATACACTGCCAGTACTCTGCAATACCCTGCCAATACTCTGCCATACATACCCTGCCAATACTCTGCAATACACACCCTGCCAGTACTCTGCAATACATACACTGCCAGTACTCTGCAATACCCTGCCAATACTCTGCAATACATACCCTGCCAATACTCTGCAATACATACCCTGCCAATACTCTGCAATACACACCCTGCCAGTACTCTGCAATACATACCCTGACAGTACTCTGCAATACCCTGCCAATACTCTGCAATACATACCCTGCCAATACTCTGCAATACATACCCTGCCTATACTCTGCAATACATACCCTGCCTATACTCTGCAATACATACCCTGCCTATACTCTGCAATACATACCCTGCCTAAACTCTGCAATACATACCCTGCCAATACTCTGCAATACATACCCTGCCAATACTCTGCAATACATACCCTGCCAGTACTCTGCAATACATACCCTGCCAGTACTCTGCAATACATACCCTGCCAGTACTCTGCAATACATACCCTGCCAGTACTCTGCAATACATACCCTGCCAGTACTCTGCAATACACACCCTGCCAGTACTCTGCAATACACACCCTGCCAATACTCTGCAATACACACCCTGCCAGTACTCTGCAATACACACCCTGCCAGTACTCTGCAAAACACACCCTGCCAGTACTCTGCAATACATACCCTACCAGTACTCTGCAATACCCTGCCAATACTCTGCAATACATACCCTGCCAATACTCTGCAATACATACCCTGCCAATACTCTGCAATACATACCCTGCCAATACTCTGTAATACACACCCTGCCAGTACTCTGCAATACATACCCTGCCAGTACTCTGCAATACACACCCTGCCAATACTCTGCAATACACACCCTGCCAGTACTCTGCAATACCCGGACAATACTCTGCAATACATACCCTGCCAGTACTCTGCAATACATACCCTGCCAGTACTCTGCAATACATACCCTGCCAGTACTCTGCAATACACACCCTGCCAGTACTCTGCAATACACACCCTGCCAGTACTCTGTAATACACACCCTGCCAGTACTCTGCAATACATACCCTGCCAGTACTCTGCAATACACACCCTGCCAGTACTCTGCAATACATACCCTGCCAGTACTCTGCAATACATACCCTGCCAGTACTCTGCAATACATACCCTGCCAGTACTCTGCAATACATACCCTGCCAGTACTCTGCAATACCCTGACAGTACTCTGCAATACCCTGCCAATACTCTGCAGTACTCACCCTGCCAATACTCTGCAATAATTTCTCTGCCAATACTCTGCAATACATACCCTGCCAGTACTCTGCAATACCCTGCCAGTACTCTGCAATACCCTGCCAATACTCTGCAATACATACTCTGCAATACATACCCTGCCAATACTCTGCAATACACACCCTGCCAGTACTCTGCAATACACACCCTGCCAATACTCTGCAATACATACCCTGCCAATAGTCTGCAATACATACCCTGCCAATAGTCTGCAATACACACCCTGCCAGTACTCTGCAATACACACCCTGCCAGTACTCTGCAATACACACCCTGCCAATACTCTGCAATACCCTGCCAATACTCTGCAATACATACCCTGCCAATACTCTGCAATACATACCCTGCCAATACTCTGCAATACATACCCTGCCAGTACTCTGCAATACACACCCTGCCAGTACTCTGCAATACACACCCTGCCAGTACTCTGCAATACACACCCTGCCAATACTCTGCAATACACACCCTGCCAATACTCTGCAATACATACCCTGCCAATACTCTGCAATACATACCCTGCCAATACTCTGCAATACATACCCTGCCAATACTCTGCAATACCCTGCCAGTACTCTGCAATACATACACTGCCAGTACTCTGCAATACATACACTGCCAGTACTCTGCAATACACACCCTGCCAATACTCTGCAATACATACCCTGCCAATACTCTGCAATACATACCCTGCCAATACTCTGCAATACATACCCTGCCTATACTCTGCAATACCCTGCCAGTACTCTGCAATACATACACTGCCAGTACTCTGCAATACATACACTGGCAGTACTCTGCAATACCCTGCCAATACTCTGCAATACACACCCTGCCAGTACTCTGCAATACACACCCTGCCAGTACTCTGCAATACAAACCCTGCCAGTACTCTGCAATACAAACCCTGCCAGTACTCTGCAAAACACACCCTGCCAGTACTCTGCAATACATACCCTGCCAGTACTCTGCAATACCCTGCCAATACTCTGCAATACCCTGCCAATACTCTGCAGTACTCACCCTGCCAACACTCTGCAATACATACCCTGCCAATACTCTGCAATACATACCCTGCCAGTACTCTGCAATACATACCCTGCCAGTACTCTGCAATACCCTGCCAATACTCTGCAATACATACCCTGCCAATACTCTGCAATACTTTCTCAGCCAATACTCTGCAATACATACCCTGCCAGTACTCTGCAATACCCTGTCAGTACTCTGCAATACATACACTGACAGTACTCTGCAATACCCTGTCAGTACTCTGCAATACATACACTGACAGTACTCTGCAATACCCTGCCAGTACTCTGCAATACATACCCTGCCAGTACTCTGCAATACATACCCTGCCAGTACTCTGCAATACATACCCTGCCAGTACTCTGCAATACATACCCTGCCAGTACTCTGCAATACACACCCTGCCAGTACTCTGCAATACACACCCTGCCAGTACTCTGTAATACACACCCTGCCAGTACTCTGCAATACATACCCTGCCAGTACTCTGCAATACACACCCTGCCAGTACTCTGCAAAACACACCCTGCCAGTACTCTGCAATACATACCCTGCCAATACTCTGCAATACATACCCTGCCAATACTCTGCAATACATACCCTGCCAGTACTCTGCAATACACACCCTGCCAGTACTCTGCAATACACACCCTGCCAGTACTCTGCAATACACACCCTGCCAGTACTCTGCAATACCCTGCCAATAGTCTGCAATACATACGCTGCCAATAGTCTGCAATACATACCCTGCCAATCGTCTGCAATACATACCCTGCCAATAATCTGCAATACACACCCTGCCAGTACTCTGCAATACACACCCTGCCAATACTCTGCAATACCCTGCCAATCCTCTGCAATATATACCCTGCCAATCCTCTGCAGTACTCACCCTGCCAATCCTCTGCAGTACTCACCCTGCCAATCCTCTGCAGTACTCACCCTGCCAATACTCTGCAGTACTCACCCTGTCAATACTCTGCAATACATACCCTGCTAATACTTTTCAATACATACCCTGCTAATACTCTGCAATACTTTCTCTGCCAATACTCTGCAATAAATACCCTGCCAGTACTCTGCAATACATACCCTGCCAGTACTCTGCAATACATACCCTGCCAATACTCTGCAATACCCTGACAATACTCTGCAATACATACCCTGCTAGTACTCTGCAATACCCTGCCAATACTCTGCAATACACACCCTGCCAGTACTCTGCAATACCCGGACAATACTCTGCAATACATACCCTGCCAGTACTCTGCAATACATACCCTGCCAGTACTCTGCAATACATACCCTGCCAGTACTCTGCAATACACACCCTGCCAGTACTCTGCAATACACACCCTGCCAGTACTCTGTAATACACACCCTGCCAGTACTCTGCAATACATACCCTGCCAGTACTCTGCAATACACACCCTGCCAGTACTCTGCAATACATACCCTGCCAGTACTCTGCAATACATACCCTGCCAGTACTCTGCAATACATACCCTGCCAGTACTCTGCAATACATACCCTGCCAGTACTCTGCAATACCCTGACAGTACTCTGCAATACCCTGCCAATACTCTGCAGTACTCACCCTGCCAATACTCTGCAATAATTTCTCTGCCAATACTCTGCAATACATACCCTGCCAGTACTCTGCAATACCCTGCCAGTACTCTGCAATACCCTGCCAATACTCTGCAATACATACTCTGCAATACATACCCTGCCAATACTCTGCAATACACACCCTGCCAGTACTCTGCAATACACACCCTGCCAATACTCTGCAATACATACCCTGCCAATAGTCTGCAATACATACCCTGCCAATAGTCTGCAATACACACCCTGCCAGTACTCTGCAATACACACCCTGCCAGTACTCTGCAATACACACCCTGCCAATACTCTGCAATACCCTGCCAATACTCTGCAATACATACCCTGCCAATACTCTGCAATACATACCCTGCCAATACTCTGCAATACATACCCTGCCAATACTCTGCAATACATACCCTGCCAGTACTCTGCAATACACACCCTGCCAGTACTCTGCAATACACACCCTGCCAGTACTCTGCAATACACACCCTGCCAATACTCTGCAATACACACCCTGCCAATACTCTGCAATACATACCCTGCCAATACTCTGCAATACATACCCTGCCAATACTCTGCAATACATACCCTGCCAATACTCTGCAATACCCTGCCAGTACTCTGCAATACATACACTGCCAGTACTCTGCAATACATACACTGCCAGTACTCTGCAATACACACCCTGCCAATACTCTGCAATACATACCCTGCCAATACTCTGCAATACATACCCTGCCAATACTCTGCAATACATACCCTGCCTATACTCTGCAATACCCTGCCAGTACTCTGCAATACATACACTGCCAGTACTCTGCAATACATACACTGCCAGTACTCTGCAATACCCTGCCAATACTCTGCAATACACACCCTGCCAGTACTCTGCAATACACACCCTGCCAGTACTCTGCAATACACACCCTGCCAGTACTCTGCAATACAAACCCTGCCAGTACTCTGCAATACAAACCCTGCCAGTACTCTGCAAAACACACCCTGCCAGTACTCTGCAATACATACCCTGCCAGTACTCTGCAATACCCTGCCAATACTCTGCAATACCCTGCCAATACTTTGCAGTACTCACCCTGCCAACACTCTGCAATACATACCCTGCCAATACTCTGCAATACATACCCTGCCAGTACTCTGCAATACATACCCTGCCAGTACTCTGCAATACCCTGCCAATACTCTGCAATACATACCCTGCCAATACTCTGCAATACATACCCTGCCAATCCTCTGCAGTACTCACCCTGCCAATCCTCTGCAGTACTCACCCTGCCAATACTCTGCAGTACTCACCCTGCCAATACTCTGCAGTACTCACCCTGTCAATACTCTGCAATACATACCCTGCTAATACTCTGCAATACTTTCTCTGCCAATACTCTTCAATACACTGCCAGTACTCTGCAATGCCCTGCCAATACTCTGCAATACATACCCTGCCAATACTCTGCAATACTTTCTCAGCCAATACTCTGCAATACATACCCTGCCAGTACTCTGCAATACCCTGTCAGTACTCTGCAATACATACACTGACAGTACTCTGCAATACCCTGCCAATACTCTGCAATACATACCCTGCCAATACTCTGCAATACATACCCTGCCAATACTCTGCAATACACACCCTGCCAATACTCTGCAATACATACCCTGCCAATACTCTGCAATACATACCCTGCCAGTACTCTGCAACACCCTGCCAGTACTCTGCAATACATACCCTGCCAATACTCTGCAATACATACCCTGCCAATACTCTGCAATACATACCCTGCCAGTACTCTGCAATACCCTGGCAATACTCTGCAATACATACCCTGCCAATACTCTGCAATACCCTGCCAGTACTCTGCAATATCCTGGTAATACCCTGACAATACTCTGCAATACATACCCTGCCAGTACTCTGCAATACCCTGCCAATACTCTGCAATACACACCCTGCCAGTACTCTGCAATACCCGGACAATACTCCGCAATACCCTGCCAATCCTCTGCAGTACTCACCCTGCCAATACTCTGCAATACATACCCTGCCAATACTCTGCAATACATACCCTGCCAGTACTCTGCAATACATACACTGCCAGTACTGCAATACCCTGCCAATACTCTGCAATACATACCCTGCCAATACTCTGCAATACATACCCTGCCAATACACTGCAATACATACCCTGCCAAAACTCGGCAATACATACACTGCCAGTACTCTGCAATACACACCCTGCCAGTACTCTGCAATACACACCCTGCCAGTACTCTGCAATACACACCCTGCCAGTACTCTGCAATACATACCCTGCCAGTACTCTGCAATACATACACTGCCAGTACTCTGCAATACCCTGCCAATACTCTGCAATACATACCCTGCCAATACTCTGCAATACTTTCTCTGCCAATACTCTGCAATACATACACTGCCAGTACTCTGCAATACCCTGCCAATACTCTGCAATACATACCCTGCCAATACTCTGCAATACACACCCTGCCAATACTCTGCAATACATACCCTGCCAGTACTCTGCAATACCCTGCCAGTACTCTGCAATACATACCCTGCCAGTACTCTGCAATACCCTGCCAATACTCTGCAATACATACCCTGCCAATACTCTGCAATACATACCCAGCCAGTACTCTGCAATACATACCCTGCCAGTACTCTGCAATATATACCCTGCCAGTACTCTGCAATAAACACCCTGCCAGAACTCTGCAATACACACCCTGCCAGTACTCTGCAATACATACCCTGCCAGTACTCTGCAATACATACCCTGCCAGTACTCTGCAATACATACCCTGCCAGTACTCTGCAATACATACTCTGCCAATACTCTGCAATACATACCCTGCCAGTACTCTGCAATACCCTGCCAGTACTCTGCAATACCCTGCCAATACTCTGCAGTACTCACCCTGCCAATACTCTGCAATAATTTCTCTGCCAATACTCTGCAATACATACCCTGCCAGTACTCTGCAATACCCTGCCAGTACTCTGCAATACCCTGCCAATACTCTGCAATAAATACCCTGCCAATACTCTGCAATACATACTTTGCAATACATACCCTGCCAATACTCTGCAATACATACCCTGCCAATACTCTGCAATACATACCCTGCCAATACTCTGCAATACCCTGCCAATACTCTGCAATATATACTCTGCAATACATACACTGCCAGTACTCTGCAATACATACCCTGCCAATACTCTGCAATACATACCCTGCCAATACTCTGCAATACATACCCTGCCAGTACTCTGCAATACACACCCTGCCAGTACTCTGCAATACACACCCTGCCAGTACTCTGCAATACACACCCTGCCAGTACTCTGCAAAACACACCCTGCCAGTACTCTGCAAAACACACCCTGCCAGTACTCTGCAATACCCTGCCAATACTCTGCAGTACTCACCCTGCCAATACTCTGCAATACATACCCTGCCAATACTCTGCAATACATACCCTGCCAGTACTCTGCAATACCCTGCCAATACTCTGCAATACATACTCTGCAATACATACACTGCCAGTACTCTGCAATACATACCCTGCCAATACTCTGCAATACATACCCTGTCAATACTCTGCAATACATACTCTGCAATACATACCCCGCCAATACTCTGCAATACATACCCTGCCAATACTCTGCAATACATACCCTGCCAATACTCTGCAATACATACCCTGCCAATACTCTGCAATACACACCCTGCCAGTACTCTGCAATACATACCCTGCCAGTACTCTGCAATACCCTGCCAGTACTCTGCAATACCCTGCCAATACTCTGCAATACACACCCTGCCAGTACTCTGCAATACCCGGAAAATACTCTGCAATATATACCCTGCCAATCCTGCAGTATATACCCTGCCAATCCTCTGCAATACATACCCTGCCAATACTCTGCTATACCCTGCCAATACTCTGCAATACATACCCTGCCAATACTCTGCAATACATACCCTGCCAATACTCTGCAATACATACCCTGCCAATACTCTGCAATACATACCCTGCCTATACTCTGCAATACATACCCTGCCTATACTCTGCAATACACACCCTGCCAGTACTCTACAATACACACCCTGCCAGTACTCTGCAATACACACCCTGCCAGTACTCTGCAATACACACCCTGCCAGTACTCTGCAATACACACCCTGCCAGTACTCTGCAGTACTCACCCTGCCAATACTCTGCAGTACTCACCCTGCCAATACTCTGCAATACATACCCTGCCAATACTCTGCAATACTTTCTCTGCCAATACTCTGCAATACATACCCTGCCAGTACTCTGCAATACCCTGCCAGTACTCTGCAATACCCTGCCAATACTCTGCAATACATACCCTGCCAATACTCTGCAATACATACTCTGCAATACATACCCTGCCAATACTCTGCAATACATACCCTGCCAATACTCTGCAATACCCTGCCAATACTCTGCAATACATACCCTGCCAGTACTCTGCAAAACACACCCTGCCAGTACTCTGCAAAACACACCCTGCCAGTACTCTGCAATAAATACCCTGCCAATACTCTGCAGTACTCACCCTGCCAATACTCTGCAATACATACCCTGCCAGTACTCTGCAATACATACCCTGCCAGTACTCTGCAATACATACACTGCCAGTACTCTGCAATACATACAGTGCCAGTACTCTGCAATACCCTGCCAGTACTCTGCAATACATACCCTGCCAGTACTCTGCAATACACACCCTGCCAGTACTCTGCAAAACACACCCTGCCAGTACTCTGCAATACACACCCTGCCAGTACTCTGCAATACACACCCTGCCAATACTCTGCAATACATACCCTGCCAATACTCTGCAATACATACCCTGCCAGTACTCTGCAATACATACACTGCCAGTACTCTGCAATACCCTGCCAATACTCTGCAATACATACCCTGCCAATACTCTGCAATATATACCCTGCCAATACTCTGCAATACATACCCTGCCAATACTCTGCAATACATACCCTGCCTATACTCTGCAATACATACCCTGCCAATACTCTGCAATACCCTGCCAATACTCTGCAATACATACCCTGCCAATACTCTGCAATACATACCCTGCCAATACTCTGCAATACATACCCTGCCAATACTCTGCAATACATTCCCTGCCAATACTCTGCAATACATACCCTGCCAATACTCTGCAATACATACCCTGCCAGTACTCTGCAATGCACACCCTGCCAGTACTCTGCAATACACACCCTGCCAGTACTCTGCAATACACACCCTGCCAGTACTCTGCAATACACACCCTGCCAGTACTCTGCAATACACACCCTGCCAATACTCTGCATACACACCCTGCCAGTACTCTGCAATACCCGGAAAATACTCTGCAATATATACCCTGCCAATCCTCTGCAGTATATACCCTGCCAATCCTCTGCAGTATATACCCTGCCAATACTCTGCAATACATACCCTGCCAATACTCTGCAATGCATACCCCACCAATACTCTGCAATACATACCCCGCCAGTACTCTGCAATACATACCCTGCCAGTACTCTGCAATACACACCCTGCCAGTACTCTGCAATACCCTGCCAATACTCTGCAATACATACCCTGCCAATACTCTGCAATACATACCCTGCCAGTACTCTGCAATACATACCCTGCAATACCCTGCCAGTACTCTGCAATACATACCCTGCCAGTACTCTGCAATACCCTGGCAATACCCTGCCAATACTCTGCAATACACACCCTGCCAGTACTCTGCAATACCCGGAAAATACTCTGCAATATATACCCTGCCAATCCTCTGCAATATATACCCTGCCAATCCTCTGCAGTACTCACCCTGCCAATACTCTGCAATACATACCCTGCCAATACTCTGCAATACTTTCTCTGCCAATACTCTGCAATACCCTGCCAGTACTCTGCAATACCCTGCCAGTACTCTGCAATACCCTGCCAGTACTCTGCAATACATACCCTGCCAGTACTCTGCAATACATACACTGCCAGTACTCTGCAATACCCTGCCAATACTCTGCAATACATACCCTGCCAGTACTCTGCAATACATACCCTGCCAGTACTCTGCAATACATACCCTGCCAGTACTCTGCAATACCCTGCCAATACTCTGCAATACTCTGCAATACATACCCTGCCAATACTCTGCAATACATACCCTGCCAATACTCTGCAATACATACCCTGCCAATACTCTGCAATACATACCCTGCCAGTACTCTGCAATACATACCCTGCCAGTACTCTGCAATACATACCCTGCCAGTACTCTGCAATACATACCCTGCCAGTACTCTGCAATACATACCCTGCCAGTACTCTGCAATACATACCCTGCCAATACTCTGCAATACATACCCTGCCAATACTCTGCAATACCCTGCCAATACTCTGCAGTACTCACCCTGCCAATACTCTGCAGTTCTCACCCTGCCAATACTCTGCAGTACTCACCCTGCCAATACTCTGCAGTACTCACCCTGCCAATACTCTGCAGTACTCCCCCTGCCAATACTCTGCAGTACTCCCCCTGCCAATACTCTGCAGTACTCCCCCTGCCAGTACTCTGCAGTACTCCCCCTGCCAATACTCTGCAGTACTCCCCCTGCCAATACTCTGCAGTACTCCCCCTGCCAATACTCTGCAGTACTCCCCCTGCCAATACTCTGCAGTACTCACCCTGCCAATACTCTGCAGTACTCACCCTGCCAATACTCTTCAATACATACTCTGTAATACCCTGCCAATACTCTGCAATACATACTCTGACAATACTTACCCTGCCAATACCCAGTCATACCCATCCATGCTCAGCCAATATTACATTGGGGGAGATGCAGGGCTCAAGTCCTGTGGGAACTCATGGGAACGGAGTTCCTGTACTTTTTCCACAACAGGAACTCAGTTCCTGTTAGCAGCCGTGCCCTGCAAGACTTTGAAGTATGCGAGCTGTATGGCAGGTACTACACCAGCACCTGCCGACACAGCTCGCAATAGTAAGTGCCGCACACCTGACCATTCAGGCCTTGCCAGTAGGGGGCTCCATGACGGCTTCTGCTTCGATCTACCTGTCAATCACAGATATCTGATGGGTAGATCAGGTCCCTGCTGCTAAGAGATTGTATTTAGTCAGACCTCTCATGATGCGCTCCTCCCCGCCTGCCCCTCCTGATTTTCTGTCTCCTCATCTCACCGACCCCCCTCCCCCCAAGTCTCTTGCATACTTTCTCTGTGTGTCCTGCTGAATCCCTCCATTCTCTATCTTCAGTGCCATATGATGAGAGAACCCAGAGGAGGAGCACAGCTATTCTGCTCACAGGACATGCAGGGAGAGAGGTGAGCAGAGGGAGGAACAATCAGTTTGGGGTGGTAAGCTGAGCACAATACCTGGCAAAGTTTAATGCCAGGAGGAAAGTTTATGTGGAAATAGCTTAGGTTGGAATAGCAGCGAGTGTGTGTTGGAGCCCTGCAGAGTTTGCAGCCCCCCAAGCTAACATACATCTCCTAAGCAGGAACACATCACTATCTCCCCAAGCATTCTGTCCAGATAATTTGCAGTTCATTTATAACCTTTCCGTTTAACCCTGTGTTATCCAAACTCTGTTCAAAGAAAAGTGTAAACTCACCACATAAACACTCTATATACAAAATAAAATTCCCCAATAAAGATCAGAACACAATGTTCACATTTGCATGGAAGCACAATTGAATGAATGCTGATTATTCAGAGAATTACCGTATTTATGTTTATCGAGAATTGTTTTTTTTATGTACTAACAGTTAAGCTTCATACACACAATGCGAAAATTGGATGAAAAATACCACTTTTGAAGCGTTTGTGCATATGAGCGTATCATTTTTTTTTTTGGGTGGGGGGAGTGGATCTTATGTGGTTGTTCCCACACTTTTTTCCCCAGGACTTGACCCCTGACCACATGTGGGACTTTTCCACAGCCTGGCCCAACATGCAGGGAGCGCCATCACGTGTTCTAGGAGCATAAATTACACATCTAACTTGTTGACTACCTATTACACTTTTGAAGGTCCTGAAGCACCAGGACAATGACACGTGACACTGACGTGGCACTGATGACAGATGCCAGTAATACGTGGCACTGGCGACACTGACAGATAGCACTAATATGTGGCACTGATGAAAGATGCCACTAATATGTGACACTGATACCTGCTATTGATGACACGTGACACTGATAACAGATGGCACGTGACACTGACAGGTGGCACTGATGACAGATGGCACTGATACATGACACTGATATGGCACTGACAGATGGCACTATGTGGTACTGATGACAGATGGCACTTATACGTGGCACTGGGGACAGATGGCACTGATGACAGGTGGCACTGATGACACATGGGCACTTTATTTTCATTTTTATTTTTTTTTACACTAACTGCTGTGAGATCTCACAGCGGTTCATCTCTCCCTGTTCACACGCTGTCTGTGTGAGGAGGGAGAGCCGGCGATGAGAGATGATCTCATGTTTACATATGAGATCACCTCTCATTGGGCACGCCGATCGCGCTGTGATTGGCCGTTTACAGCGATCTGTGACTGGCTGTGTCCGAGGGACACAGCCAGCACAGAACTTCCCCCGATGCGCGCCCGCGGCGGCGCGCAGAGGGGAAGTGAACAGGAGGCCATCCAGGGACGCCCTCCCAGCAGATAGCGTCCACGCTGTAGCAGTCTTTTGGCTATAGCGCGGGCACAAAGTGGTTAATAATAATAAAAACGTATTATTTATTTATTATTTCGTTCCGTTCTATTTGTTTTAGATGCGGAATTCGTAACTTCGGATAAATTCGTATTAGGTTCACGAACAGCCAAATTTGAAAGGATATTCCATTACCTATAATTTAATAGTTATTAGTTATTTAAAATTTTTGGAATTTCGGACTTTCGTTCTTTCGGATTTTACTTTTTCTTATTTTTGGTACAAAATTTCCCCTTAAGGGTGGAACTTTAAAGGCATAGATAGTGAGATATACAATGTAGTAAAAAATATATTTTAAATTATTTTATTATATAAATAGTAATTTTATTTAAGCAATATATCAAAATGAGTGACCTAATATTCATACAAACATGTATTTAAAAAATATCTGTGCAGGTAACTATCCAGTTCATAATATTTCCGTGGAAATACAGAAAACACATGCACTCAAAGTACAAGTATGTAACAAAAGGTCATATGCATTCAATGTTTCCTACGCGTTGCAGAGTATCGTACACGCCTTCTTCAGGTAGGATCAGATATTCAACTTATCCTAAATGTAAAATACAAAAAGATACGTATTTTCAACAACGACGTAGCTCAATTAGTATTTGTATCCATCCATCTTATTTTAGGATTTTCTGAATTTTTTGATTTTTTTTAATTAATTTTTTTTTTTGGATTTTTACATTTTGGAATTTTCGCATTTTTACATTTTCGCATTTTACAATTTTTAGAATTTTAGATTTTCCCCAAAAAATAAAAAATGAATCAAAAGAAGACAAAATAATTTTTTTTTTTTGGCAGTGACATGTCTTATAGCAGCGACTACTACAGTGCTTTGCAGGGTACACATGAATCGGTCAGGTATGAGATATTCATACTTCTACTAATGTCCAAGCTGGATCAATGCAAGATTGCAATAAAACGCATATCCCTTTTAAATTCTTAGCCTTCTACTATATATATATATATATATATATATATATATATATATATATATATATATATATATATTATATATATATAATATTTTTTTTTTGCAGGATTTTTATCCTTCTTCCAGGAACAGCAGGAATCTTCCAGCTTCACAATAGGAAGAAAAATCCATAAGTAGAGAGAATTAGAGCCTCGTCTAGGCCCTACTGTGCAGCGTCGTTGCCTTTGTTGTCCGGTTCTGGTGTAGACGGTTCTCGTTGTGCTCAGAGAAGAAGATGGGAGGAGAAGTCACGGTGAGGACTTCCGTTTTTTTTCTAAAACAAAACCCACATCGGGCCTTTATATTTGAATTAAAAAAAACATCAATACCGCCAGTAACGGACAATCGGAATGTCTTCTCATTCTGTTTGGTGGTGAATGGGGTAACACAGACAGGTCTTATTTCAGAGATAGAAGTAAGGATAAACCATACAATTTAACGATGTGCTGGAACGCGATTAGCACTGTGTCAACCAATGGGAAGCCGAGGTCGCCATGGGCCTCTAGGCTTTTATTTTAACGTTTTGAAGGAAATAATGTAACAATAGAAGGATACAACGTCTGTAAAACAAAATTGAAATTGAATACCAATAAAGACATCACAAGAAACAAATGTAAATCCGAAGTGTGGGATCCATTGGTATTTGGTGAACAGTGGAAACAAAATCGTCAATAAGAGTCATCTAGAACTGGGGTTCAAAGCCTTTTGGAGACCAGGGCTCAGTAGAGTCCTCCAAAACCATCCAATGCCCTAAAAGAAGAATATACAGTTTATACCCACACCATACAAATGGGGGAATGCAAAGCATGACCTGAAATGCTGGAAGGCTCTTTGGAAGATTTTGGATGGGGGTTGGGTTTCCCTGTGGGGGGCGGGGGGGGGGTTCTGGAGGGGTTTCTGGGTCTTTCCAGTAGACTTAAAGGCCCTGCGAGGGATTTCTGGAGGGGGCTGGGAGGCACTGTGGAACATTGTTACAGTGCCTTGCGAAAGTATTCGGCCCCCTTGAACTTTTCAACCTTTTGCCACATTTCAGGCTTCAAACATAAAGATATAAAATAAGTGGGACACAATTGTGAAGTGGAACGAAATCTATTGGATTTTTGAAACTTTTTTAACTAATAAAAAAATGAAAAGTGGGGCGTGCAAAATTATTCGGTCCCCTTGCGTTAATACTTTGAAGAGTCACCTTTTCCTGCGATTACAGCTGCAAGTCGCTTGGGGTATGTCTCTATCAGTTTTGCACATCGAGAGACTGAAATTCTTGCCCATTCTTCCTTGCAAAACAGCTCGAGCTCAGTGAGGTTGGATGGAGAGCGTTTGTGAACAGCAGTTTTCAGCTCTTTCCACAGATTCTCGATTGGATTCAGGTCTGGACTTTGACTTGGCCATTCTAACACCTGGATACGTTTATTTGTGAACCATTCCTTTGTAGATTTTGCTGTATGTTTGGGATCATTGTCTTGTTGGAAGATAAATCTCCGTCCCAGTTTCAGGTCTTTTGTAGACTCCAACAGGTTTTCATCCAGAATGGTCCTGTATTTGGCTGTATCCATCTTCTCCTCAATTTTAACCATCTTCCCTGTCCCTGCTGAAGAAAAGCAGGCCCAAACCATGATGCTGCCACCACCATGTTTGACAGTGGGTATGGTGTGTTGAGGGTGATGAGCTGTGTTGCTTTTACGCCAAACATATCGTTTTGCATTGTGGGCAAAAAGTTTGATTTTGGTTTCATCTGACCAGAGCACCTTCTTCCACATGTTTGGTGTGTCTCCCAGGTGGCTTGTGGCAAACTTTAGACGAGACTTTTTATGGATATCTTTGAGAAATGGCTTTCTTCTTGCCACTCTTCCATAAAGGCCAGATTTGTGCAGTGTACGACTGATTGTTGTCCTATGGACAGACTCTCCCACCTCAGCTGTAGTTCTCTGCAGTTCATCCAGAGTGATCATGGGCCTCTTGGCTGCATCTCTGATCAGTCTTCTCCTTGTCTGAGCTGAAAGTTTAGAGGGACGGCCAGGTCTTGGTAGATTTGCAGTGGTCTGATACTCCTTCCATTTCAAAATGATCGCTTGCACAGTGCTCCTTGGGATGTTTAAAGCTTGGGAAATCTTTTTGTATCCAAATCCGGCTTTAAACTTCTCCATAACAGTATTACGGACCTGCCTGGTGTGTTCCTTGGTCTTCATGATGCTCTCTGCGCTTTCAACAGAACCCTGAGACTATCACAGAGCAGGTGCATTTATACAGAGACTTGATTACACACAGGTGGATTCTATTTATCACCATCAGTCCTTTAGGACAACATTAGATAATTCAGAGATCCTCGCTGAACTTCTGGAGTGAGTTTGCTGCACTGAAAGTAAAGGGGCCGAATAATTTTGCACGCACCACTTTTCAGTTTTTTATTTGCTAAAAAAGTTTAAATTACCCAATAGATTTCGTTCCACTTTACAATTGTGTCCCACTTGTTGGTGATTCTTCACAAAAAATTTAAAATTTTATATCTTTATGTTTGAAGCCTGAAATGTGGCAAAAGGTTGAAAAGTTCAAGGGGGCCAAATACTTTCGCAAGGCACTGTATAGGTTGGGAACCCTATGGAGGGCTTGAGGCTTTGTAACGGGCGATGGAACATTGTTAAAGGCCGGGGCACTATATGGGGCTTAAGGCTCTGTAGCAGGTTGGGGGGGTGGGGTGCTGTAAAAGCTTGAGGGCGTCATGGAGGATATGAGGCACTGCAGCAGGTTGGGGGGAGGAGGGACACTGTGGGACATTGTTAGAGGTTGGGGTCATTATAGAGGGTTTGAGGCTCTTTAGCAGGTTTCTTAGGGATGGGGCGCTGTAAAAGGTTAAGGGCACCATGGAGGGCTTGAGGCTCTGCAGCAGGTTAGGAGGGGAGAGGAGCCCTGTAAAAGGTTGAGGGCATCATGCAGGGCTAAAAGTTCTGCAGCAGGTTGGGGGGCACTGTGGGACATTGTTAGAGGCTGGGGTGATTATAGAGGGCTTGAGGCTCTGTAGCAGGTTTCGTAGGGGGGTGCTGTAAAAGGTTGAGGGCACTATGGAGGGCTTGAAGCTCTGTAGCAGGTTTTGTAGGGGGTGCTGTAAAAGGTTGAGGGCATCATGGAGGGCTAAAAGCTCTGCAGCAGGTTGGGGGGCAGTGTGGGACATTGTTAGAGGCTGGGGTCATTATAGAGGGCTTGAGGCTCTATACCAGGATGGGTGGGGTCACCTATCATCATCTGCAAGTTGAGTTAGATTTGCTGCGGCCACATCATGCATACCACCCCATCATGCTGCAATGTTATGACTTAGGTGGACAGGTGGGGGGGAAGAGAGAGAATGTCTGTTGCTGGCTCTAAGGGATATATTGTTTCTGGGGGCATATGTTGTTGCTGGAGGCAGTTCTATTGTTGCTGGAGAGAATCTATTTAAGAATAGGCTGAACACCACGATTGTGATACAAAATCGGGACATCCACAAGAGCAGAGTGCCCAGTAATCTGGGGTGATCTATTGTTGCTGGTGGGATCTATCATTGTTGGAAGATCTATTGTTACTGGAGGGGGTCTATTGCTGGTGGGATTTATCGTGGTTGGAAGGTCTATTGCTGATAGTGGGATCTATTGTTACTGGAGGGGGAGTCTATTGTTTCTGGTAGGATCTATCGTTGTTGGAATATCTTTTGTTACTGGAGAGGGGTCTATTGTTGCTGTGGGATCTATTGTTGTTGGAAGATCTGTTGTTACTGGAGGAGCGAGTCTATTGTTGCTGGTGGGATCTATCGTTGGAAGATCTATTGTTGCTGGTGGGATTTATTGTAGTTGCAAGATCTATTGCTACTGGAGGGTAGGGCCTTTTGTTGCTGGGGGGAGGAGGATGATGTCTGTTGCTGGTTCTATACAAATGACTTTGCCCCACAAAATGATAGTTGGTTCTGTTGCCTCTAAAGGGGGGCGGTACAGAGAGTTTTGTTGGATGGATGGTGAGGAGGAGTGGTGCTCAGGGGTGGGCAGGGGCGGAGACAATGATAATGCGGGGAGGAGCAAAATACCTGCATCTGTTCTAACTTTTTGGCATCATGTCGTGGTACAAAAGTATAACCGGGGCTCCAGATGTCGAGTGGCTGTATACGTTTTCCATCCGCTTGGATAGAGAGATGGAACAACAACCACGAATGACCTGATGGTCGAGGACCATGGTCATACCAAATGAGGCCTACACCCACAACTTCCTGGGATCTTCTCACCAACCTTCAACTAATAATAAAACAAGTTTTTTCTTTTGGGCTTAAAAATAATCCAATTTGTAATTTTAGTTTCTTCTTTAGAGACATGAAAGGAGGTGAAGGAAAATCTGAGATCATTTCCTCATCTCGGCTCCTTCGATTACTTTTTTTTCCACGCCGAGGACCAGAAGGAAATGCGCTACTGTTTTCAGACGTCTTCAGTTACGGGCTACAAGTCTTCCAGAGGGAAATGATGATGAGATGGAAGTGCCGCCTGAGCGATGAAGGTCGGAAAGCTTTGATTTCTAGAACGTCGACATCTGAAACCAGGAACCAAGCCGGCCAAGTCCTGGAGAAACCACAAATGAAGACTCAACGCCTTCATAAAATCCTCCTCGTTCATAATTGGCTTCATTTCTGCTTTAACGATTTTACAGGTGGCGACGGGGGGGGTGGAGCTACAGGGTGTAATTAAGAAATTATAGATGTCGGTGATCCCTACGATGTGGTGATCCTGAGGAACGCACGTGAGCCCCCCTCCCCAGGAATAAAGAAAAGAAAGGCGTTTACTTACATTGTAGCAGACGGCTGGGGCGGAGTTACCATATTAAAAAAAAATAATAATAATAATAATTCACAATCATTCGATGGTTCTGATTCCCCAGATTAGTACGTTGTGCTGTCAGGAGGTTGTCATAGATTTAATGTTGCAACTAATGCGATGAGCAGATGCGGGTGGAAGCATTTTACCAGATGTTCTCTTGCCTTGTGAAACGTATCTCCAGATCCATACATTTCCTGGTGGCTGCATGTTTGACGATCGCTCTGTAACGTTCTGTGTTGATTTTTTTTTTTTCATTTTTTTTTTTTTTTTTTTTTCTTGTTACGGCTGATTTTTTTTTCTTTGCAACAGACAATAGAACAAAAAATTCGAACTTTTTTATTTATAATTTTTTATTTTTTTTGTTTCAGTTGTTACGGTGATTTTTTTGCTATTTGGCACAGACAATAGAACCAAAAAAAATTAAGCTTTTTTTTTATTTTTAATTTTTTATGTAATTTTTTTTTTTGTTGTTACAGCTGTTTTCCCTTTGGCACAGACAACAGAACAAAAAATTGGAACTTTTAGTTTTTTCTTTACTTTTTTTTTTTTTCTTTTTGTTTCAGTTGTTATGGCTGATTTTTTTTCTTTGGCACAGACGATAGAAACAATTTTTTTTAAACTTTTTTTATTATTTATTTATTTTTGGTTTCAGGTTTTAAGGCTGATTTTTTTTTCTTTGGCACAGACAACAGACTAATGAGTATTGCAAATAAGGGTGTAAACATAATAATGAACTATAATAATAAAATATAATTATAAACTAATACTATAATAAGAATTATTGTTAGAGTTTAATAATATATATAATTACATGTAATCTAATATTAATATGACAAAATTAAATAAAAAAAAATTCAAAAATACATATAATCTAATAAAATAATAATTCTAAAATATTTAAATTTACAATATAATTTAATACAGGGGTTTCCAAACTTTTGAAACAAAGAGTCAGTTTACCGCCCTTCATAATTTAAGGGGGCCGGATTGTAGCCAGGAGGAGCAGAAAATGCCCTGGCATTGGTGGGAGGAAACAATGCCATATGCTCGGTGGTCAGTGGAAGTAAAAAGATGACATCATTGGTATCAGTGGGAGGAATAGTGCCCCATCATTGGTGTTAGTAGGGGGAGCAGCGTCCCATCATTGGTGTCAGTGGGAGGAATAGTGCTCCAATGACCAGATACAGGCAAACAAAGGTCCACATCTGGTGATGATGGAGGAATCTTCCCCCAGCTTAAGTGTTGGTCTGAGTTGTTTTTCGTATTGTTGAAGTAAATGTGATGGTCCAAGAGGGATGTGGATTTTTGTCCGTTTTGGGAGTTTCTATGTAGATGTTAGTGTATGAATAGCCGTGGCCCCTCTCCGAGCTGCCACATAGATACATATGGGCACCAGTAAGAGGTTAATGTAGTGTATAGCTAAGGGAAGCAGTATTTGCAGCTTCGTCTACACTGGAGCCACTGTTGGCGCACCATTCCTCCCGCTAACACCAAAAAATAAATGGAGAACGTGAAAGGAGTTTGCCATTAAAAGTGCTCAACTGGACTCCCAGTAGAGCAATTGGAAAACAGACAAGAATAGGACTGGGTGGTTCAAGCCAGGTGGCAACCTTGTAGGCCAGGATTTCTCAGTCACTGTTTCCTCCAGAGGTCGCTAGGGGTTCCTTGGTCAATGAGCAACATTTTGCCTCTCATAAGTTCCCACTGACACCATTGATCTTTTTTGCCATCTGTAAAAGGAGGCAATTCTTCCCAATGACCACAAGTGGGAAGACATTCTTCCCACCGATCATCACACCAACGTATCATGACTTGTAGGTATGGTTATTTTTTAGCAGGGGTTCCCTGAGACCAGTAAGTCATTTTAAGGGTTCCTCTGTATTGGAAAGGCCGTACCTGCAGAGCACAGGGCAGGAGAGAATGTACAGAGATAGGTGGTGGAGGGTAGATTAACGTTGTTTTTGCCGTGTGGGGGAACAGGGTTCATTAAAAGGGGACGGGGCCTGAAACAGGAGAGTGGATACTGGTTTCGGCAAGTCTGGGCAGAAAAGGATATTCCAGCAGACAAAAGGAATCTGAGGAGTACCAAAGATGGGATGGAAGGAGAAAATTAGAGATGGGGGTTCAGATGTTGAAAAACCTTGCACAACCACTGCTGAGTGGAATGAATAGATAGTATCTATTGTTATAGAATAGATACTATGGGGCAAAGATTGTACGTGTGATGTGATTAAGACTGGGGAATGCTGCCAGACGGGTGTGCATAGAAGACTTGACCTAATAGCACCGGAGATGGATTTGTGGGGCACCGCCAAAATGCTAAGAAAGTTGGATATTACGTTTCGGGGGCAGACGTTGCAGGACATGAGAAATATGGAGCTGGGGGACAGGCTTTGCAGGTGATTTTTAACAGAAGGAAGTGGAGAAAAAGGTTAATAGGAGATGATAAAGCATGCAAAGGGTGCTGTATGGCAAAAAAAGATTGGATGGAACATCTATAAACATAAAACCGAGGAGGGACTCACAAAGTGGTCTTAGAGTGCAGATAAGGAAGAAACCCTGACAAGCACAAGCTGAAGGAATGTAGTTGGGGGGGGGGAACACACATCAGCGGTGGGGTATACAGCCCAAAATACAGTTTGCCTTCATCGTTGAATGCCAGGATCGGAGGTAGGTCGCATAAGCTCAGAGGACTTTCGCTGGGGATATCAGATAATTATGAGTTGTGGATCTGTTAAGTATGAAGGCCACAGTAAACTGCATTTCCTGCAGAGATTTTGGAGTAGAAGTGGACGCTCCAGTGGTCCAAAAAATTGAGGGGAGAGAAAAATGGAGTCTAAGTGATGGTGGAAACCAGAAGCACGCAAAAGCCACTTGTACGATATGTGTGTTTAAGCACTTGGATAATATTCTAAACCTATGAGATGCTTACCTCTTTTTTTTTTTTTTTTTTTTTTTAGAATTTCTTTCTTTTTTTATGCCTGTGTCCAGATCTTGGGACAAGAAATGTGGTAAAGCAAAGACCACCCTATCCCTATATTCCTGCTGGGATGAGAACTCTGGAAATCAAACAGGACTCCCTTTATATTGAGAGGATGCTGAAAAACGAAGGTACGTTCAGACTTATGCTGAAGAATTTATGTATTAATTTTGCATATCTTTCCTCCCAAAACCATAAATCAGTAAAAAAAAATTGAAGCATGGCACTTCCCCTCGAGCACTTGAGATGAGCTTGGGCATCCTCCGAACTCATTTCTATCTGAACTTCCACTTTTCCCTATGTTGTATTCCACAGGATCTCTACTGATATGTTCTGGAACACATATTCTGTGAAATTCTGGGCCATGTGGATCTTTGTTGAGCGTGTATGTTAATGTGGTATTTCCTCCCTCCAATCCCTGGCAGCCAAACCTGTAGGCAGCTGCTGAGTAGAGATGCGCTCCAAACCCATTTCTATTTGAAATTTCCACATTGTGCTTTTTTTCTAGTCTGGTAAACTGCAGGCCAGGTCATTCCCCATCCAGCAGGACATGCAATTGAAGGAACGGGATTGCTGCTGACATCAGTGCCCTTATATGGTGGGCAGATGCCCATATTTAATGCATGTCATTGATAAAGTAAGGGTATGTGTCCATATAAGGGCATTGACATCACCAGCATCCCTCCCCTTTGTGTGTGCTGAAGGGGTTCGGAGAATGACCCAACCTGCAGTTGCTTTGACTAGAATAGTGTTCTCTAAACTTTAGCTCGGGGGTCCAATGCAACCCTTTATCCAGCCCTTGGGGCACTATTCCTCCCACTGATACCAACAATGGGCATAACTCCTGCTGACATCAACAATGGGGCACCATTTCTCCAATTTGGCTCAAATGATGGAGCACCATTTCTCCCACCGATCCAAACAATGGGCGTAACTTCTGTTGACATAAACACTGATACAAACGATGGGGCACTATTCCTCCTACTGACACCAACAATGCATTGTTTATTCCCCACTGATGCCAAGACAATTGCTACTGCCAATGGCCACAGTCATCTCCCCCCCCCCCCCCCCCCCCCCACCCCACAGTCTGAAGGACAGGAAATTGGCCCTTTGTTTAGAAAGTTTGGAGACTCCTATACAAGAATATAGCACAAAGTGGAAATTAAGATAGGAATGAGTTTGGAGGACACTCAAGCTTATCTCTACTAAGAAATACACAGCAGCAGACTATAGCTTTGGCTGCTGGGGGTTGAAAGGAAATACCACATTATCACACACAGTTAAAGGTCTACATGTCCCTGAGGTTCACAGAATATTTTATATTCTAGAATGGATGCTTAGATGCAGTGTCCATGGGTCATGATAGAGGAACAGGAAGGAAAAAGAGCAACAGGGTAGAAGGGTAGGTGGGGAAGACACAAGTACAGTGCTGTAGGCCCACCTCAGCAGCAAGGCGTAGCTTCACACAATAGAAGTGAGATAATTTTGGCTCTGAGTGGTTGACCATGCTGAAAGTCTCAACCACTCCATGATATTGAAACCACTCCTCCCATACAAAGGTCTACATGTGCCAGAGGTTTACAGAATATGTATTCCAGAATGGATGGGTAGGTGCAGTGTTGATAGGTTCAGAAAGACAAAGAGGGAAATGGGAAGGAAACCAGCAATGGGGAAGAGATGAAGGGGTAGTGAAGACACAGGCATGGTGCTGTAGGCCCACCTCGGCAGCAAGGTGTAGCTTCACACAATAGAAGTGGGATAACTTTGGTTCTGAATGGTTGACAATGTTGAAGGTCTCAACCACTCATGATATCAACCTCATACAGTCAACAAAGGTCCACAGAATATGTATTCCAGAACAGATGGGTAGGTCCTGTGTCCAAGGGTTCAGATAGATAGAGGGGAAAAAGGCAAGAGAAGGGTTTCTCAACCAGGGTTCTGTGGGACTGTAGGGTTCCTTGAGCAATTACTGCTTCTCAGATAAGTTCCCACTGATGCCATTAATGTTATTAGTTATCTGTAAGGGGGGGGATTCTTTCCAATGACCACAAGTGTAAGGAACATTCTTCCCACTGACCCTCACACTAGTTATTTCAATGGTTGAAAAGGTTTTGAAAGGTACAGTGCCTTGCGAAAGTATTCGGCCCCCTTGAACCTTTCAACCTTTTGCCACATTTCAGGCTTCAAACAAAGATATAAAATTTTAATTTTTTGTGAAGAATCACCAACAAGTGGGACACAATTGTGAAGTGGAACGAAATCTATTGGATAATTTTAAACTTTTTTAGCAAATAAAAAACTGAAAAGTGGTGCGTGCAAAATTATTTGGCCCCTTTACTTTCAGTGCAGCAAACTCACTCCAGAAGTTCAGCGAGGATCTCTGAATGATCCAATGTTGTCCTAAATGACTGATGGTGATAAATAGAATCCACCTGTGTGTAATCAAGTCTCTGTATAAATGCTAGTTAATTTTCAAAAAGCTGCGCTAAAAATGATCCAGAAATATTTGTGAAAAATAAATAAAAGAATGTATCAAACAATATTTCAGCAAAATCTAATCCAAAAAATGTGTATATTCAAATATTAGTCCATATCACCATCTACACACAAAATTTTTTTTTTATATAAAAAAATATATTCTTTTTGATTGTAGTCTCCACCGTGTAACACACCACACCAGTAAAGGAAAAGGTGTCCTCAAAGATGCAGAGACAGATTTCCACCACCAATATTACTGCCGCTTACCAGCTAGACTGGTCCCATCACAGAGACCAGATATGGCCACAACAAGAAAACACTCCTTCTGCACATGGACCACCAGGAGGATAAATCTCAGTTCAGATGTTTGGAAAGGTCCTACGGCCACACCACTCATTGCCCGGCACATACAGAAACAAAAAGGGTCGCCATAGTGTAGTAAATTCTTAAGTTTAATAAATAAATAAAAGGTTGCACTTGCATCAAGCTGAAAAAACAGTTCGCTGTGTTACAAACAAATTTGCCGGCCGGCTTCGTAAAGGCTGCCCGTCGCTTCCGGGTTCAGCGTGGAACGCGGTGACGTCAATACGCCACTCCTCCCTACGCCGTTTCGTTAAAAGTAACGTCTTCCAGGGGCACGCTAGAAGACGTTACTTTTAACGAAACGGCATAGGGAGGCAGTAATATTGGTGGTGGAAATCTGTCTCTGCATCTTTGAGGACACCTTTTCCTTTACTGGTGTGGTGTGTTACACGGTGGAGACTACAATCAAAAAGAATATATTTTTTTATATAAAAAAAATTTTTTGTGTGTAGATGGTGATATGGACTAATATTTGAATATACACATTTTTTGGATTAGATTTTGCTTAAATATTGTTTGATACATTCTTTTATTTTTCACAAATATTTCTGGATCATTTTTAGCGCAGCTTTTTGAAAATTAACTAGGATTTGTTTTGTGGGTATCTCACTTATAAAGTTACTGCTGCACTCACGGTATAATATCTCACATAATTTATTTGTCAATATTTTTATTTAAGAATAGCGCTGTATTTTTTTTGGGTTACACTCTGTATAAATGCACCTGCTCTGTGATAGTCTCAGGGTTCTGTTGAAAGCGCAGAGAGCATCATGAAGACCAAGGAACACACCAGGCAGGTCCGTAATACTGTTGTGGAGAAGTTTAAAGCCGGATTTGGATACAAAAAGATTTCCCAAGCTTTAAACATCCCAAGGAGCACTGTGCAAGCGATCATTTTGAAATGGAAGGAGTATCAGACCACTGCAAATCTACCAAGACCTGGCTGTCCCTCTAAACTTTCAGCTCAGACAAGAAGAAGACTGATCAGAGATGCAGCCAAGAGGCCCATGATCATTCTGGATGAACTGCAGAGAACTACAGCTGAGGTGGGAGAGTTTGTCCATAGGACAACAATCAGTCGTACACTGCACAAATCTGGCCTTTATGGAAGAGTGGCAAGAAGAAAGCCATTTCTCAAAGATATCCATAAAAAGTCTTGTCTAAAGTTTGCCACAAGCCACCTGGGAGACACACCAAACATGTGGAAGAAGGTGCTCTGGTCAGATGAAACCAAAATCTAACTTTTTGCCCACAATGCAAAACGATATGTTTGGCGTAAAAGCAACACAGCTCATCACCCTCAACACACCATCCCCACTGTCAAACATGGTGGTGGCAGCATCATGGTTTGGGCCTGCTTTTCTTCTGCAGGGACAGGGAAGATGGTTAAAATTGAGGGGAAGATGGATGCAGCCAAATACAGGACCATTCTGGATGAAAACCTGTTGGAGTCTGCAAAAGACCTGAAACTGGGACGGAGATTTATCTTCCAACAAGACAATGATCCCAAACATACAGCAAAATCTACAAATGGTTCACAAATAAACGTATCCAGGTGTTAGAATGGCCAAGTCAAAGTCCAGACCTGAATCCAATCGAGAATCTGTGGAAGAGCTGAAAACTGCTGTTCACAAACGCTCTCCATCCAACCTCACTGAGCTCAAGCTGTTTTGCAAGGAAGAATGGGCAAGAATTTCAGTCTCTCGATGTGCAAAACTGATAGAGACATACCCCAAGCGACTTGCAGCTGTAATCGCAGCAAAAGGTGGCTCTACAAAGTATTAACGCAAGGGAGCCGAATAATTTTGCACGCCCCACTTTTCATTTTTTTATTAGTTAAAAAAGTTTCAAAAATCCAATAGATTTCGTTCCACTTCACAATTGTGTCCCATTTGTTCGTGATTCTTCACAAAAAATAAAAATTTGATATCTTTACGTTTGAAGCCTGAAATGTGGCAAAATGTTGAAAAGTTCAAGGGGGCCGAATACTTTCGCAAGGCACTGTAGGTAAGACATGTGCAAGGTGCTGTAGGCCCAGGCCAGTTGGAAAGGTGACTGCACACATCAGTGGGACAACTTTGGCTCTGAGTGGTTGACAATACTGAAGGTCTCAACCACTCCATATCAACCCCCCCCCCCCCCCCCTTCTTCAAGGTGTAGCTGCACACAATAGAAGTGGGATAACTTTGGTTCTGAGCGGTTGACAATGTTGAAGGTCTCCAACCATTCATGATATCTACCCCATACACAGTTAATAAAGGTCCCCTTAAAAGTATTCCAGAACAGATGGGTAGGACCTGAGTTCAGTCGCTGCGAGAGGAAAACGGGAAGCAAATGAGTAACCAAGTAAGTAAGATAGACATGAGCTGTAGGTCCACCCCATCAGCAAAGTGTGGCTGCATACAGTAGACGTGAGACAGCGATTGTTCATTGCTAAAACTCTTAACCACTCCATGATATCGCCCCCTTTTTACAGAAGGTGGATTTCAAGAACCCCCCTCCCCCTTATTTAAGAAAGGGAGAAGCTTTGATTAACAGAATCCAAGGATCCCTATCTGTGTTGAAATAATCTTGGGTATTGTGGAGATATGTTCTTAGGATCTCTAGTCTCATAAGATGACAAAGGTCCTGAATCCAGTCCTTAATGTGTGAGGCTAAGGAGGATCCCCAATGTCCTGATACAATGGTATGCATTACTAGGAGGAAGAAGTGGTAGCGGTCGACCTCTAACACTTAATCAGAACCGGGCAGAATAGAGAGCCGTGGAGATTTGGACACAGATGCACCCCTAGTACATTATCTAGTATACAAAATAATATTTGGAATAAACCTTTAGCACATAAGAACACCATAAAAAGGTAAAGGTTATATATCAGGGTTTATCAACCAGGGTTCCTTCAAAGGTTGATAGGGGTTCCTTGAGCAATTTTCGCCTCTCGGATATCTACAAAGATCAAATGGTAACTTATCTGTAAGAGGGTAATTATGGTCATTTTTAGCAGGGGTTCTCTCATACCGGAAAGATATTTCAAGGGTTCATCCATGTTGAAAAGGGCTGTAGTATACTCCAAGTCAAGGAACACTTGAAATGTTGCATTCTGAGGGAATTGCTAAAAAATTTGTTGTTGGTCATTGAGAAGCATGCCCCCCCCCCATTAAATTATTGGTCAGAATACCACACTTCCAGACAGCCAAAAAGATCTGTCGTGGTGTTCGCTCCATCAGAAGGGGAGGTTAAGGAACCCTGGTGAAAGAATGGTTGGTTCTAAGCATTCCCAATATACAGTAGAAATGAGTCAGAATGCACAAAATATAGGACAAAACATTTTATTCTGTTATTAGTTTAATATCATACATCCTTCATAAATGTATTTATCAATTTTACAGTTTTCGTACTTCATTTTGAAAGATATACTTGTATCGCCTACATCATTTTCTAGGGCAGAAGGCCTGCTACCTCCGCTGCCAGACCAGACGTCTTCTATACATGGCTGTGTCTTCTGGCAGTAAAAGTTTTTGTTTTTTTTAAATCTGTAAATGAGGTAACATTTCACAGTACAATTTTCTTCAAGTTTTTTGCTTAAATAACTAAATTCTTTTTTCTGTGTTTTTTTCTGTTAAAATAAAAAAAGTAGGAAAAAGGGGTCTTTACAAAGGAAATCCCACAATCAAAGAAAATAAGTTCAATTTTTCTGACATTCCAAACGGTCCTGCCCAATGCGTTTGTTAAAAAAAGGAGTAATGGGGAACTGGATATGCTGGAAATTTCATAACTGGTAAGAGGACCATCCTTTTAGGGATACCTGCAAAGACAAGAGACTCGGGTAAGTGTTTTTTTTTTTTTTTTTTACATTCTACGTAATACAGAACAGATATGTGCTGACAATGTCCTCTGTACAAGCAATGGTCTTCAAACTACACCCCTTGGGGCATTAAATCCACTGATACAAACCATGGGGCATAATCTCCCCACCCCCCCACTGACACCAATGATGGAGCACAATTCCTCCGATTGGCTAGGGCATAATTGATGGGGCCCAACGATACCAACAATGATGCTCCCAATGATGGGACACAATTCCTCCCAATGGGTCCCAATGACGGGACACAATTTCTCTCAATGGGGCCCAATGATGGGATACAATTTCTCCCAATGGGGCCCAATGACGAGACACAATTTCTCCCAATGGGGCCCAATTACGAGACACAATTTCTCCCAATGGGGCCCAATGACGAGACACAATTTCTCCCAATGATGGGACACAATTTCTCCCAATGATAGGACACAATTTCTCCTAATCGGGCCCAATAATGGGACACAGTTCCCCCAAATGAAAGATGACAGGGCACAATATCTCTCAATGAAACTGATGGGACACAATTCCTCCCAATGACACCAACAGTGGGGCATTGTTTTTTTTTGTTTTTTTTCCCTCACCAACGTCAGGACCTTTTCTACTCCCAATGACCACAGTCAGGCCCTCCTAAAGTCTGAAGGACAGTAAACTGACCCTTTGTTTAGAAAGTTTGGAGACCAAATAAATTGGACATATTACATTTCAAAAGGTCAAAAAGTGATTGTACAGTTTAATGGTTATACCCTTCCTAGAGAGATCAGATTCCCCATGTGTATGTGCAGGGGCATCATTTTTACCTTCGCCTGTTACTCTGTGACAACTGTAATATTTTGGATTTCCTCTCACCAAAGGCGTGGGATGGGTTAGAAGATACTGAAGTGCTGGTTTACACAAAAGAAAAAGGCATTTGAAATCTTTTTTTTCAGCACCCTACAAATTGAAGCCAAACTCTGGGCACAAGGAAGATCGACTTTTTCAGTGCCCTCCCCTATGGTCTGGATTCAAAATGGCCTTTGCCATGCCCTCCTCCCACTACTGTGAGTTTTAAATTCTCTCTCCCCCCCCCCCCCCCGGGTAATGCTTACCTTATTCCCTCCCGACTCCAGTTAGGTCCTTCTAGCAGTGTGACTGATCCCATAAAACCTCCCCTCCAAGGTTCTCCTGGCCGAGGTCACAGTCCTGTCTCCTCTACATAGGGTTCATAGCCCTGCATTGTACGCAATGATGCTGAAGGACAGTGCCAAAACAGGGATAAGGTAAGTAATGCAGCCTTCTCACACCCATACCTCCCCTAGACATAGACATTTTACCCGTGCAGTGCAGGGGAGACCTATTACATAAGTATTTTTTTCTTCCAGCCTTTAAAGCCGATCTCCAGGTTTCATTTAACTTGAAACAGATCATTCAGGCCAAGCTGGTTCAACCTATTTACTGGCCTAACAGGTGTGCTGTATTACTTGTAAAGTACATCTGGAAAGTATTTACAGCCCTTCACTTTTTCCACATTTTGTTGTTACAGCCTTTTTCCAAAACTGATTAAATTCATAATTTTCTTCAAAATTCTACAAATGCCCCATGATGACAACGTGAAAGACGTTTGTTTGAAATCCTCCTTTGGTACCAATTACAGCCTCAAGTCTTGTTGAGTATGATGCTACAGGTTTGGCACACCTATTTTTGGGAAGTTTCTCCCGTTCTTCCTTGCAGGACCTCTCAAGCTCCATCAAGTTGGATGGGGAGCGTCGGTGCACAGCCAATTTTCAGCTCTCCAGAGATGTTCAAGTCTGGGTGCCACTCAAGAACATTCACAGAGTTGTTCCGTAGCCACTCCTCATTATCTTGGCTGTGTGCTTAGGGTCGTTGTCCTGTTGGAAGATGAATCTCCGCCCCAGTGCGCTCTGGAGCAGGCTCTCATCAATATCTCTGTACATTGCTGCATTCATCTTTCCCTCGATCCTGACTAGTCTCCCAGTTCCTTCCACTAAAAAAAACTTCCCCACAACATGATGCTACCACCACCATGCTTCACTGTAGGGATGGTATTGGCCAGGTGATGAGCGGTGCCTGGTTTCCTCCAGACATGATGCTTGCCATTCAGGCCAAAGAGTTCCATTTTTTTTTCATCAGATCAGAGAATTTTGGTTTCTCATGGTCAGAGTCCTTTAGGTGCCTCCAGGTGCGCTGTCACGTGCCTTTTACTGAGGAGTGGCTTCCGTCTGGCTGCTCTACCATACAGGCCTGTTTCGTGGAGGGCTGCAGAGATGGTGGTTCTTCTGGAAGGTTCTCCTTTCTCCACAGAGAAACTGGAGCTCTGTCAGAGTGGACATTGGGATCTTCATCACCTCCCTGACTGGCCCTTCTCCCCCGATCGCTCAGTTTGGCTGGGTGGCCCGTTCTAGGAAGAGTCCAGGTGGTCCCAAACATCTTCCATTCAAGGATGATGGAGACCACTGGGCTCATTGGGACCTTCAATGCTGCAGAAATGTTTCTGTACCTTTCCCCCAATCTGTGCATCCATACAATCCTGTCTCCGAGGTCTATAGGCAATCCCTTGGACTTCATGGCTTGGTTTGTGCTCTGACATGCACTGTTACCTGTGGGACTTTATATAGACAGGTGTGTGCCTTTCCAAGTCATGTCCGATCAACTGAATTTATCACAGGTGGACTCCAATCAAGTTGTAGAAACATCTCTGAGATGATCGGTGGAAACAGGATGGACCTGAGCTCAATTCTGAGTGTCATGGCAAAGGCGGCGATACCCATGGACATGGGAGGAGCCTGTGATACCCATGGGATTTTTTCTTTTTAATAAATTTGCAAAGATTTCAAACAAACTTCTTCACATTGTCATTATGGGGGATTGTTTGTAGAATTTTGAGGAAAATAATACATTTAATCCATTTTGGAATAAGGCTGTAACATAATGTGGAAGAAGTGAAGCGCTGTGAATACTTTGCTCTATGTAGTATACATCGTTGTGTTCTAGTAACAGGAAGAGAACTTCCCGTCCCACTCCCAGAAACAAAATCAAAAATGGGCTGAGCACTGCTTAGCCATTTAGAGGACGCTTTGTATTCTACGTTTGGATGCAAAACGTCCTTTTAAATTGGCTAAGGTGGAACTAGTGACGTCATCAGCCAATGAGGGGAAGCTTTATATTCATTCCTAGAATACAAAGCTCCCTGTGAATGGCTGAGGCTGCTCAGCCAAACAATTTTTAATTCCGGGAGTGAAATGGGAAGTCTTGGTACTACTTCCCGGAGCACACCGCTGTATACTGTATAGATTAGGCTACATACAAGCAATACAGCCGCCACAGACTGTTAGTGCAGGAAATAGTTTGGGCCAGCTTGGTCCAAACCAACCAAATGAAACCTTTAAAGCCCAACTCTGGGCTGGATGAAAAAACAAAAATACTCATGCAATGGGTCTCCCCTGCACGGGTATAAGGTCTATGGCTAGAGCGGGGGAGGTGAGAAGGCTCCATCACTTACCTTGTATCCCTTTTTCGGTGCTGTCCTCCAGCATCATGCACTACAGGGGGTAGCATTTCCTTTGGTTTTAATTTGTAGGTGACGCTAAGGGTGCTGAAAAAAAAGAAAGATTTCAAACTCCTTTTTTCTTTTGTATAAACCAATATTTCAGTACCTTGGTGGTCAGTTTTTTTTTTTTTTTTTTTAACCACTTAAGGTCTGGGCCTCTTTTTTAGATGTGATGTTTACAAGTTAAAAACAGGGTTTTTTTGGCTAGAAAATTACTTAGAACCCCCAAACATTATACATTTTTTTCCTAACACCCTAGAGAACAAAATGGCGATTGTTGCAATAATTTCTGTTGCACCGTATTTGCGCAGTGGTCTTACAAGCACACTTATTTTTTGGAAAGAAATTACACTTTTTTGAATTAAAACGACAGTAAAGTTAACCAATTTTTTTTAGATTGTGAAAGATAATGTTACGCCGAGTAAATCGATACTCAACATGTCAGGCTTCAAAATTGCGCCCCGTTCGTGGAATGGCAACAAACTATTACCCTTAAAAATGTCCATAGGCATCGTTTAAAAAAAAAAATTCTACAGGTTGCATGTTTTGCGTTACAGAGGAGGTATAGGGCTAGAATTATTGCTCTCGCTCTACCGATCGCGGCGATCCCTCATATGTGTGGCTTGAACACCGTTTTCA
The DNA here is from genome assembly GCF_037356315.1 of Lithobates pipiens. NCBI lineage: Eukaryota > Metazoa > Chordata > Amphibia > Anura > Ranidae > Lithobates > Lithobates pipiens. The sequence continues at coordinate 106,359,250 of NW_027507685.1, read as the reverse complement.
TATGCGGGCACTACTCACATATGCTTTCGCTTCCGCACGCGAGCTGTTTAAAAAAATTTTTTTTCTTTTTTCTTATTTTACCTTTTATTTTTACACTGTTTCAAAAAAATTTCACTTTTATTACTATTACAAGTAATGTTAACAAACAAAAAAAAAAAAACGCACGACAGGTCCTCTTAAATATGAGGTCAAAAAGATCTCAGATCTCATATTTACACTAAAATGAAATAATAAAAAAAAAAAACATAACTTTTTTTTTTTAAATGGCCGTTTAAGAGCCATGGGCAGAAGTGACTTTTTAATGTCGCTTCCGCCCTGCAATGTCATGGAGATGTGTGGGAGGCCATCTTCCACTCACTCATCTCCATGCACAGCCACCGAGGGGACCGGTTCGCCTCCGCCACTGCTGATGGCGGGGGGGGGGGGGGGGGGGAAGAGACGACCCTATCCCGCCACTGATAAAAGTGATCTCGTGGCAAATCCGCCACAGAGACCACTTTTATCTTGTAGCCGATCGCGAAGATACCGGGGTTATGGCAGCTAGCTGCTGCCATAAGGATATCCGTCCTCAAAGTGAGGACGTATTTCGGCGGGTGGTTAAAATTGGGCTTAATAATACAGTGCTGCGCAAAAGTCTTAGACAGGTGTGATATTAATTCTGTAAATGAAGAAAGCTTTCAGAAATCGAAGTGTTAATTTTTTTTTTTTTAATCAATGAACAAGATGGAAAGTAAATGGAGAAGAGAAATCCATTCCATATTTGGGGTGTGACCCCCTCTTTTTCCAGGTAGACTTGTACACAGTTAGTGAAGGCTCTCGGCAGGTAGGTTGTTCTCTGTACATCATGGAGAACCAAGCACAGATCTTCTGTGGATGTCAGCTGCCTCCAATCCTTCTGTCTCTTTGTGTCATCCCAGACTCCATATGATGGTGAGATCAGGGCTCTGTGGGGGGAGGGGGGGGGAGGGGCTGCATTTCTTCAAATGGAGTTGGAGATTTTGGTCAGGATTAATGGTATCCCCAATGATGAGATACACAGGCAGATACTTCTCCACCATACCATACCATCAGGGAGGAGTGTGATTGGCCCCAAATTTATTCTGCAACAGGACAACCACCCCCAAACATACAGCCAATGTCATCAAGAACTATCTTCAGTGTAAAGAAGAGCAAGGAGTCCTGATAGAGATGGTTTGGCTGCCACAGAGCCCTGATCTTACCATGGAGCCTGTCTAGGATGACATGGAAACAGAAGGATTGGAAGCAGCCGAAATCCACAGAAGATAAGTGCTTAGATCTCCAAGATGTACAGAGTACAACCTACCTGCCGAGTGCCTTCACCAACTGTGTGCAAGTCTACCTAGAAGAAGGGAAAAGGGTGTCACCCCAAATATTTATTACATTTCTCTTCTGTTCGTTGATAAAAAAAATAGGATTTTTTGTACTCACCATAAAATCCTTTTCTCTGTAATTCACCGACCGACACAACTCCCCTCTGTAACTAAATGGGTTGTATAGCCTGCCATTAGGAGAAACTAGGCAAAATTGTTACACAATACACAGAACTTTAATACCGCCCCAGGGGGGCGGGCCCCGTGTCTATCAACCCTTCCCACTGCTCCCACCAGCTTCAGTAAGTCAACAAGCAGGATAAGAAAAAAGGAGGGGTGGATGCTGTGTCGGTCGGTGAATTACAGAGAAAAGGATTTTACAGTGAGTACAAAAAATACTATTTTCTCTTATATTCACCGACCGACAAAGCTCCTCTCTGTAACTAAATGAGACGTCCTCAAGCAGTGCCAAACGAGGGATGGCAAAAACAGCATAAAAACTTCATCCACCATGGCAAGTGGGAACTAGTGAAACCAAACCCACAAAAGAACATCAGTGTGTGGAAAAAACACCACTATATAACCAGGCATCCTCAACAGGAGTGATCCCCAAGACCGCAACATTGTGTAAGTAATGCAATAGTGCATTAACCAAAACAGTACTGCGTTTTTATTGAAAAACCAGGAAAAAATTAAATTGCAACTACACGGCTGCCTGCAAAACTTTGCGGCCAAAACAGGCATCAGCCGATGCACCTTGTAGAACTTGGTAAGCGTATGGACAGACGACCAGATCGCCACCTTACACACCTGAGCGACAGACGCTTGGTGTTGGAAGGCCCAAGACGTTCCGATTGCTCTTGTAGAGTGGGTCATGACTGGAAAGGGAGGCACCTGCCCCTTCAAGGCTTAGGCTTGGACTACAATCTGTCTGATCCACCTGGAAATGGTGGCCGACGAGAACGCCATTCACCCTTCTTAGGACCAGCCACTGAAACAAACAGTGAGTCTGACTTCCGAAAGAAAGCTGTGGCAGACAAGTACATCTTCAGAGCCCTAACCACATCCAGAGCGTGAAGGGCCACCTCCTTGGGGTGCTTCGGCTTAGGACACAATGATGGCAATACAATGTCCTCATTGATATGAAAGGCCGGGACCACCTTGGGTAGAAAAGATGGTTGCGGGCGCAACACCACCTTATCCCTGTGGATGACCAGATAAGGCGACTTGTAGGACAAGGCCGCCAGTTCAGAAACCCTCCTGGCCAATGTGATGGCCACCAGAAAGACCACCTTCTGTGAAAGGGTCAGCAGAGCAATCTCCCTGATATTCTCAAATGGCGGCTTCTGAAGCACCGACAACACCAGGTTCAAATCCCACGGAGGTAACTGAGGACACACCGGAGGGACTACATGTCGCATCCTCTGCACAAAGGTACTCACTAATGAGTGAGACGTCAGTGGTCTTTGAAAAAAACAGCCAGAGCTGAAATCTGCTCCTTGATGGTGCTCAACGCCAATCTCTGGTCTACACCTTGCTGAAGAAACAGCAGGATCCTGGATATAGAGAAGGAGCGCGGATGCCACCCTTTCTCCTCACACATGGAGATGTAGGCCTTCCAAGTACGATGGTATATCTTCCTGGAAGAAGATTTCCGCGCCCTCAGCATAGTTGGAATCACTGAGTCCGACAGAGCCCTGTTCCTCAATACCTGGATTTCAATAGCCAGGCCATTAAAGCCAGCGATGGTAAAGCAGGGTGAGGGATTGGACCTCGAGATAGGAGGTCCTCTCTCAACGGCAGTCGTCAGGGAGCGTCTGCCACCAGGTGCACCAGGTCTGCGTACCAGGCCTGCTGAGGCCAATCTGGGGCAATCAGGATTACCGCAATGCCCTCGGCTTCCACTCTGCGAAGCAGACATGGAAACAGTTTCAGCGGAGGAAAGGCGTAGATCAGCTGGTACTGATCCCACAGAGCCACCAGCGCATCTGCCCACAGCTCTCTTGTCCTGGACACGAATCTCGGGACCTTCTGATTGAGCCGGGAGGCCACTAGATCCACATCTGGTGTGCCCCATTTCAGGCACAGCAGCCTGAATGCCTCTGAATGCAATGCCCATTCTCCTGGGTCCAGCATCTGTCGACTCAGATAGTCCGCCTGCCAATTTTCCACCCCCGGAATGTAAATGGCTGACAGGGCCATTGTCTCTGCCCACCGAAGTATGTGAGTGACCTCCCGAGCAGTGGCTGAGCTTCTTGTTCCCCCTTTTTATGTATGCCACAGCCGTGGCGTTGTCTGACTGTATCCTGGTCTGATGTCCTTGAAGACACGTCGACCACGTGTGGAGGCACAGCCTGATCGCTCTAAATTCGAGCAGATTGATCGGCAACTTGTATTCTTTCGTCGGCCAGAGGCCCTGAGCCGACTGAATCCCCATCACTCCACCCCAGCTGGCCAGACTGGCGTCTGTAGTGACCACCGTCCATTTTAGAGGAAGGAACGATTTTCCGGCCGGAATCACCAGGGACCTCAACCACCAGATCAGGGAGTCCCTGACTGGCTGGCTCACCTGGATCTGCCGATCCAGGGACAAGTGAGATTTGTCCCATTTCGTCAAGATCTCCTTTTGCAGGACTCTGGTGAGGAACTGGGCATAAGGTACTGCCTCGAAGGCAGCCACCATGAGCCCCAGCACCCGCATGCAAAAGCGGAGTGATGACCACTTGCGGTTCAACAGTAGTTTGAACGCAGATCTGAGAGTCAGCAATTTGTCTGAGGGGAGAAAAACCCTTGCTTCCCTGGAGTCCAATAGTAACCCCAGGTACTCCAGACGCTGAGTCGGTACCACCACCGACTTCTTTAGGTTCAACAGCCACCCAAACGCTTGCAGGGTCTGCAAGGTGATCGCCACATCCTCCTCTAACTCTGAGGCGGAAAAAGCTCTCAGGAGGAGATCGTCAAGGTAACCCACGATCGCGATCCCGCGTTGTCTCAACAATGCCAACACTGGAGCCAGTACTTTGGTAAAGACTTGGGGGGCTGATGCCAGGCCAAAGGAAAGAGCCACAAACTGGTAATGGGCTTCCCCGACTGCCAAACGCAGAAACTTTTGATGCCGAAGGCATATGGGTATGTGTAAGTAGGCATCCTGAATTTCCAAGGATGCCAGGAAGTCCCCTTGATGGAGTGCAGCGAATATTGAGCGAACTGATTCCATTCTGAACCTCTGCACTTTTACAAAGTGATTGAGGGCTTTCAAGTCCAAGATTGGACGTACCCCATCCTTCTTGGGAACCACAAACAGATTGGAGTAGAACCCCTGGAAGCATTCAGATTCCGGAACTGGTACGATCACCCCCTGATTCAGAAGTCCCTCATTGCCCCTAACAGGGCCTCCCGGCGAACCGGGAACACGGGTATGCTGAAGGGGAAGAATCTGTTTGGTGGCCAAGAGAGAAACTATCTTGTAGCCTGTAGAAATCAGGTCACAGACCCATTGGTCGGATAACCGGGAGGTCCAACGGGCTGCAAACTCCTGAAGGCGACCCCCCCCCACCCGAGATGTGGGTGAGGGCAGACCTTCAAAATAGTAGTACCTTTGTTCGCAGGCTTGCGGTTGGCGTCCTGTTGGGCTGGGGTCGTTTTGCCGAAGCACTGAGCAGACGAAAAAGCCGCTTGTGAGCGGAAAAGGTGGGCCCTTGCCTGCGGCGTGGCTCCTTAGCCTTCCTGGCCTGTGGGAGTAGTGTACTCTTACCACCCGTGGCATTTTTAATAATGTCATCCAACGAGGCTCCAAAGAGCCGGTCGCCAAGGAAGGGAAGATCAGTCAGGGCTTTCTTGGATGCCTGGTCAGTGTACCAGCATTTCAGCCAAATAAGGCGCCTCAGCACCACAGCTGACACTGAGGCCCTGGATAACAGAGGGAGAGTATCCAGGGCTGCGTCACAAACGTACTTAAGGCCATGCACTAGTTGGTCTGCCAACTCCATGCAGACAGGGGAAGCATTCTGCTCTCCCAATTCACGGTGCAAAAGTTTTGCTCACTCAGTCAGTGTCTGCGACACCAGTGCGGATGCCAATACAGGTCGCACAGCTGACCCCCACAACCGTAAACAAGGAATGAGCCACTGCTTCGGCCTTCCTGTCCGTGGGATCCTTGAATGCAGGAGTCCTCTCAACCGTGATCGTGTTGAGGCTTTCCTCAAAGGGGTAGCGCACCACCAAGTTTTTGGGGACCGAAAAGGTCCGTTGAGGGCGACCCCATTCCCTGTAGATGAATTTGTCAAAATAAGTCAAATAGTGGAAACACCTTAGGTGAACGTGCTGGCTTGTGGAACCCAAAAGGGACCGGTACATCAGCAAAGGAATTCGCTGGCTCCTGAATCTTCAGGGTATCACGCACAGCTGTGATAAGTGTGCCAACAAGTGCCTTGTCGCGCCTGGACCCAGATGGGGAATCATCTTCACTGTCCTGGTCAGCCACGTCTGATAGGTCAGAGCAGGGGTCTCCCCCAGAGGACGGGGGGCACCTTTCCTGCCATGTGCCGCCTCTATCTTAGCAACATAGGAGTCCAGGAACGCCGTCAGGTTGTCCATGCGCTCCGCACTAACCACAGGTAATCCGGTTGCTATAGCCTGGATTTCAGGGGAAGAAACACCAGTTTCTGAAGCCATGCTGACCCTATCCTGTTTGCCACCTGCAAGGGGACTTGCGTTCCACACAGAGCCATCCAGTGTCCCTCACACACGGGAAATACAGGAAGTGACAAGAGAAAGCACATTGCAAGCTGTCACAAGAGGCCAGCGGTGAAGAAAGCATTCTGGCTTTCACAAAATGGCTGCCAATGCAATCCATAGGAATCCCAGGGAAAATGGATGCTGAAGCTCCTCAGGGGAATCTATAGCTTTCCCAAATCCAAGATGGCCGCCGGAACGGCGCCATGAGGTGAAAAGAAGCAAAAAAATAAAAACGAACTGCCTGCTGACACACAGACATCCTCCAAAAAAACTGCCTTTTTTTGGACCCCCAGACCTGGACCAGGACTCAACAGGAACCGCACAGAGCCCCACAGGTGAGAAACAGCGACCCACACACACACTGCCTGCAGCACATGCAGACTCCCCCCTCAGAGGGGGGAAGGAGGGGTGATGAGGACTTGGGAGAGAATATAAGGAGGTGAGGTGTCCCCCGAATCGACCCCCCAGGAAATGCCCAGCTGCTCCGCCCACCCAAGCAGGGAGAGCCATACTTACCAGTCCTGAAGAGCTGGGAGACATTCCGTGGTAGCCAACTCCTGTGCAGTTACAGGGAAGATTACTAGCCCGGTATACTGTGATCCAGACATCAGTAGCCCGGTCATATGTATACCCCGGAGCATTGAAGCTCACGACCACCTCTGGAGCATGAGGTATGTCGTGGCCTGCCGAGCCGTAGCTGCGGCCTGCTCAAGCTCGATGGCCGGACTGGGGAGACTACAAGGATTTCATTAACCAGCCTGTCACCCAGCCGGCAGTTGGTAGAAGATCTCAGGATCTCTCATCTTGTGCAAAAAGCAGCAAACCTGCAGTAAAAACATGGACCGAGAGGCACGCAGGGTTGAAGCTGCTGGGAGCAGTGGGAAGGGTTGATAGCACGGGGCCCACCCCCCTGGGGCGTGATTAAAGTTCTGTGTATTGTGTAACAATTTTGCCTAGTTTCTCCTAATGGCAGGCATTACAACGGTGAATATAGAGGAAAAATAAACGTAACACTTCAATTTTTGGGTTGCTGGTTCATATAGCTTCACAGCAACCCCCCCACATCAATTGCAAGGTCCGAAATGGATATAGAAAGAGTAGCTACATAAAAATTGTGGACCAACGTTTCACACCGACATCTGGTGCTTAACCACTTCAATACAGGGCACTTTTGCCCCCTTCCTTCCCAGCCCAATTTTCAGCTTTCATCGCTCTAGCGCTTTCAGTGACAATTGCGCGGTCATGCTACACTGTACACAAATGAAATTTTTATCATTTTGTTCGCACAAATAGAGCTTTATTTTGGTGGTATTTATTCACGACTCCGTTTTTTATTTTTTGCGATCTAAGTGCAAATAAAAGCGGAAATTTGGAAAAAAAATATATTTTCTTTTTTCTATTTTAAAAGAAATCCAATAAAATCTAATTTTGTCATAAATTTAAGCCAAAATGTATTCTGCTACATGTTTTTGGTAAAAAAAATTCCGTTAAGTGTATAATAATTGGTTTGTGTGAACACGGACATATGTACGCAAATGATCATGTACATATGTGTGCAGATAATCATTGGGACATGTGATTTTAGTGGGACATATGTGGGGGACATATGTGAGGGACATATGTGAGGGACATGTGTTTTTATTATTTGGGGACATGTGTGTTTTGGGGACATATGTGGGGACATTGTGTTTATACTGTGTGGTGTGTTGTGTGTTTACACTATGCTGGTGATCAGTGAGCAAAAAGCTGTAAAAAACAGCTCATACTCACTGATCATCAGCCGGCTGTAACGATCTGCTCTCCTCTCCTCAGCGATGACTTCTGTGTGAGGAGAGGAGGAGCCGATTGCCTAGCAACCGGCTGTTTGTTTACATCACATGACGGCCATGATTGGACATGGCCGTCATGTGATCAGGAGGGCCAATCACAGAGCCCTCCTGCCGATCTGAGATGCGCCGTGTCCGGGTGACAAGAGCACATCGGGATCGCGCCGCTGTGCAGGCACGCACGTGCGCGCGATCCCGCTCCTTCTGAAGGATGTTCCTGAACGTCCTATCAGAAGTAGATGGCTCCCACCCGGCCGTATATGTGCATTGGCCGGGTGGGAAGTGCTTAACCATAGCTCAAGATAATGGACACAGAAAAGGGGTGTGTGTGTATATGTATGTATGTATGTATGTATGTATGTATGTATGTATCTTTTATATATACATATATATATATATATATATATATATATATATACATATATACACACACACACAGTTGTGCTCATAACTTTACATACCCTGGCAGAATTTATGATTTCTTGGCCATCTTTCAGAGATTATGAATAACACAAAAACTTTTCTCTCACTCATGGTTAGTGTTTGGCTGAAGCCATTTATTATCAATCAGTTGTGCTTACTTTTTTTTTTTTTTTAAGTCATAATGGCAACAGAAACTACCCAAATGACCCTGATCAAAAAAGTTTACATACCCCAGTTCTTAATACCGTGTATTGCCCCCCCCCCCCCCTTTAACATCAATGACAGCTTGAAGTCTTTTGTGTTATTTGTGGATGAGGCTCTTCTGCTCTGATCTTCTCAGACGGTAAAGCTGCCCATTCCTCTTGGAAAAAAGTCCTCCAGTTCCTGTAAATTCTTGGGCTGTCTTGCACGAACGGCACATTTTTACATCTCCCCAGAGAGGCTCAATGATATTGAGGTCAGGAGACAGATGGCCACTCCAGAACCTTCACTTTATTCTGCTGTAGCCAATGACAGGTCGACTTGGCCTTGTGTTTTGGATCATTGTCATGTTGGAATGTCCAAGTAAGTCCCATGCGCGGCTTCCTGACTGATAAATGAAAATGTTCCTCCAGTATTTTTTCATACTGCATTCATCTTGTCATCAATTTTGACCAAATTTCCTGTGCCTTTGTAGCTCCCCAAAACATCAGCGCTCCACCTCCGTGTTTCACAGTAGGGATGGTGAACCTTTCATCATAGGCCATGTTGACTCCTCTCCAAATGTTGTGTTATGGTTGTGGCCAAAAAGCTCAGTTTTGGTCTCATCACTCCGAATGACTTTGCGCCAGAAGGTTTGAGGCTTGTCTGTGCTGTTTGGCATATTGTAAGCGGGATACTTTGTGGAATTTGTGTAGTAATGACTTTCTTCTGGTGACTCGACCATGCAGCCCGTCTTTCTTCAAGTGCCTCCTTATTGTGCATCTTGAAACACCACATGTTTTCAGAGGGTCCTGTATTTCACCTGAAGTTATTTGTGGGTTTTTCTTTGCATCCTGAACAATTTTCCTGGCAGTTGTGGCTAAAATTTTAGTTGGTCTACCTGACCGTGGTTTGGTTTCAACAGAACCCCTCATTTTCCACTTCTTGATTAGAGTTTGAACACTGCTGATTGGCATTCTCAATTCCTTGGATATCTTTTTATATCCCTTTCATGTTTTATACAGTTCAACTACCTTTTCCTGCAAGATCCTTTGACAATTCTTTTGCTTTCCCCATGACTCAGAAATGTCAGTGCAGCACTGGATGAAAGATGCAAGGGTCTGTCAGGAGTCCAGAAACTCATTGACCTTTTATACACACACACTAATTACAAGCAAACAGATCACAGGTGAGGATGGTTACCTTTAATAGCCATTCAAACCCCTTTGTGGCAACTTGTGTGCATGTTATCAGGCCAAAATCACCAGGGCATGTAAACTTTTGATCAGGGTAATTTGGGTAGTTTCTGTTGCCATTATGATTTAAAAAGAGTAAACACAGTTGATTGATAATAAATAACTTCAGAAAAACACTAACCATGAGTGGTAGAAAATTTTTTGTGTTATCATTCATATTTTCTGAAAAATGGCCAAGAAATCTTAAATTCTGCCAAGGTATGTAAACTTATGAACACAACTCTATGTGTATATTATACATTTTTTTCTCTCACAAAAGTACATCCCTCACATTTTGGTAAATGTTTTATTCTATCTTTTCATGTGACAACACTGAAGAAATGACACTTGTCTACAATGTAAAGTAGTGAGTGTACAGCTGGTTTAACAGTGTAAATTTGCTGCCCCCTCAAAATAACTCAACACAGCCATTAGTATCTAAACCACTGGCAACAAAAGTGAGTACACCCCTAAGTGAAAATGTCCACATTGGGCTCTATTAGCCATTTTCCCTCCCCAATGTCATGTGACTCAGTGTTATCGCTCTCACTCTCTCATACTGGTCACTGGAAGTTCAACATGGCACCTCATGGCAAAAAACTCAAAGGATCTGGAAAAAAAAAATATTATTGTTGCTCTACATAAAGATGGCCTAGGCTATAAGAATATTGCCAAGACCCGGAAACTGAGCTGCAGCATGGTGGCCAAGACCATACAGCGGTATAACGGCACAGGTTCCAATCAGAACAGGCCTCGCCATGGTCCAAAAGTTGAGATCACGTGCTCAGCGTCATAGCCAGAGGTTGTCTTGGGGAAATAGACATACGTGTGCTGCAGAGGTTGTAGGGGTGGGGGTCAGCCTGTCAGTGCTCAGACCATACACTGCATCGAATTGGTCTACATGGCTGTCATCCCAGAAGGAAGCCTCTTCTAAATATGATGCACAAGAAAGCTCGGAAACAGTTTGCTGAAGACAAGCAGACTAAGGACATGGATTACTGGAACCATGTCCTGTGGTCTGATGAGACCAAGATAAAGGTATCTGGTTCAGATGGTGACAAGCTTGTGTGGGGGCAACCAGGTGAGGAGGACAAAGACAAGTGTGTCTTGTCTGCAGTCAAGCATGATGGTGGGAGTATCATGGTCTGGGGCTGCATGAGTGCTGGCAGCACTGGGGAGCTACAGATCATTGAGGGAACCATGAAAGCCAACATGTACTATGACATACTGAAGCAGAGCATGATCCCCTCCCTTCAGAGAGGGCAGTATTCCAACATGATAACCACCCCAAACACACCTCCAAGATGACCACTGCCTTGCTAAAGAAGCTGAGGGTAAAGGAGATGGACTAGCCAAGCATGTCTCCAGACCTAAACCCTATTGAGCATCTGTGGAGCATCCTCAAACAGAAGGTGAAGGAGCACAAGATCTCTAACATCCTCCATGTCATCATGGAGGAGTGGAAGAGGACTCCAGTGATGACCTGTGAAGCTCTGGTGACCTCCATGCCCAAGAGGGTTAAAGTGGTTGTAAACCCTTACAACCAACTTTGACCTACAGGTAAGCCTAGATTAAGGCTTACCTGTTGGTCCAATAAATATCTCCTAAACCTATACGGTTTAGGAGATATTTCACCGACAGTGGCAGGTCGCGGCGATATGCCGTGAGTGTCGGCTCCCGTGCGCATGCGCGGGAGTGACGTCACCGCGGCTCCGGAGCAGCGAGACCCGGAAGTCGATCCGGGATACATGGCAGCGGCGAAGAGGAAGGCGAAGGACCGCTTCGGGGGCTTCATTCTCTGGTAAGTTATTCATAATGAGCTAGTATGCTATGCATACTAGCTCATTATGCCTTTGCCTTACAGGGTGTGCTTTTAAAAAAAAAAAATTGCCTTTACTTCCTCTTTAAGGCAATGCTGGAAAATAATGGTGGCCACACAAAATATTGACACGTCGGGCCCAATTTGGACATTTTCACTTAGGGGTGTACTCACATTTGTTGCCAGCGGTTTAGACATTAATGGCTGTGTGTTGAGTTATTTTGAGGGGACAGCAAATTTACACCGTTATACAAGCTGTACACTCACTACTTTACATTGTAGACAAGTGTCATTTCTTCAGTGTTGTCACATGAAAAGATAGAAGAAAACTTCTTGCATAAATGTGAGGGGGTGTACTTACCTTTGTGAGGTACTGTATATAGGATGTTAATAACCAATCAAGATTTAAAATCATGTGTATCTACTTCAGTATCTCCGGTAATTAAGTGATCAACAAAAGCTAATCGCTCATTACTCCTAAAATTTCAGAAAAATGTATATTATAGACAACAACACTGTACATACTTCTACAATACACATATAACTGTTAAAATGCATATTAACATTTAGATACCTACAAAATCGTTTAACCACTTCAATACTAGTCACTTTCCCCCTTCCTGCCCAGGCCAATTTTCAGCGCTGTCAGAAGAGCAGCCGATTGGCTCTCCTCTATTCACGTCTGTCAGATGTGAGTGAGGAAAATCCGGTAAACGGCTCTTCCTGTGTACATCGTGATTGGAACCGATTATGTGGTAAAGAATCTTTGTCAGTGACTCTTTGCCTAGAGCGGAGTTGTGGTGTGTCAGACTGAAACATCGCAATAACGATTGCCGCACTGCCCGGCCCCCATGGGCGTGCGCCTGCTTGTTATCCTTCTGGACATCATATGACACCCAGTCAGGATAACTGAACCACCGCCCAGCCGTCATTTTGCTATGGGACAGGGCGGGAAGTGATTAAACAATGACTCATATCATCAGGTGCTTAAATTATTGTTGTTAAACACATGTAAACATAATAGATTCATTCATAGTATATATATATATATATATATATATATATATATATATATATATATATATATATACACATATATATACACACACACACACATACATACACGCACACACACAAGGCCACCCCACAAGAATGTATACCTAATTGCACACCAATTTATACCTGTCTGGCCGTGTAAACACAATTAGACTATCCAGCGGACCAGAGTCCGCCGGACAATCCGCCTGCGTGTGGCGGACTTATAAAAAAGTTTTGACTCAAAATTGTCCGCCGGACTCGGTAGTCCGGTGGACTTTCGAAATGAACAGATTTGCCCGCACACAGAGAAACATCTGTTCATTTTGAAAAGAGCTAGCAAAAGAGCACAAGATAGCGGAGGAGTCTGGCGAGAAGACCCCCGAAGCTGGAAGACTACCGGAGCTGTCCAATAAATTATTTGAAAAATATGTGTTGTGTTTTTTTCTTTACACTTTTTTTCAACAGGTGAATGGGTAGGGGTACATGGTACCCCAATATTCACTCACATAGGGTGGGGGCGGGTATCTGGGAGCCCCCTTGTTAAAGGGGGCTCCCGGATTCCGATAAGCCCGCAGACCCTGACAACCAAAGGCCAGGGTTGTCGGGAAGAGGCACCTGCCCTCATCAACATGGGGACAAGGTGCTTTGGGGGGGGGGGGGGGAGAGGAGGGCGGCGCTCGCTTGTCCCCACCCGCTTTCCTGACCGGTCGGGCTGCGTGCTCAGATAAGGGTCTGATATGGACTTTGGACCATTTTTTTGGAGTAGGGCTTCCCCTTTAAGTCCATACCAGGTGACGGGGCCAGCGAGGTGTCAATCTTGCCAATGGAGGCAGCGACAGTGACCTCCTTTGCTAGTCCCGTCTACATGGAGCTGCGTTCAAAATGAACAGACTTTCTCCGTGTGTGGGCAAGTCCGTTCATTTCAAAAGTCCAACGGTTTGTCCGCCAGAAAAGTCCGTTCATGTATGGGCAGGTCCGCTCGTTCGGAAAGTCCGGCAGACCTCCGCTGCAAAGTCCGGCGGTTTGTCCGCCGGATAGTCCGATCGTGTGTACATGGCCTAAGAGTCACTGAGAAACGGGAAAAAACATCATCATAAAGGAAAAAACACCACAACTTCAGATGGATAAACAGCATAAATACAATGAATATAGTATATCACATAACTTATTCATCAATCAGGGAATAATTTACCTACATGACAAACATTTTTCAAAAGCGGGACATATGTCACACATAAAAATGAATGATGTCTAGGGTTGCACCAATACAAGTATCGGTACTCGTGCAAATGCTTTGATGCTCAAGCTCAGCGGGGGGATAGAGGATAAGGGGGGGGGGGCCGGGGAGCCTCAAAGATGATCGGTGCGGGCAGCTACAAGAACTGATCTCCCTGTATTGCTTTTCTGCCAGCTGCTGCTCCTCCTCTTTAATAAAAGTCATACAGGGAGATCGGTGCTTGTAACTGCCCCCATGATGCATCGATCAACTGGACTGTCCACCTGTGTCCTCCTCTGGTATCCTCCTCCCTCTCTCTAGGTATTCCTCCCTCTCAGCTCCCCTGGTCCTCCTCAGACAGTCTGTGACCTCCTCCTTCTCAGCGGTGTCTTCCTCCCTCTCTGCTCCCCTGGTCCTCTGTCGTCCTTCTCCTCCTCTCCAGGTCCCCAGCTCCCCGTGTCCTCCTCCCTCGCTCTAGATTCTCCTCCCTCTCAGCTCCCCTGGTCCTCAGACTCTGTGACCTCCTCCCTCTCTGCTCCCCTGGTCCTCTGTCGTCGTCCTTCTCCTCTCTGGGTCCCCAGCTCCCCATGTCCTTCTCCCTCTCAGCTCCCCGTGTCGTCCTCCTCCCTCTCAGCTCCCGTGTCCTCTGTCGTCGTTCTTCTCCTCTCTGGGTCCCCAGCTCCCCGTGGCCCTCCTCCCTCTCAGCTCCCCGTGGCCCTCCTCCCTCTCAGCTCCCCGTGGCCCTCCTCCCTCTCAGCTCCCCGTGGCCCTCCTCCCTCTCAGCTCCCCGTGGCCCTCCTCCCTCTCTGCTCCCCGTGGTCCTCCTTCATGATTGTCCTCCTCTCCAGGTCCCCAGCTCCCTGTGTCCTTCTCCCTCTCTGCTCCCCTGGTCCTCTGTGTCATCGTTCTCATTCTCTCCAGGTCCCCAGCTCCCTGTGTCCTCCTCCCTCTCTGCTCGTCCTCTGTGTGATCATCCTCCTTCTCTCTGGGTCCCCAGCTCCCCATGTTCTTCTCCTCCTACTCTGCTCCCCTGATCCTCTGTTTCGTCATCCTCCTCCTCTCCAGGTCCCCAGCTACCTGTATCCTTCTCCCTCTCAGCTACCTCGGTCCTCTGTGTCCTCCTCCCTCTCAGCGGTGTCCTCCTCCCTCTCTTCGGGTCCCCAGCTCTGTGTGCTCCTCCTTCTCTGCTCCCCTGGTCCTCTTTTCTCTGTATGCTTCAAAATTGCACCCACTCGTGGAATGGCGACAAACTTTTACCCTTAAAAATCTCCATAGGTAGCGTTTAAAAAAATTCTACAGGTTGCATGTTTTGAGTTACAGAGGAGGTCTAGGGCTAGAATTATTGCTCTCATTCTACCAATTGCGGTATTTTTTCTCATTTATTTTACCTTTTTCATTTTTACACAGTTAAAAAAAAAAACAAAAAAAAAAAAAATGGTGTCACTTTTATTCTTACAAGGAACGTAAACATCCCTTCAAAAAGATCTCATATATACACTAAAATGCAATAAAATAAATATTAAAAAAAGTAGTGTGTGTGTGTGTATTTTATATATATATATATATATATATATATATATATATATATATATATATATATATATATATATATATAAAAAAAACACCTTTAAGAGGTATGGGCGGTAGTAATGTTTTGACGTAGCTTCTGTCCTGCAATGTTATGGGGACAAGTGGGGGCCTAACCAGCAAGGGTAACCAGCAAGGGTAATATCCAATCGCCTCTGCAGATGGCTCTGGTAAGCGGCGGAGGGCACCTGAGGGGGAGCCCCTCTCCTGATACTGATAAAAGTGATCTTGCGGCGAATGCACCACAGAGACCACTCTTATGGGAAAACAGACTGCCGGGTCGAAGAAGAGGATACCGGGGTTATGGCAGCTAGGTGCTGCCATAACAATGATATTCCTCTTCAAACTTAGGACATATATCGGCGTGGGGCGGTCCGTAAGTGGTTAATATGTGGGCAACATGGACATCCACCTCCTCCACATCGAAAAGACCCCCTAAACTGCAACCAACGTGAAGACACTTGTTTATTTGTATATAGGCTAGGAGACGGGGCTCTGCCCAAAGTAGGGGCTCTACGAGAGACCTCTCTAAACCCTTTAGATAAAGTTTGTGCATAGATGGGATCATTATATAGGAATTGGAGATATTTCTTAATGGTTAGCTCAATCTTCCCAAACTCAACATTAAAAGGGGTAGAAAAAAAAGGGGGGACATCTTTAGACATTAAATATTTATTATTTTTATTATCCCTGAGTAAATCCTCCCCCTTACAGTGTCGTCGTCAATATTGATCGCCCGATTCAAGATAGATTCCAAATAACCTCTTGTTTCTAAACTGTTATTTCATATTTACTACTTCTGTCTGGAACCCAACTCCTCGCTACTTATAGGTTTGAGTCTACAGGAATTGCCCTACCTTTGATAGTATGTTCAGGATGTCCGGAATCTGCTCTCAGCAGGGTATATTACCTGCCCATGGTTTTCTGTATAACCTAAACACAGATCCTATTTTGCCCTCACCTGCCACAGTTACATCCAGAAAATCCAGGGACCCAGAATCCATACGACCTGTAAACCGCAGGTTGAGGTTATTAGAGAAGCAAGCCAATCACCTAAACTACCCACCTCCTCCATGCATACAAAAAAGCAGGTCGTCTTATGTAGCGACGAAAATTTTTTTTTTTTAATCACAGAACGATGGGGACAACTTGCCCCCAAAAAATGCGGGACCTCTCCCACCATCCCATGTACTTTTTTTTTGTGAATTTCAACATGAAACTTTGAAACTTGCTGTTGTGTACATACCATAAGCCGGCGCTGCGGTACTGTATCCATACGGAGCTGCATATCCTGGAAATAAAAAAAACATTAGAAAAGTCTGATTATACATTGAGATGACATTCTTACTACAGTATGAAAGAGGCAGCAAAAGAAACACAATGGCATCCTTCTAGACTTGCCATTTCCAGAGCCATCATTAGATGGCGGAGGACCTCAAAATGAAGTCAATGAGCATAGCCATCAAGTAGATTGGACCATTTTGGTGTCTGGGAGGGTTCTCGTTTCTCCAGGTCATGGTGTACTTGGAGTCTCATTCAACTGGACTTGTTCTGTATCATTGAAGACGTTCCCCAGCTCATCCCTCAGTTCTGAAGAACGTCAGACGTGTTCATCAACGGATCTTCTAGCTATGAATGCTCTGATGTGTTCCTAAAGAAGTGGCTTGGATAATCTACCAGTGTCTTCAGCATTACAGAAGAAGTCCAGTTGAATGTGAACAACATCTAAAACATTTGTGGTTTTATGTCTGAAAATGTTTGAGGTTTTAAGAATTAACTTGATTTCTCACATACAGTGCCTTGCGAAAGTATTCGGCCCCCATTGAACTTTTCAACCTTTTGCCACATTTCAGGCTTCAAACAAACATATAACATTTTTATTTTTTGTGAAGAATAACCAACAAGTGGGACACAATTGTGAAGTGGAACGAAATCTATTGGATTTTTGAAACTTTTTTAACTAATAAAAAAATGAAAAAAGTGGGGCGTGCAAAATTATTCGGCCCCCTTGCGTTAATACTTTGTAGAGCCACCTTTTGCTGCGATTGCAGCTGCAAGTCGCTTGGGGTATGTCTCTATCAGTTTTGCACATCGAGAGACTGAAATTCTTGCCCATTCTTCCTTGCAAAACAGCTCGAGCTCAGTGAGGTTGGATGGAGAGCGTTTGTGAACAGCAGTTTTCAGCTCTTTCCACAGATTCTCGATTGGATTCAGGTCTGGACTTTGACTTGGCCATTCTAACGCCTGGATACATTTATTTGTGAACCATTCCTTTGTAGATTTTGCTGTATGTTTGGGATCATTGTCTTGTTGGAAGATAAATCTCCGTCCCAGTTTCAGGTCTTTTGCAGACTCCAACAGGTTTTCATCCAGAATGGTCCTGTATTTGGCTGCATCCATCTTCCCCTCAATTTTAACCATCTTCCCTGTCCCTGCTGAAGAAAAGCAGGCCCAAACCATGATGCTGCCACCACCATGTTTGACAGTGGGGATGGTGTGTTGAGGGTGATGAGCTGTGTTGCTTTTACGCCAAACATATCGTTTTGCATTGTGGGCAAAAAGTTGGATTTTGGTTTCATCTGACCAGAGCACCTTCTTCCACATGTTTGGTGTGTCTCCCAGGTGGCTTGTGGCAAACTTTAGACAAGACTTTTTATGGATATCTTTGAGAAATGGCTTTCTTCTTGCCACTCTTCCATAAAGGCCAGATTTGTGCAGTGTACGACTGATTGTTGTCCTATGGACAGACTCTCCCATCTCAGCTGTAGTTCTCTGCAGTTCATCCAGAGTGATCATGGGCCTCTTGGCTGCATCTCTGATCAGTCTTCTCCTTGTCTGAGCTGAAAGTTTAGAGGGACGGCAGGTCTTGGTAGATTTGCAGTGGTCTGATACTCCTTCCATTTCAAAATGATCGCTTGCACAGTGCTCCTTGGGATGTTTAAAGCTTGGGAAATCTTTTTGTATGCAAATCCGGCTTTAAACTTCTCCCTAACCGTATTACGGACCTGCCTGGTGTGTTCCTTGGTCTTCATGATGCTCTCTGCGCTTTCAACAGAACCCTGAGACTATCACAGAGCAGGTGCATTTATACAGAGACTTGATTACACACAGGTGGATTCTATTTATCACCATCAGTCATTTAGGACAACATTGGATCATTCAGAGATCCTCGCTGAACTTCTGGAGTGAGTTTGCTGCACTGAAAGTAAAGGGGCCGAATAATTTTGCACGCACCACTTTTCAGTTTTTTTATTTGCTAAAAAAGTTTAAAATATCAAATAGATTTCGTTCCACTTCACAATTGTGTCCCACTTGTTGGCGATTCTTCACAAAAAATTAAAATTTTATATCTTTATGTTTGAAGCCTGAAATGTGGCAAAAGGTTGAAAAGTTCAAGAGGGCCGAATACTTTCGCAAGGCACTGTATATGGTATTGTAGGAAGCCTAACTTCCCAATCAGTTAGGGTCTCTTATGCCGCGTACACACGAGCGGACTGTATGGCATACTTAGTTCGTCATACAATCCGACGGACAGTCCGTCGTACTTTCCACTGAACGGACTTGACCACACACGGATGCACAAACAGTCCGTCGAAAGCTTGCGCGATGACGTGTACAGCACGTACGACGGGACTAGAAATAGGAAGTCCAAGACACAGCAAAGCACCCTTCCGCCGTGTAAATCCTTTCTGGGCATGCGCCATTCTTAGTCCGTCGAACTAGCATACTGACGACCGTACTGTCCGCTGAAACCAAAGTACGACGGACAGAATTTCGAAAAACACGAAATACTTAGTACGCCGGACTGCACGCTGAAAAAGTCAGCTGAAGCCCACACACGAGCGGATTGTCCGCTGAAATGTGTTTCGATGGACTAAGTACGCCATACAGTCCGCTCGTGTGTACGCGGCATTATGCTTTGTGGTTGGATCACTCTTCATGGAGCATTTGATAGGTGTTGAGAAGACATCATGTTGCCTCCTCACTGGTGGCTTTAACCCATAAATACCTGCACCACAACCATGTGCATTGCCTGCAGATGCAGCACGGCCCCATTCAGTTGAATAGGTCACTTTCAATGGGTGGTACTGCCCACACAACAGGGATAGGAAGGGGGAATAATTTTTTTTTGCCAGGCAGCAACGTATTGTGGCATTTGCACACCCCGCTCACTGTGTTTGCAGCTTAAAAGGGAAGCAGTAATATATTACTTTTATCCCATCATTTGTGTTATACAATATTAATTCTATCCTGTCACACATCTTATATAATAGACTAGTGGTTCTCAACCACCTGCTCAAGGCCTATAGCCAGGCCATGGTCTCCCCCCGCCCCCCCCCCCCTCCTGGGTCTACTGCTAGCTGGCACTCCCCCCCCCCCCCCCCCACAGTGCCCCCTAAGAGTATTTGGTCCCCACAGTGCCCCGAGAGCCTTCAGTTCCAACAGTGCCTGCCAACCTCCCACAGTGCTCCCCAACCCCCTAAAAGTCTTTGGTCCCCACAGCACCTGCAGAGTCTTTGGTCTCCACAGCACCTGCAGAGTCTTTGGTCTCCACAGCACCTGCAGAGTCTTTGGTCCCCACAGCACCTGCAGAGTCTTTGGTCCCCACAGCACCTGCAGACTCTTTGGTCCCCACAGCACCTGCAGACTCTTTGGTCCCCACAGCACCTGCAGACTCTTTGGTCCCCACAGCACCTGCAGACTCTTTGGTCCCCACAGCACCTGCAGACTCTTTGGTCCCCACAGCACCTGCAGACTCTTTGGTCCCCACAGCACCTGCAGACTCTTTGGTCCCCACAGCACCTGCAGACTCTTTGGTCCCCACAGCACCTGCAGACTCTTTGGTCCCCACAGCACCTGCAGACTCTTTGGTCCCCACAGCACCTGCAGACTCTTTGGTCCCCACAGCACCTGCAGACTCTTTGGTCCCCACAGCACCTGCAGACTCTTTGGTCCCCACAGCACCTGCAGACTCTTTGGTCCCCACAGCACCTGCAGACTCTTTGGTCCCCACAGCACCTGCAGAGTCTTTGGTCCCCACAGCACCTGCAGAGTCTTTGGTCCCCACAGCACCTGCAGAGTCTTTGGTCCCCACAGCACCTGCAGAGTCTTTGGTCCCCACAGCACCTGCAGAGTCTTTGGTCCCCACAGCACCTGCAGAGTCTTTGGTCCCCACAGCACCTGCAGAGTCTTTTGGTCCCCACAGCACCTGCAGTCTTTGGTCCCCACAGCACCTGCAGAGTCTTTGGTCCCCACAGCACCTGCAGTCTTTGGTCCCCACAGCACCTGCAGTCTTTGGTCCCCACAGCACCTGCAGAGTCTTTGGTCCCCACAGCACCTGCAGTATTTGGTCCCCACAGCACCTGCAGAGTCTTTGGTCCCCACAGCACCTGCAGAGTCTTTGGTCCCCACAGCACCTGCAGAGTCTTTGGTCCCCACAGAACCCCCTAAGAGTATTTGGTCCCCACAGTGCCGCCCCGAGAGCCTTCAGTTCCAACAGTGCCTGCCAACCTCCCACAGTGCTCCCCAACCCCCTAAAAGTCTTTGGTCCCCACAGCACCTGCAGAGTCTTTGGTCCCCACAGCACCTGCAGAGTCTTTGGTCCCCACAGCACCTGCAGAGTCTTTGGTCCCCACAGCACCTGCAGAGTCTTTGGTCCCCACAGCACCTGCAGAGTCTTTGGTCCCCACAGAACCTGCAGAGTCTTTGGTCCCCACAGCACCTGCAGAGTCTTTGGTCCCCACAGCACCTGCAGAGTCTTTGGTCCCCACAGCACCTGCAGAGTCTTTGGTCCCCACAGCACCTGCAGAGTCTTTGGTCCCCACAGCACCTGCAGAGTCTTTGGTCCTCACAGCACCTGCAGAGTCTTTGGTCCCCACAGCACCTGCAGAGTCTTTGGTCCCCACAGCACCTGCAGAGTCTTTGGTCCCCACAGCACCTGCAGAGTCTTTGGTCCCCACAGCACCTGCAGAGTCTTTGGTCCCCACAGCACCTGCAGAGTCTTTGGTCCCCACAGCACCTGCAGAGTCTTTGGTCCCCACAGCACCTGCAGAGTCTTTGGTCCCCACAGCACCTGCAGAGTCTTTGGTCCCCACAGCACCTGCAGAGTCTTTGGTCCCCACAGCACCTGCAGAGTCTTTGGTCCCCACAGCACCTGCAGAGTCTTTGGTCCCCACAGCACCTGCAGAGTCTTTGGTCCCCACAGCACCTGCAGAGTCTTTGGTCCCCACAGCACCTGCAGAGTCTTTGGTCCCCACAGCACCTGCAGAGTCTTTGGTCCCCACAGCACCTGCAGAGTCTTTGGTCCCCACAGCACCTGCAGAGTCTTTGGTCCCCACAGCACCTGCAGAGTCTTTGGTCCCCACAGCACCTGCAGTCTTTGGTCCCCACAGCACCTGCAGAGTCTTTGGTCCCCACAGCACCTGCAGTATTTGGTCCCCACAGCACCTGCAGAGTCTTTGGTCCCCACAGCACCTGCAGAGTCTTTGGTCCCCACAGCACCTGCAGAGTATTTGGTCCCCACAGTGCCGCCCCGAGAGCCTTCAGTTCCAACAGTGCCTGCCAACCTCCCACAGTGCTCCCCAACCCCCTAAAAGTCTTTGGTCCCCACAGCACCTGCAGAGTCTTTGGTCCCCACAGCACCTGCAGAGTCTTTGGTCCCCACAGCACCTGCAGAGTCTTTGGTCCCCACAGCACCTGCAGAGTCTTTGGTCCCCACAGCACCTGCAGAGTCTTTGGTCCCCACAGCACCTGCAGAGTCTTTGGTCCTCACAGCACCTGCAGAGTCTTTGGTCCCCACAGCACCTGCAGAGTCTTTGGTCCCCACAGCACCTGCAGAGTCTTTGGTCCCCACAGCACCTGCAGAGTCTTTGGTCCCCACAGCACCTGCAGAGTCTTTGGTCCCCACAGCACCTGCAGAGTCTTTGGTCCCCACAGCACCTGCAGAGACTTTGGTCCCCACAGCACCTGCAGAGACTTTGGTCCCCACAGCACCTGCAGTCTTTGGTCCCCACAGCACCTGCAGAGTCTTTGGTCCCCACAGCACCTGCAGAGTCTTTGGTCCCCACAGCACCTGCAGAGTCTTTGGTCCCCACAGCACCTGCAGAGTCTTTGGTCCCCACAGCACCTGCAGAGTCTTTGGTCCCCACAGCACCTGCAGAGTCTTTGGTCCCCACAGCACCTGCAGAGTCTTTGGTCCCCACAGCACCTGCAGAGTCTTTGGTCCCCACAGCACCTGCAGAGTCTTTGGTCCCCACAGCATCTGCAGAGTCTTTGGTCCCCACAGCACCTGCAGAGCCTTTGGTCCCCACAGCACCTGCAGAGCCTTTGGTCCCCACAGCACCTGCAGAGTCTTTGGTCCCCACAGCACCTGCAGAGTCTTTGGTCCCCACAGCACCTGCAGAGTCTTTGGTCCCCACAGCACCTGCAGAGTCTTTGGTCCCCACAGCACCTGCAGTCTTTGGTCCCCACAGCACCCCCTAAGAGTATTTGGTCCCCACAGTGCCGCCCCGAGAGCCTTCAGTTCCAACAGTGCCTTCCAACCTCCCACAGTGCCTCCCAACCCCCCCCCCCCCAAGTCTTCAGCAGTCTCCACAGTACCTGCCAACCTCCCACAGTGCGCCCCCCCCCCCCCAGCTCCCTAAGAGTCCTTAGTCCACACAGTACCTGCAGAGTGTTCAGTCCCCACAGTGCCCTCCGAGAAACTTCCGTTCCAACAGTGCCTGCCAACCTCCCACAATGCCCCCCCAACTATGAAGAGTCTTCAGTCTTCACAGTACCTACTGACCTCCCACAGTGCCCCCCCCCCCCCCCGACTGCACAAGAGTCTTAAGTCCCTACAGTACCTGGTACCTGGCAACTGTCTACCGTTCCTCCACCCCCCCCCCCCCCCCAGCCACCTTTAAGAGCTTTTAGTCCCCACAGTGCATGCCAGTGTCTCACAGGGCACCCCCAGCTTCCTAAGAGCCTTCAGTTCCTACAGTGCCCTCCAGCTCCCTAAGAGTATTCAGTCCCCAAAGTACCCCCCTTAGTGTCTTCAGTCCAAACATTGCCTGCCAGCCTCCCACTGTGCCCCTCCCCACCCCAGAGTACCTGCCAACCTTCCACTGTGCCACACCCCCGCTCCCCCTAAGAGCTTTCAGTCCTCACAGTGCATACCAGTGTCTCACAGGGCACCCCCAGCTTCCCAAAAGCCTTCAGTTCCTACAGTGCCCTCCAGCCCCCTAAGAGTATTCGGTCCCCAAAGTACCCCCCTAGTGTCCTCAGTCCCTAAATTGCCTGTCGGCTTCCCACTGTGCCCCTCCTCACCCCAGTCCCCAGAGTACCTGCCAACCTTCCACTGTGACACCCCCCCCCCAG
The DNA here is from genome assembly GCF_037356315.1 of Lithobates pipiens. NCBI lineage: Eukaryota > Metazoa > Chordata > Amphibia > Anura > Ranidae > Lithobates > Lithobates pipiens. The sequence goes on along the minus strand of NW_027507685.1, from coordinate 106,335,500 downwards.
TCCCCTAAGAGCTTTCAGTCCTCACAGTGCATACCAAAGTCTCACAGGGCACTCTCAGCTCCCTAAGAGCCTTCAGTTTTTATAGTGCCCCCAGCACCCTAAGAGCATACAGTCCCCCCTAAGAGCCTTCAGTCCCCACAGTGCCCCCCCCACAGTTCCCCTTAGGAGTGTTCAGTGCCAACTGATCCCTCACAGTGCCCCCTTGCTTGCTGTGGAGCCTCTAGTTGCCCCCCCCCCCCATAGTGCCTCAAACAGTGCCCTCCAGTCTCCCACATTGTGCAAGGGCCCCAGGCTGCTCTAGAGTGATTTTTTTATGTATTTTTGTGCATTATGAGAGCATTAGATTCCCTACTTTTTCAGTTTTTTTGTAATTCTGGTATTCAAAACAGTGACTTTTGTACCTTGGGTTATATATCCCGGGGCAGCAGCAGCAGCTCCCACAAAGGCCCCTCTGGCCAATGCCACTCGTCCTCTTCCTCGAGCCGCCTGCACAGCCGCCGATACCGCCGTACTGACCACTCCTTTAGTCTACAAAGGAAACAAAAGTTATGATGGATTAGGAGTGAATGTTACCTCTGATTTAACATCAAACAATTTAAACGTCTATTACTAAGAAAATTGAATATGCAAATTTGTGTAAGAGCTGAAGTTTAGGTATGGACATCTTTGGCAAGGTAAGTGCCATACCTGTGAGATCCACATTGGAGCTGGAAATCACTACCGCACATACTGCTACTACAGTGATCTCCGCTAGCTTCTGGGTCCCATGCCGAGCAGCTGCCCTGCTGCTTACTGAACACCGGAGGGCAACGGCTGAGCACAGGCGGCATTCAGAGAGCCCTTTGCATTTTCTCAATGAATGTGAACGACAACAAAATCTCCACCTCGTCCAATTGAAGAATGCTTCACATTCATTGAGAACATTTAAAAGGTTCCCTGAATGGCGCCCATGCAGAGCAGGCAACCTTCTGTGTTCAATAAGCAGGGCAGCTGCTCGGACCTATAAGCTAACAGCAACGTTTACTACAGCAATTCCCAGCTTCCATGGGGATCCCACAGGTATGGTATAGACATAGTTACACTGGTCAAAGTGGGTACAACATGTTAAAATTGCCATACCTAAACTTTAATTTCAAAGCCTAACCCCACATTTAAGGTGCCTTTAAATAGTTTGGGCCAAGCTGGCCAAAATGAAGTACTTACAGCACTAACATTCACTTGGTGGCTGCGCTGTATTCCTTGTATGTAGCCTCAGTTATACAGCCCTGTGTTCTGGTAGTGGGACTAGAATTTCTAGTCCTGCTCCCAGAACAAAAATAAAAAAAAACAGGCTGCTCAGCCATTCACAGGAAGGCTTTGCATTCTACTGGCCATTCACAGGAAGGCTTTGCATTCTACTGGCCATTCACAGGAAGGCTTTGCATTCTACTGGCCATTCACAGGAAGGCTTTGCTTTCTACTGGCCATTCACAGGAAGGCTTTGCTTTCTACTGGCCATTCACAGGAAGGCTTGGCTTTCTACTGGCCATTCACAGGAAGGCTTGGCTTTCTACTGGCCATTCACAGGAAGGCTTTGCTTTCTACTAGCCATTCACAGGAAGGCTTTGCTTTCTACTGGCCATTCACAGGAAGGCTTGGCTTTCTACTGGCCATTCACAGGAAGCTTTGTATTCTATAAATGAATACAATGTTTCCTCTGTTTGGCAGAGATTGTGATGTCATCTGTCCCCCTCAGCCAATCAGAGGGAGCTTTGTATTCATTCATAGAATATAAAGCTTCCTGTGAATGGCCAATAGAATACAACACTTCCTGTGAATGGCCAGTAGAATACAAAGCTTCCCATGAATGGCCAATATAATGCAAAGCTTCCCGTGAATGGCCAATAGAATGCACAGTTTCCTGTGAATGGGCAATGGAATACAAAGCTTCCTTTCAATGGCCAATGGAATGCAAAGCTCCCTGTCAATGGAATGCAAAGCTTACGGTGAATTTTCAGTAGAATGCAAAGCTTCCTGTGAATGGCCAATAGAATACAAAGCTTCCTGTGAATGGCCAAGTAGTGCTCAGCTTGATTGTTTTGTTTTGGGAGCGGGGCAGGAAGTCCCCATCCCACTTTGAGAACACAGAACTGTATAAGGCCAAGGCTACATAAAATCAACACACGCTGTATACTTAACAGCAGGGATCTGCAATTAGCGGACCTCCAGCCGTTGCAAAACTACAAGTCCCATCATGCCTCTGGGTGTCATGCTTGTGGCTGTCACAGTCTTGCTATGCTTCATGGGACTTGTAGTTCTGCAACAGCCGGAGGTCTACTAATTGCATATCCCTGCTTTACAGCTAAGGCTACATACAGGTAAGACAGCACACCCAGCAATAGCGCAGTAAAGTTATTTTGGGCCAGCTTGGCCTGAATGAACCATTTAAAAAAGGGACGTGAAACATGGAGTTATCCTTTAGGCATTTAGAATCCCATTACTGCAGGATAGCAAAGCAGACAGCACACAGCTGTATGTAAATCTGACTTCCTGAACCTGGATTTGCAGGACTTCCACATAAAAACCTCACATTTCCTCCTGCAGTATTTAACAGCCGAACAGGGACAAGACACGCTCCGCAGCTTCCTGTTCTGTCTGGGAAGAAATTATAACAAACCAGAAGAGAAAGCGTCTCTCCCCCCCCCCCCCCCCCCGGCCACTCAATGAAAGAGGCCGAGCTGGGAAAGTTACCAAATAAATCACGGGCCGGGCTTTGTAATGGTAATGAAGCCGTAACTGTGCAATTAATTCAGTCTGCAAACACCCAATAAAACCAGCGCAGGAATGTGTGAAAGTTCCTCTCCCTGATTTACACATCTGAGGAGGTTTACTTCTTGATCAGCTAAAATCTGTAGCATATTTTTATAAGCCAACGAGTCTTTTGTGCTTGGGGAGCAAATATATACCTGAATATACAATGAAACAGCAAATCTTTGCATCGTTTAAAGGAGATACAGCATTGCTTTCTGATAACATTTACACCTCCTCACTTCCAGCACAAAACCTAATCATGGAGCTCAATCTCTGCTTATAGGCTAAGTGGGCGGAGTCATGCAAATCATTTCTTGTTGCTCTTTTTTTGCCAACGGTGCACCCAGAAACACTGGTGTATAGTAGACATGCCCGTTATTTTACAGATAATTCATCAGTGCTAGATACTGCTTTACAGACTCTATGGTGGGTACCTAGCATCCACATAGGACGCACAGGTATAATACAACACCCTTCTCCGCACAGGTGGACTGGGGTCAATTCGCACATGCCTCCTTTTACAAAAACATCAGGGGATGAGCCAAGCCTTTGCTATCCTCTAGCGAATGGGGTAGTCCAGTTAACTGTAAAAGAACAAACTGAGGGTGCAACAGCCTAGTGTATTATCCCAGGGGTACTTTGTGAGTATATTTTTAACTTTTATATAATGCACAGTGACAGTACACAGCATTTCAAGCCACCTTTTCATGGCACAGTGGATAGTGGGACCCAGAGTAGTCCAACACAAAGAAGATGCCCTCTGGGATCCAAAACCGGCTTTCGCGTTGACAATGAGGGTTTACCCTTGAAATGTGTAAGCGCTCTGATGAAGGGGGTTTACACTCGAAAAATGTAATCGCTCTGATGAAAATGATTTACCCTCGAAACGGGTAAGAGTTATGATGAAGGGGGTTTACCTTCAAAACATGTAAGCGCTCTAAAGAGGGATTACCCTTGAAACGTGTAAGTGCTCCGATGAAGAGGGTTTACCCTCAAAACATGTAAGTGTTCTAATGAAGGGGTGTTACCCTCTAAACGTGTAAGCGATGAATGGGGTTTACCCTCAAAATGTGTAAGACGGATTTGGATCCCGGACTGGGTCTTCTTGACCTGGGGCTACTCTGGGTCCCCCTATGCCACAAGATGGTGGCTTGATATGCTTACACCTTCACTGTTTGCACGTATGTTTTTAAACTTTATATAATAAAGTATCCCTGAGGTAATGCACTAGGCTGGTGCACCCCTCTGTTTTTGGGATGCACAGGTGCTCCATGCAGACCCCTGGAGGCAGCTTGTTCAGATCAGTGACAGGCAGCCGGCTGGCACAGATCTGCATGCATGTCCTGGAGTGTGTCTAATGCACAGATTGGGCCACAGACAGACCCGCGTTCTTCTCTATGCATTGGACCTGTGAGGATGTACACTCCAGGATCACGCTTGGAGATCCCTGTAGATCGCTACCAGTCATTGATTTTAACAGGTTGCCTCCATGGGTCTGCATGGCACACGTGCATGCCATGTGGGGTGAGGACAACCCTTAGAAATTTTATAGATCAGTACGCCCTTACGATTGGAAAAGCCCATTGATAAACCACTATGAGATGCAGCATAGACTTCTTATAACAAAAGGAGAATATGTGTCCTCGCTTCCGTCACAAAGCATAACTCTGCCCACTTACCTGTAAGCAGAAACTTGTTTTGGGTTTTGTGGCGTATTTTAAAGTCAGCAGCTCCAAGCTGTACCACCTCCCTTATCTGTGTTTTCTTTATCTATTACATTTTTTACTCTTTGAGCACTTGCTTCAAGCAAAATCATTTTTTTTTCTATAAATATGGCCCCCCCCCCCCCCCCCCCCAGGAACGGTTAGCCTCAATGTGCTAGTATACATTGCATATATTGCTTTTATCCCATCACTTCTTTTATATAATATTTTCATCCTATCACCACTTCTATTTAATATTACTTCCATCATACATCGTATACAATAGACCAGTGGCTCTCAACCACCTGCCTGTAGCCTATTGTGAGGTCACGGCCTCCTTCCTCCAAAATCCACTGCTAGCTGCAGATCTCCTAAACAGTGCCCACTAAGAACCTTCAGTCTCCATAGGGACCCCCCCCCCCCACCAAGAGCGCTCTGTCTCCACAGTGCCTGCGGACCTCCCACAGTGCCCTCTAAGAACCCTCAGTTCTCACAGCGACCCCCCCCACCAAGAGAGCCCAGTCCCCACAGTGCCTGCCGACCTCCCAAAGTGGCCCCTGACCCCCCTAAGAGCCTTCAGTCCCAACAGTTCCTGCCGACCTCCCACAGTACTGCGCTCCCCCGACTGCCTACCAGCTTTCAGTACCCACAGTGCCTGCTGACCTCTCACTGTGCTGTGCTCCCCCGACTGCCTAAGAGCTTTCAGTTCCCACAGTGCCGCGCTCCCCCGACTGCCTAAGAGCCTTCAGTCCCAATACCACGCTCTCCCGACCCCCTAAGAGCCTTCAACCTCCAGCCCTCTAAGAGCGTTCAGTCTCCACAGGGATCCCCCCCCAGAGCGCTCAGTCTCCACGGTGCCTGTTGACCTCCACCTAACAGCTTTCAGTACCCACAGTGCCTGCCGACCTCTCACTGTGCTGTGCTCCCCCGACTGCCTAAGAGCCTTCAGTCCCCCACAGTGCCGTGCTCCTCCGACTGCCTAAAAGCCTTCAGTCCCCTCAGTGCCTGCTGACCTCCCACAGTACCGTGCTCCCCCAACCACCTACCAGCCTTCAGCCTCCACAGCCTCCACAGCCTCCCGACTGCCTAAGAGCCTTCAGTCACCACAGTGCCCGCGCTCTCCAGACTGCCTAAGAGCCTTCAGTCCCCTCAGTGCCTGCCAACCTCCCACAGTGCCACACTCCCCCAACCACCTACCAGCCTTCAGTACCGACAGTGCCTGCTGACCTCTCACAGTGCCACGCTCCCCGACTGCCTAAGAGTGTTGCTCTCCCCCGACCGCCTAAGAGCCTTCAGTCCCCACATTGCCACACACCCCGACCCCCTAAGAGCCTTCAGGCTCCACAGTGCCCCCAACCTCCTAAGAACCTTCAGTCCCCAGAGTGAACCCCAGCCCTCTAAGAGCGTTCAGTCTCCAAAGTGGCCGTCAACCTCCTATAGTGCCTCCGAACAACCTAAAAGCATTCAGTCCCCACAGTGCCATGCTTGCCCGACAACCTAAGAGCCTTCAGCCCCCAGAGTGCCCCCCCCAGCCCTCTAAGAGCCTTCAGATCCCATAGTGCCCGATAAACACCCCCCCCCTCCCCAGCTCCCTAAAAGCCTTCAGTCCCCACAGTGCCCCCCCCCCCCCCCAGCCCTATAAGAGCCTTCAGTGCCTGCTGATCTCCCACAGAGTGCCTCCTTGCTTGAAGTGGAGCTTCTAGTCCCCCATAGTCCCCGACAGTGCCCTCTAGTCTCCCTACATTGCCTGTGCAAAGGCCCCTGGAGACAGCTCTTCCCCATAGTTGCCCCAGTTCCCTTTAGAAACTCTGTCCATTACAGGGCTACCAAATCTGTCCCTCAACTACCTCCAGAACACCCAACTCCCCAAAAATGACATCTAGCCCTATCGAGAGCCTTCCAGAATGTCAAGACATATTTTGTATTCCCATACTTTTATTATGCGAGTATTAACTTTTTTTTTTATTTAACCATCAGGGCACAGACATTTGGAAAGACTTTACTGGTCATCCCTGGTCTCAAGGACTTTGAGATCCACAGTAATAGCATTCTATAACCATCACGGTCCATACATGTGGTTGAAAGTATACATTTTGTATAGTTTGTAAGCCTGTACAGCCACCTTCGCCTCCGTAACATTTCCACAACACCCCCCCCCATCCTAAACCAATACTACCAAGCTAAAAATTCACTCATCTTTCTCCTCATTGGCCTCCTCTACAGTGTCTATACCCCCTTCAGCCCATCATGAATTCTGCTGCCAGGCTCATCTACCCTATCTGCCCTGATGTCCCTCTCTGCCAATCCCTCCACTGGTTTCCACTCACCCAACAAACTAATACAACTCAAAATACTAACATCAACATGCAAAACCATCAACAGCTCTGGCCTGAGCTACATCAAATACAAATATCACCCAAACCATCCTCCACGAGCCAGCCAATCAAGATGGCCCAGGACACCGAATCCGGAAGATGACTGGGCAAAGATATTGTCTCCAAGCAAGGGAGCTCCTGGTTTTTCCACTTTAACTTAATTTCCATATTTGCACAGACATTTTTAGTAATTATATCAACATTAAAGGGTTAGTTCACCTTTATCAAAAAAACTGCCTATGCAGGTAAGGGGTGGCTGTAGATAAAACCAAGCTGTGCAACTGTCAGGGCTGGGCTCAGCCCTTCCTTCTCCGAGTTGGCCGCTCAGCTGTCAGCTAATTGCCAGCTCCTATCGCTCTCCACAATTACTCAGCTGTTGATGATCCTGCTCGTCAGTCCTGCCTACTTAAGCCGTTCAGTCTAAAGGATCTCTGCCTTCGCCTTGGTCAACATCACAGAAACTATCTCCTGTGATCCTGTTTTGCTGACATCCCGTCTGGCTCCTGATCCTGCTTGCTGTTCCACTACTTTGATCCCTGACTTCTGGCTTGGCTGACTATCCGTTCCGGTTACTAAACTTTGGCTATGTTTTGACTACGTTTGTTCCTTTTACTTTTATTATTAAACAAGTGTGATTTAACGGTGCTTCTGTCTCGGTTTGATTTCATGGTTTCTGACAGCAACTTTGACTAAAAGTTAGATATTGCCTCTACTAGAAGTGTAGGCCATTTATTTACTTCCCAAAGCCTGGCCCCAAAAACTCACAGAGGTGCCATCATCCCATCCCGCCTAGTTGCTAGGACGCTCCCAGCCATTACTGTTTGCCCCCACCGTCACAGGAGGGAGCATGTTTCCCCCCCCCCCATGTGATCACTGCCAGCAGTGTTCTGCTGCCAAAGAAGGCTCCTCCTCATGTGCACATCCCCAGGAACCCCCTCCCCCCTCCCCCCAATCGCAGAACACATAAGCGCTACGGCAGAGATTTCCCCAACACCCATGGTGGAAGGAAAGAACATTGCATAATCATGGTCTGCCTTACTGGGAGAGAGCATATGCAAGGGTATTTCAATCGGCTGGGTGTGTCTTAGCAATGTCCTAGCAACAAGGCAGATGATGCCATCTCTGGGAGCTTTTTGGCCGGCAAATCTACAGATACCACCCTTATCTGTATAGGCACTTTTTGATAAATGTGAACTCTTAAACAGGTCTTATTATAGGGGGTTTTACATGAACCACTGCCCTGCAAGCAGCATCTTTGGGGTGGTTTGGGAGCGCTGTATCAAAACCTCTTTCACACTGGGGCCACGGGCGCGTTAGCGCTAAAGCTCCATTGGTTTTAGCAGCGCTTTAGCACTGTTTAACCATTTAAGCCCGGACCATTTTCCAGCTAAAGGACCAAGCCCCTTTTTGTGATTTGGCACTGTGTCGCTTTAACTGACAATTGTGCGGTCGTGCGACGTGGCTCCGAAACAAAATTGACGTGACGTCCTTTTTTTCCCACAAATAGAGCTTTCTTTTGGTGGTATTTGATCACCTCTGCGGTTTTTTTTTTTTTGCGCTATAAACCAAAAATGAGCGACAATTTTGAAAAAAACGCATTATCATTATTTTACATTTTGCTATAATAAATATCCCCCAAAAATATTTCTCTCAGTTTTGACTGATACGTATTCTTCTACATATTTTTGGTTAAAAAAAAAAATTATTAAAAAAAAAAATAAGCGTATATTGATTGGTTTGCACAAAAGTTATAGTGTCTACACAATAGGGGATAGTTTTATGGCATTTTTATTAATAATTTTTTTTTTTTACTAGTAATGGCGGGGATCAGCGATTCTTTTATTTTTATTGTGACTGTGACATTATGGCGGATACAATTTTGACACCATTGTCATTAATACAGCAATCAGTGCAATTAAAAATGCACAGATTACTGTAAAAATTTCACTGGCAGTGAAGGGGTTAACCACTAGGGGCAGTGTAGGGGTTAAGAGTGTGTGTGTTTTTTTTTAACTGTAAGGGGGCGTGGCTTGGCATCTGACATCACTGATCGTCCTTCCCTATATCGGGGTACAGACGATCGTGACAGCCACAGTAGGAATCACAGGGAGAGGTTTGTTTACACAGACCTCTCCTCGTTCTGCAGCTCTGTGACCCGGGACACTGGAGGCAATCGGGTCCGCGGGTACCGCGGCCATGACGCTCAGGACAGGATCGCGAGTGCGTGGCTGGGCACTTAAAGGGCAGCGTACAGGTACGTGCTTGTGCCCAGCCGTGCCATTCTGCCGACGTACATCGGCGTGAGGCGGTCCTTATGCGGTTAAGTGGTGCTTTTCAGCCGCTAGTTGGGTGCTTTTAACCCCGTGTTGCGGCGCTTTCTGAAGCACTGCCCATTCATTTTAACGGGCTGGCCGTTTTGGGAGCGCTAAATACAGCTATCCCAAACTGCCCCAAAGATGCTTGCAGGACTTTTCCTAACATCCCGCAAGTGCACCGCCCCCCCCCCCAAGTGTAAAAAGTCACACAGCAATCAATGATGCCTGAAAATCACCTCAGTGTGAAAAGGGGTCTTAGCGCTCCCAAAACGCCCTGCCCATTGAAATTAATGGGCAGCACTTCCAAAGCGTCTGAAAAGTGTTTCGGAAGTGCCACAACATGGGTGCTTTTAACCCCTTTCTTGGGGTTAAAAGCACCCCGCTAGCGGGCGAAAAGCACCGCTTAAACAGCCAAAAAAAATAAAAAATGCTAAAACAAGTGGTGCTTTAGTTTGAAAGGGGTCGTGGTCACTTTGAAGTGAGAGATCAAACAACTCAAAAATGGAAATGTACATTTCAGGAAAAAAAAAATGTAAATTTTTTGAATTGCCAGTTGGGCATCGGCCCTCCCGATCTATTCATCTGAAAGCCTCACCTGTGGAATAATCTTTTTCTTCTTGTTATTTGCTGCGTTTGGACCAGAAAAGAGCTTCTCTAGGGCAGCCAGGGCCGCACTGGCTTTTGCTACCTTTTTGTTTGGGCCGGCACCCCTGAACTTCTGTGTGTCCACCTCCACCTGGAAAAAACAAAATAAAAAAACATTTTGGAGTAGAAAACTTTACAGGTTAGCCTTTTACTAACATCCAACCTTATTTTTTGAAAAGCCTTCGCATTCCACATTCGGTTCTGAGGGCATCATTCAAAAAACTGAAACACAATACTGAAAAATTAAATGTATCCGGGGGGGATTAAAGAGGAACTCCAGTCTCCTTTTTATTGTCGCCTTAAACCCCCCCCCCCCCCCAATCTTTATTATTCTAGTGCGTGTGTAGATTTTCCGAAGGGCTCTGCTCAGCCTTTGGGTCCCGGCAGAACCCGGGAGCAAGGACATGGCAAGGTGTAGGACTCCCATACCTGCTCTGTCTTTGTGCATGAATTGTTTTTTTTTTTTTGTTTGAATTGAATTGTTCATTCACACCTAAAAAAAAATATATATATAAAATCTGTGTATAATTATATTTATTAATAATAAAATACATATAAAAAATGTATTTGTATTTTATTAAAAAAAAAAAAAAAATCACACTATATATATATATATATATATATATATATTTATATATTTATTATATTGTGTGATATATTTTTTTTTTTTTTATATGTGTGTGTATGTATATTATATATATATATATATATATTTTTTTTTTGTTTTTAATAAAATACATATATAAAAGTGTATGTGTATATACATATAGTTTTTATATTTTATTAATATATATATATTTGACAGAAAAAAAATATATATATAATCAAATATATATATTAATAAAATATAAAAACTATATATTTATATATATATATATATATATATATATATATATATATATATATATATATATATATATATATACACACCTCTTGGTAATTCTATTTTGTTCAATACATAGTTCATAGTTTCATAGTTAGTTAGGTTGAATAAAGACACCAGTCCATCCAGTTCAACCTGAGTGAGTGTCTACAATTGTCTCCATCCCTGTACATTGCACACTCATGTTGATCCCTACCCTCAAGGAGCCACAATCCAAGGTCCCCATTCATATACTAGGGCCAATTTTGAACAGAAGCCAATTTACCTACCTGCATGTCTTTGGATGCATGTATTTCTCTTCAGTGAAGACATAACTGGATTAAATACCAATCTTGTATTACAGGCTTTTTTTTTTTTTTCATCAAAAACTCAAAGTTTAAAGACTAAAGTTTAAATCTGCTAAAGAAAAGCCGTAGCTGCAGCTTATTTAATTAGATACGAAGGAACTGTATAAATAACGTAATATATATTGGAAGAGGGAGTTAGCTGACCAAAAGTAATGCAAAATCAGAGAATAAAGAGTATCTAGCGGCTAGAAAAAAATACATAAGAGGAGGAGGGGGGGGGGGGGGGAATATGATCTCCATGTATAAATACATAAGGGGGAGGGGGTATGATCCCCATGTATAAATACAGTGTTGGTGCAGCTTTCCTGCTAACCTCATCAACTTTATTCTTGATGGTTTTAGGCACCTATATTTAACCATATATCAAATACATATTAAATAATTTCCTATATATACTATGAGTAGCATACACAAAAAGGTATACCAATGTAATAAAGGCCAACTGACTCAACGGTATTTCTGTACCAATCAACAACCTACATATTTGTTTAAATGAATTGGTTGCATTAGCCCCTTCCTAGCAGCAATCTCTAGATTAATGTTTCCTGGCACTTTAAAGCCCCCCCCCCCCCCCTCCGCTGATAGAATTTTATTCTATGCTTCCCTTTTGACAGCTGACACTGTGCACAGCTGCCACCTGTCAGGTCCAGCTGTCAATGACGGCTCCGAGCCCCACTAATGATCAGGAAGCAATCAGAGCGGTTCCCCCGATCACTACGTCAGCTATGGCAAGACATCAGATGTAGGCTGGGAGGTTGATTGACAAAACAAGCCTTCAGCATCTGCAGATGCTGATTAGGAGATTAAAAAGAACAATAATACAAAAAAAAAAAAAAAAAAAAAAAAAAAAAAAAACACACCTAAATACACAGACACTTATTTAATATAATACATTTTAAATATATAATGTAATATAATAAATATATATATATAAAAATAGAAAAATAAAACAAAAAAAATATATATTTTTGATCAAATCAAAAACGTATACCAGATAAGAACCGTAGATTTCTAGAAAAATATTTAAAAAAATTGATATGCAAATTAGAGTTATTGTCGTGTTTTTACCAGCTCATGCCGATACTGCTATATTTTGCCCGGGGGAAATAAATTTAATTCCAACCAAAAAGGCAATATCCATAATATCACATTTAAAGCTGTGGCAGGTTTTGAGGAAGATTTGTCCAGAATGACGTTCAGTATTTTCTGGGCATGGAATTTTTAGAAGACTCTTCAGATGACCACCTCCATTAATCCGACCACTGAGCAATCTCACATCTGTGTGCACAGCAGGCATGTTCTGAGCCCATTTTACTCTCCCATCTCCCACTGTACAGGTATAAGGACTCTATGTTGTTGATAAAGGAGTGCGACTTGAAAGGACATCCAAGTGCGCATGCTCACGAAACACGTCCTTAACTTATGACGACATCCCCTGGGGCCGACTAAACGGTGTGTTCTAAACCTCGTTTTGGGGCTCTCTTCCGCAAGCCGGCATTTCCATCATACAGAAGTATACGATCTAGTGCACATCGTGATCTGATGGCCACATTCCATTCCGGGGAAAACGTCTACTTAAACTTATATGCAATGCCTGCTATTATTCTGCTAAATGTGAGTGCACAATTTGTTGTTTATTAAAATCTTTTATTTAACTACTGCACCCAGAGGCGCCTCTCTACTTGTCTATTCTTGCAGTTCTATGGAACATGGTTTCATTTCCAACTGACAGCTGCCTGGTTTGCATACCCTTGGATTTTAGTTCAGATCGGACTAATTTACATATTATTTGAACTTGGACTGTTACCATTAGAGACTTTTAGCTAAATGTATTGGAAGATTTTACAGTACTGATTCAGAGTCATGCGCCTATATTTGCTATATTGCACAGCAGACACCCCCGGACACCACACACATATTTTGGCAAAACGGTCTACCGGCTGAAACAATGCAATGGGGCCAATTCTTCCGCAATCTGAGATGGTCTGCCAAGTTCTAAGGATACTTTTTATTTTATTTTTATTTTTACCTTAATGCATTCTCCACAAAAAAAAAAAACTACCCAGCTATGCGTCCGAACTCCTTCCTGATTCCTGTCACCGCTCCTCTCACTTCATGCTTTCACAGGAGAAACTGAGGGCAGTGGAGCCATAGGTTGTGAGCCGGGAGAGGGGACATGGCTTATTTTTGCTGTATGTGTCTATGGATGCACACAGCTGCCTCCTTAGCACCCAGCTTGCTCAGGAGGCACCAGAAGGAAGGAGGAGCAGCTCCAGTGGACTGCCAGAAAAGGAGGCAATATGGTTGCAGAGATTAGGTTGGTAGTACATCTTTTTTTTATGTTAGAAATGATCAGAGACTCTGGAAATGATACAAGAGATGGTCAGAGACGATCGGCATCATGCAAGAGATGGTTGACGAATGTGGACATCTTACAAGAGATGGTTAGGGACTGTGGATATGATAGAAGAAATGGTTGGAGATTGCAGACATGATACCAGAGATGGTCAGAGATTGCAGACATGATACCAGAGACGGTCAGAGACTGCGGACATGATACCAGAGATGGTCAGAGACTGCGGACATGATACCAGAGATGGTCAGAGACTGCGGACATGATACCAGAGATGGTCAGAGACTGCGGACATGATACCAGAGATGGTCAGAGACTGCGGACATGATACCAGAGATGGTCAGAGACTGCGGACATGATACCAGAGATGGTCAGAGACTGCGGACATGATACCAGAGATGGTCAGAGACTGCGGACATGATACCAGAGATGGTCAGAGACTGCGGACATGATACCAGGGATGGTCAGAGACTGCGGACATGATACCAGAGATGGTCAGAGACTGCGGACATGATACCAGGGATGGTCAGAGACTGCGGACATGATACCAGAGATGGTCAGAGACTGCGGACATGATACCAGAGATGGTCAGAGACTGCGGACATGATACCAGAGATGGTCAGAGACTGCGGACATGATACCAGAGATGGTCAGAGACTGCGGACATGATACCAGAGATGGTCAGAGACTGCGGACATGATACCAGAGATGGTCAGAGACTGCGGACATGATACCAGAGATGGTCAGAGACTGCGGACATGATACCAGAGATGGTCAGAGACTGCGGACATGATACCAGAGATGGTCAGAGACTGCGGACATGATACCAGAGATGGTCAGTGTGCGGACATGATACCAGAGATGGTCAGTGTGCGGACATGATACCAGAGATTGTCAGAGACTGCGGACATGATACCAGAGATGGTCAGAGACTGCGGACATGATACCAGAGATGGTCAGAGACTGCGGACATGATACCAGAGATGGTCAGTCTGCGGACATGATACCAGAGATGGTCAGAGACTGCGGACATGATACCAGAGATGGTCAGAGACTGCGGACATGATACCAGAGATGGTCAGAGACTGCGGACATGATACCAGAGATGGTCAGTGTGCGGACATGATACCAGAGATGGTCAGTGTGCAGACATGATACCAGAGATGGTCAGTGTGCGGACATGATACCAGAGATGGTCAGTGTGCGGACATGATACCAGAGATGGTCAGAGACTGCGGACATGATACCAGAGATGGTCAGTGTGCGGACATGATACCAGAGATGGTCAGTGTGCGGACATGATACCAGAGATGGTCAGTGTGCGGACATGATACCAGAGATGGTCAGTGTGCGGACATGATACCAGAGATGGTCAGAGACTGCGGACATGATACCAGAGATGGTCAGTCTGCGGACATGATACCAGAGATGGTCAGTCTGCGGACATGATACCAGAGATGGTCAGTCTGCGGACATGATACCAGAGATGGTCAGAGACTGCGGACATGATACCAGAGATGGTCAGAGACTGCGGACATGATACCAGAGATGGTCAGAGACTGCGGACATGATACCAGAGATGGTCAGTGTGCGGACATGATACCAGAGATGGTCAGTGTGCGGACATGATACCAGAGATGGTCAGTGTGCGGACATGATACCAGAGATGGTCAGTGTGCGGACATGATACCAGAGATGGTCAGTGTGCGGACATGATACCAGAGATGGTCAGTGTGCGGACATGATACCAGAGATGGTCAGTGTGCGGACATGATACCAGAGATGGTCAGTGTGCGGACATGATACCAGAGATGGTCAGTGTGCGGACATGATACCAGAGATGGTCAGAGACTGCGGACATGATACCAGAGATGGTCAGTGTGCGGACATGATACCAGAGATGGTCAGTGTGCGGACATGATACCAGAGATGGTCAGTGTGCGGACATGATACCAGAGATGGTCAGTGTGCGGACATGATACCAGAGATGGTCAGTGTGCGGACATGATACCAGAGATGGTCAGTGTGCGGACATGATACCAGAGATGGTCAGTGTGCGGACATGATACCAGAGATGGTCAGTGTGCGGACATGATACCAGAGATGGTCAGTGTGCGGACATGATACCAGAGATGGTCAGAGACTGCGGACATGATACCAGAGATGGTCAGTGTGCGGACATGATACCAGAGATGGTCACTGTGCGGACATGATACCAGAGATGGTCAGTGTGCGGACATGATACCAGAGATGGTCAGTGTGCGGACATGATACCAGAGATGGTCAGTGTGCGGACATGATACCAGAGATGGTCAGTGTGCGGACATGATACCAGAGATGGTCAGTGTGCGGACATGATACCAGAGATGGTCAGTGTGCGGACATGATACCAGAGATGGTCAGTCTGCGGACATGATACCAGAGATGGTCAGTCTGCGGACATGATACCAGAGATGGTCAGTCTGCGGACATGATACCAGAGATGGTCAGTCTGCGGACATGATACCAGAGATGGTCAGTCTGCGGACATGATACCAGAGATGGTCAGTCTGCGGACATGATACCAGAGATGGTCAGTCTGCGGACATGATACCAGAGATGGTCAGTCTGCGGACATGATACCAGAGATGGTCAGTCTGCGGACATGATACCAGAGATGGTCAGTCTGCGGACATGATACCAGAGATGGTCAGTCTGCGGACATGATACCAGAGATGGTCAGTCTGGGGACATGATACCAGAGATGGTCAGTCTGCGGACACGATACCAGAGATGGTCAGTCTGCGGACATGATACCAGAGATGGTCAGTCTGCGGACATGATAGTAGAGATGGTCAGAGACTATGGACATGATACAAGAGATGGTCAGAGACTGTGGACATGATAAAAGAGATGGTCAGAGACTGCAGACATAATACAAGAGATGATCACTACTCACCTCCATTACAAACCGTTTGTCATGGCTTCCTCCACTCTCCGATATCAACTCGTATTTAAGGCCTCGCCTCTTTTCATTCAGTTCCATCACAGGGTTTTTCCCGCTGGCGGTTAGGATAGGACCCTGAGTACGGACCTGTACCAAAAAAAAAATTACTCCAAAATCAGTCCGCGTGCTGTGAACTAGACCATGATTACTCGCTGTGTAATAAGACAACACATTGATTTTTTTAACTGAAACCCTTTAGCTGAATTATTTATCCTCCAATTTAATAAGAAGTTGTGATAACTTAGAGTGGCTCCTAAGACATCGGCAGACGGCTTTGAGCTAATAAATGCTGCAAGTAATTACTACAAGCACACAAATTAATCTAGCAACCCATGCAGCATGGCCTCGAAGTAAACAGTCAATGGAACATCTGTGAGCTAAGCAGGCGGAGAGTTTATAAAAGAATCCCTAATACATTATTAATCTTCCTTCAAATCATGGGAGGAGGAGAAAGCGGTTGCCTTCCATACAGCATGTCCTTTACCTTGAATATCTGAAGGAAAATACACACCACAAATCTGAACGCCGTGGAAAGCGACAACGTTCCCTTGCAACGGGGCAGCGCTGCGCTGCAGGGGTTTAACATCTTTGCAGCCAGAGACCCTTTTTTTTTTTTCAAAAAATGTTTTAAAAAAAAAAGTTTAGGCCTGAAGATTAGTTAAAAACCTACAGTCAGAGACGATTTTTGATAATTTATTCTTTTTTGTTACAAATTTAAAAAAAATCATTTTAGGCCTGAACGATTAAAAACCCTCCAAATATCATATATTCCCTGAAAGCAGACACTCAGGAGTATAAAATATTGGTAGTTCCATTGAAAAGCAACAACGTTCCCTTGCAATGGGGATGCACTGTGCTGCAGGGGTTTAACCCCTTTGCAGCCAGAGACAATTTTTGCATTTTTTTTTTTTTTACAAAGAACCGGGAGTATAAAATATTTGTAGTTCGTTTTTTGGAAAGCAACAACATTCCCTTGCAATGAGGCAGCACTGCCCTGCAGGGGTTTAACCCCTTTGCAGATGATTTTTTTGCATTTAAAAATAAATAATAAGAATTTTAGGCCTGAAGATTAGTTAAAACCCCCAAATATTATATATTCCCTGAAAGCAAAAGCCCAGGAGTATAGAATATTGGTAGTTCCAGTTTTTTGGAAAAGCAACAACGTTCCCTTGCAATGGGTCAGCACTGCGCTGCAGGGGTTTAACCCCTTTGCAGCCAGAGACGATTTTTGCATTTTTTCTTACAAAAAATGTTTAAAAAAAATTAAATACATTTAGGCCTTCAAGCTTAGTTAAAACCCCTAAATATTAAATATTTCCAGAAAGTAGACACCAGGGAGTATAAAGAATTGGTAGTTCCAATTATCTGAAGAGCAACAACGTTCACTTGCAATGGGGCAGAACTGCGCTGCAGGAGTTTAATTTTATAAATTTTTTTCAAAAAAAAAAATGTTTAAAAAATAAATAAAAATTAAGGCCTGAAGATTAGTTAAAAACCTGCAGCCAGAGACAATTTTTGCAATTTTTTTTCTTTTTTTTACAAAATATGTTTAACCACCTTCAGACCGGACCATTTTGCTGGTAAATGACCAGAGGTCTTTTTACAATTTGGCACTGCGCTGCTTTAACTGGTAATTGCGCGGTCATGCAATGTTGTACCCAAACAAAATTTGCGTCCTTTTCTTCCCACAAATAGAGCTTTCTTTTGATGGTATTTGATTGCCTCTGCGATTTTTTTTTTTGCGATATAAACGTAAAAAGACCGCAAATTTTGAAAAAAAATGATATTTTCTATTTTTTGTTATTAGAAAAATCCAATAAACTCAATTTTAGTCATACATTTAGGCCAAAATGTATTCAGCCACATGTCTTTGGTAAAAAAAAAGTCAATAATTGTATATTTATTGGTTTGCGCAAAAGTTGTCACATCTACAAACTAAGGTACGTTTTCTGGAATTTACGCAGCTTTTAGTTTACGACTGCCTATCTCATTTCTTGAGGTGCTAAAATGGCAGGGCAGTACAAACCCCCCCCAAATGACCCCATTTTGGAAAGTAGACACCCTAAGGAAATTGATAAGTGGCATGTTGAGCCCATTGAATATTTTATTTTTTTGCCTCAAGCGATTGAATAATGACAAAAAATAATTTTTTTTTTTTTTTTTTTTACACAAAGTTGTCACTAAATGATATATTGCTCACACATGCTATGGGCATATGTGAAATGACACCCCAAAATAAATTCTGCTGCTTCTCCTGAGTACGGGGATACCACATATGTGGGACTTTTTGGGAGCCTAGCCGCGTACGGGGCCCCGAAAACCAAGCACCGCCTTCAGGCTTTCTAAGGGCGTAAATTTTTGATTTCACTTCTCACTACCTATTACAGTTTTGAAGGCCATAAAATGCCAAGATGGCACAAAACCCCCACAAATGACCCCATTTTAGAAAGTAGACACCCCAAGCTATTTGCTGAGAGGCATTTTGAGTCCATGGAATATTTTATATTTTGCCACAAGTTGCGGGAAATTTACAAACTTTAATTTTTTTTCATTTTTTTTTCACAAAGTTGTCACTAAATGATATATTGCTCACACATGCTATGGGCATATGTGAAATGACACCCCAAAATAAATTCTGCTGCTTCTCCTGAGTACGGGGATACCACATATGTGGGACTTTTTGGGAGCCTAGCCGCGTACGGGGCCCCGAAAACCAAGCACCGCCTTCAGGCTTTCTAAGGGCGTTACAGTTTTGAAGGCCATAAAATGCCAAGATGGCACAAACCCCCCCCCAAATGACCCCATTTTGGAAAGTAGACACCCCTAAATTTAGGGGTACACTAGTGAGACTAGGTAATAAATGGCGGGTGCCCTGAAACTATAAAAAAAATAACTAACCAACCAGCGTCACCTGTAACAGTTATATGGTGATCACTGGTGAAAGGGTTAACTAGGGGGCAATCAGGGGGCTTTATGCGGTAGTATATGGGGGTCCCTGGCGCTATAAAAAGCTGCGGCGAACCTAAATACCTACCTGCCTAACTAGCGTCACCTGTGACACTAATACAGTGATCAGAAAAACGATCGCTTATTAGGCTGGGTTCACACTGGAGCGATGTGGGAACGCCACGAATGCGCGGCGGGTTCCCGCATCACATGCCTCCCGGCGGCAGTTCACACTGCCCTATGCGAACTGCTGGGAGTGTCAGTGAAATGTTAATGACACCCCCAGATCAGTTCGCATATCGCAGTGCGATCTGCAAACTCGGATCGCATGGTGTGAACACCCATGCGATCAGATTCTGCTGCGGACCAAAAAAAGGGTCCCGTGCGAGTTTGCGGCGGGTGCGACACGAATTCAGCCATACTATCTGTATGGCTGAACTCGAATCGCACAGAGATCGGATGTGATTTGCACTGCAGTGCGGTGCGAATCACATCCGTTCTCATAAACCGCTGCAATGTGAACCCAGCCTTAGTGACACTGGCGACGGGGGGCGATCACGGGGTTAAACCTTTATTGGGGGGGTTAGGGGGGTACCTTAGAACTAAAGGGGGCTAACCCTAACTGCCCTAACAGTTATTACAGTCACAAATGACACCCGCCGGGTGATCAGGGGGTTAAACCTTTATTAGGTACCGTATATACTCGAGTATAAGCCGAGATTTTCAGCCTCTTTTTTGAGGCTGAAAGTGCCCCCCCTCGGCTTATACTCGAGTCATCGCTGTCTGCCCGCTCGATCAGCGTGTCGAGCAGACAGACAGCGGCCATTCTATAATTCAAAAGCCGCGCCTCCGGCTCCGCCTTCGCCTGTGATAGGCGGAACACTGAATTTCCCAGCAGCCTGTGTTCCGCCTATCACGGACATCGTATCATCCTCGTACTACGGACGAGGATGATACGATGTCCGTGATAGGCGGAACACAGGCTGCTGGGAAATTCAGTGTTCCGCCTATCACAGGCGAAGGCGGAGGCGCGGCTTTTGAATTTTACAATGGCCGCCGAGGCGCCGGCGAAGAGGGCACGGGACGGAGGCAAGGCAAGGCACGGCACGGGACGGGACGGAGGCAAGGCAAGGCACGACACGGGACGGAGGCAAGGCACGGCACGGGACGGAGGCAAGGAGGCAAGGCACGGGACGGAGGCTCAGGACAAAGGCTCGGGACACAGGTAGGCTGGACACACACACACACACACACACACACACACACACACACACACACACACGGATGGATGGAGACACACACACACACAGGGATGGATGGATACACACACACACAGGGATGGATGGATGGATGGAGACACACACACACAGGGATGGATGGATGGATGGATGGAGACACACACACACAGGGATGGATGGATGGAGACACACACACACAGGGATGGATGGATGGATGGACACACACACACACAGGGATGGATGGACGGACACACAGGGATGGACGGACACACAGGGATGGACGGACACACAGGGATGGACGGACACACAGGGATGGACGGACACACACACAGGGATGGACAGGCATGTCTCACCCTCGGCTTATACACGAGTCAATAAGTTTGCCAGTTTTTTTGGGGGTAAATTGGGGGCCTCGGCTTATACTCGGGTCGGCCTATACTCGAGTATATACGGTAATAAATGGCAGGTGCCCTGAAACTATAAAAAAATAACTAACCAACCAGCGTCACCTGTAACAGTTATATGGTGATCACTGGTGAAAGGGTTAACTAGGGGGAAATCAGGGGGCTTTATGCGGTAGTATATGGGGGTCCCTGGCGCTATAAAAAGCTGCGGCGAACCTAAATACCTACCTGCCTAACTAGCGTCACCTGTGACACTAATACAGCGATCAGAAAAATGATCGCTTATTAGGCTGGGTTCACACTGGAGCGATGCGGGAACGCCATGAATCCGCGGCGGGTTCCCGCATCGCATGCCTCCCGGCGGCAGTTCACACTGCCCTATGCGAACTGCTGGGAGTGTCAGTGAAATGTTAATGTCACCCCCAGATCAGTTCGCATATCGCAGTGCGATCTGCAAACTCGGATCGCATGGTGTGAACACCCATGCGATCCGATTCTGCTGTGGGCCAAAAAAAGGGTCCCGTGCGAATTTGCGGCGGGTGCGGCGGGTGCGACACTAATTCAGCCATACTATCTGTATGGCTGAACTCGAATCGCACAGAGATCGGATGTGATTTGCACTGCAGTGCGGTGCGAATCACATTCGTTCTCATAAACCGCTGCAATGTGAACCCAGCCTTAGTGACACTGGCGAGGGGGGGTGATCACGGGGTTAAACCGTTATTGGGGGGGGGTTAGGGGGGCACATTAGAACTAAAGGGGGCTAACCCTAACTGCCCTAACAGTTATTACAGTCACAAATGACACCAATGCAAAAAAAAAAAAAAAAAAAAAAAGCAATTGGTGTCACTGTGACTGGGGGGGCAGGGGTAATTGGGGGGTGATCGGGGGGTAAAGGGGGGGTGTGAGTGTGCCTGGCATGTTCTACTGTGTAGTGTAGTGCTTGTGCAACTCACCGATGCTCTCTCCTCGGTGCCGGAACGAAAAATACCGACACAGAGGAGAGAATACATCACTTCCTCTCCTGTGTTTACATTACAGGAGAGGAAGTGATGTCACAGGACATTTTCATTCGTCGGGAGCGATCGCGAGGGGGTGGCCATGAATGAATGGCCGTCCCCTCGTCCGGGATCGCTCCCGAACGAATACCGACCGCCGCAGGCACTGGGCGGGGGCCCGATCGGGCACCCGACCGGCGGGCAGGCAAGGACATACATGTAAGCCCTTATGCCTGCCCGTGCCATTCTGTCGACGTACATCGTCGTGCGGCGGTCGGCAAGTGGTTAAAAAAAAAAAAAAAAAAAAACATTTTAGACCTGAAGAATAATTAAATACCTCCAAATATCAAATTCTCTGAAAGCAGACACCTGGGAGTATAGAATATTGGTAGTTCCAGTTTTTTGGGAAAGCGATAACGTTCCCTTGCAATGGGGCAGCACTGCGCTGCAGGGGTTTAACCCCTTTGCAGCCAGAGACTATTTTTGCATTTTTTTTTTTGTTTACAAAAAAAAAAAAAGTAAAAAAAAAAAAAAAGTTAAAAATAATTTTAGCGCTGAAGATTAGTTAAAATGCCCAAATATGAAATATTTTCAGAAAGTAGACACCCGGGAGTATAAAATATTGGTAGTTTCAATTGTTTTCCAGTAAAAAAATACGCTAAAGTTAAAGTTAATCTTAGGGCAAACACAATAGATTACCAAATTGTTTGTTAAAATAGAAGACCGCCATCAATAAATGGCGGACCGGGTGACAGTCCCACTGGACAGGAAAGGCGGCAGGTTGGAAGGTCCTAGGGGCAGGAGTTGAAAGCGGGTGATTGGTTGCTAGGACACTGGCCTACCCCTGGCTTACAGTTGACCTTGAATAATGGGCCTAGAGATTGATATCGCTCCCACGCCAGCATGTGCGTCAATGCAGAACGTGTATGGCAAGTGACAATTTTTGCATGCAAGTGCCACCCGATGGATGCATCCACATTTGGTTGTGCACATACATGGGGGAGGGTTGTGTTTTTTATTTATATTACATAAAGGATAAAAAGTTATGTGATAGAATATTTGTAAGACCGTTTCTCCCTATTGGAACAGAGGTTTTTTTTTTTTTAGACCCCTGATGTCTCATCTACCTTCCATTAAAGCTAATGGCGCGCAGATCGCATTCCATGCGCTTTTTTCCCTGGCCACAATGGACCGAAACCAGAAATTGTCGCTAAAACTTTATTTATACCACACAGAGGATAACAAGTCTGCTATGTGATACAATATTTCCAACATGATTTACTCAGTCTTTTTTTTTTTTTTTTAGATCCCTGTCGTCTCATCTGCCCTCCATTGTAGTGAATGGAGCACAGATTTAAAAACAAAAAACAAAACAAAAAAAAGCCAAAAAACGGAAGAAAAAAATAAAAAATACAAAAAATGGAAAAAAACAAAACACACACAAAAGAAAAAACAGCCATTCAGAAAGCTGCAGGATCCCCTCCCGAAATGCATAACAGCAACTGTTTAGCTGCACTGTGAAGAGGGATTCACCATGGATCAGAGGCGGGGCTAGTGTGGACCTAACCTTGCAGTTCAGAGGCGCCCCACTGCCAATATACTATAATATACCCAAAGCCAGTCCAGAGCCACCCAAATCAAAAATATTATTTTGGTGAGGTCATCGCTATTTTCCGTGAGCTGTCCTCATTCACTGCCAAAACGATGACTACTTGGATGTTAAGAGTCAAGCATAACAAAATTCCAACTACCTGTAACGACCGTACACATTACATCCTAATAGAATTTGTTTTACCATCGTTCACTAACAAACTATTAATCACAAAAATGAGAAAGAATAATATAATGTATAAAAGCCTGGAGTCACGCCTATCCAGGAATAAGGCTAAAGTGCTCATTCACTCTCCATTAAAGGTGCTCATTGATGAGGGTCTGTTAGCAAAAATGATTATGGCCTTCAGACATGGAGGGTGAATATACCTAAACCTGTGAAGAGGAACATCTAAGGAATGAAGGCCGTTACACCTTATAACAGCTGAGGCCATTTTTTTTATGGCTTTTCCTCTGCAATATGCTACATGATTGCATCCAACCCAAAAGGAAAAAGGAAAATCTTGTTTGCCATATTATTGTGCTCTCTCCAGCCAATATCTGGCTCTCGTCACTCCTTCTGCTGTTTGGATCTTTGCTACCACTTGTTACCGACCTTTGGCTTGCTTCTCAACTACGCTTCTGTTTGATCCCCACCTGCAACCACTTGTTACCAGCCTTTTTTTCACTGACTACACTTCCTCTCTAGGTTTCTACCTGCTACTGGACCCCGGCTTGCTCATCAGCAGCCCTATCAGCGCCGCCTCATCGGCAGCCCCCATTAGCCCTGCCTCATCGGCAGGCCCCGCCTCATCGGCAGCTCCCATCAGCCTCGCCTCATCGGCAGCCCCCATCAGCCCCGCCTCATCGGCAGCCCCCATCAGCCCCGCCTCATCGGCAGCCCCCATCAGCCCCGCCTCATCAGCAGCCCCCATCAGCCCCGCCTCATCAGCAGCCCCCATCAGCCCCGCCTCATCGGCAGCCCCCATAAGCCCCGCCTCATCGGCAGCCCTCATCAGCAGCCCACATCAGCTCCGCCTCATCAGCAGCCCCCCTTCCATCAGCAGCCCCCCCCCTTCCATCAGCAGCCCCCCCCTCCATCAGCAGCAGCCCCCCCTCCATCAGCAGCAGCCCCCCCTCCATCAGCAGCAGCCCCCCCTCCATCAGAAGCAGCCCCCCTCCATCAGCAGCAGCCCCCCTCCATCAGCAGCAGCCCCCCCTCCATCAGCAGCAGCCCCCCCTCCATCAGCAGCAGCCCCCCTCCATCAGCAGCAGCCCCCCCTCCATCAGCAGCAGCCCCCCCTCCATCAGCAGCAGCCCCCCCTCCATCAGCAGCAGCCCCCCCTCCATCAGCAGCAGCCCCCCCTCCATCAGCAGCCCCCACCCCCATCAGCAGCCCCCACCCCCATCAGCGCCGCCTCATCAGCAGCCCCCACCCCCATCAACGGGCCCCCATCAGTGCCGCCTCATCAGCTCAGCAGCCCATGAGCGCTGCCTATCAGTTGCCCATCTGTTCAGAAAAATTACTTATTTGCAAAATGTTTTATCAAACTAAGAAAAGCATTTTTTCTTCATAATGTTTGCTCTTTTTTTCGTTTGTTTAGTGCACAGTACTAAAGTGGAAAAAAATAAAAATAAAAAAAAAAGTGGTTGGGGGGGGGGGGGGGGGTGAAAGATACTATACTTATTATATCAATACTTGGAGCTGTATACATTTACAGTTCCTTCATACTCCTAGAATGTGACCTTCTATAATAGGCAATCATTATTTGCTACACATATTTTGTTTTGCAGCTTCTCTCTTGAAAAAATACTTTACCAATAAAGTGCTTGAAGTTCTAGTACCACTATTATTATTATTATTATTATACAGTTTTTATATAGCGCCAACCTTTTGTGCAGCACTTTACCATATAAAAAGGTAGACAGTACAGTTACAATACAAGAGGGTTAGGAGGGCCCTGCTCATGGGAACTTCCAATCTAATAGAGTGTCAGAGCAAGCTTTGTAAATAATAATAATCATACAGTGGAATTTGTTGGGTCAGCATTCTCATTCAGAGTGGGAATGGAGGGTTGCAGCAATGTTAAGGATCGGTATACATATATATACACACACACACACACACACACACACACATATATATTTTTAATGAGTGCGGAGATGTGTAGGATGCAGTTGGGATCTCAGGCTGGTGTGATGTATCAGACAAAAGCTGACAATTACCGGCTGGCACAGCACACTATGCAATGAAAGCGGCACATACAAGACTCTTGACAACATGCTGCCGATGCACTTGGGAGGGTTCAGGTAGAAAGCTTTAAGGATTAAATACCAGTTTGCTGGCTAATGATGGGATAAATATACGTTGGGTTTCTGCAGCACAAACAGGTTATTCTCGTCTCGCGTTACAAAGCAGCACTTAGCTAATACTAAACTGTCACTACCTGGAAACCCAAGCATGAAGCTCATATATTCGGGTCACCGAGCGCTCTTCCTAAACGGATCATTCATGCAATTTTAGAGCGTGAACTATTCCTGCTCCTGAGCGAAGGAGGAGCTACTCAAAGCCAACATTGATGTCCTCCAGGACCACACGGATGTTAGCAAGTCCCAATCAATATAACAGAGACAGGCTTTTATGGATTTTATGTGTGAGAAACTCTAACCCAATATTTCCCAACCTAATAGGGAGGATCTCTTAAAATAGCTTTGCAGTCTTGGAGAATCCTGATAATAAATTACTATACCCACATCTTATGGTACATTAGTATGAAGGTCAATAGGACAAATACTCCTTATATTGGTGATCAGTGGGAAGAATGTCCCTTACATTGGTGATCAGTGGGAAGAATGTCCCTTACATTGGTGATCAGTGGGAAGAATGTCCCTTACATTGGTGATCAGTGGGAAGAATGCTCATTCTATTGGTCGGTCAGTGCGCTGGTCGGGGGATGAACATGCACACGCCCTAATCCTGGAAGTAGGCAGCGACGTTCCAGTATGTCTCTTTGCCTAGAGTGGCTGCCCATCTGCAGTGCAATGTGGACGGGTGGTCCTTTAAGTGGTTATCTGTTCAAAGCATTACAGTGTCCCCAAGGATCATTGGGTCTGTAGACTGTAGTAATGGTCTAAATGGGTCTTAGCACGTCAACCTTACCTAGGCCCCTGCAACACAAAATAACCCTAAAACTCCATTCATCTGCATGTCAGCAAAATGATTAGTTAGCCTAAACTGCCATCCTCTGCCCCCACTTACCTCCAGTGTGTTGGAGCTGTCCGTACTGGAGCTTCCTGTGTTATTGCTGGAATTTGTAGAGATTGTCTCGTTCTTGCCTTCATTGTCCGATTTCTCATCCGAACTAAGACATTCCATATCAGTGTCAAAACCAGTTGGGTATCCCATGGCCTGTAAAACCTGGAGTAAAAAAAAAAAGAAAAAAAGTCACAGCTCGATCGATTGCTAGCGTCAAGTAAGATGCTTGTGAACAGAGTAGAGACTGCCAACACAGTATTGTGCTATGAATGTTACAACTGTAACTATCTAAAACAGTGGTCTCCAAACTGCGGCCCAGGGGCCAGATGCAACCCTTTGCATGCTTTTATCTGGCCCTTGGGGCTCTATTTTCACTCACTGATACCAATGGGACATAATCCCCCCCAATGTAGGGGAAAAATACCTCCCATTGGCACCAAGGATGGCGCACAATTCCGCCCAATGGCGCCAACGACTGGGCACCACTCTCCTCCCAATGGCGCCAACGACTGGGCACCACTCTCCTCCCAATGGCGCCAACGACTGGGCACCACTCCCCTCCCAATGGCGCCAACGACTGGGCACCACTCCCCTCCCAATGGCGCCAATGATAGAGAACAATTTCGCCCAATGGAACCAACGGCTGGCCACAGTTCCGCCCAATGGAACCAACGGCTGGCCACAGTTCCGCCCAATGGAACCAACGGCTGGCCACAGTTCCGCCCAATGGAACCAACGGCTGGCCACAGTTCCGCCCAATGGAACCAACGGCTGGCCACAGTTCCGCCCAATGGAACCAACGGCTGGCCACAGTTCCTCCCAATGGAACCAACGGCTGGCCACAGTTCCTCCCAATGGAACCAACGGCTGGCCACAGTTCCTCCCAATGGAACCAACGGCTGGCCACAGTTCCTCCCAATGGAACCAACGGCTGGCCACAGTTCCTCCCAATGGAACCAACGGCTGGCCACAGTTCCTCCCAATGGAACCAACGGCTGGCCACAGTTCCTCCCAATGGAACCAACGGCTGGCCACAGTTCCTCCCAATGGAACCAACGGCTGGCCACAGTTCCTCCCAATGGAACCAACGGCTGGCCACAGTTCCTCCCAATGGAACCAACGGCTGGCCACAGTTCCTCCCAATGGAACCAACAGCTGGGCAAAGTTCCATCACAATGGAACCAATGATTGGTCACAGTTCCTCCCAATGGAACCAACGATTGGGCACAGTTCCATTCAAATGACACCAAAGACGGGGCACAATACCTCCCACTGATACCAAAGATGGGGTATTGTCTATTCCCACCGACGTTGGGATGTTTTCTACTCCCACTGGCCACAGTCTGGCCCTCCAAGTCTGAAGGACAGTAAACTGGCCCTTTGTTTAGAAAGTTTGGAGACATCTGATCTAAAACAGGGATCTTCAAACTACGGCCCTCCAGTTGTTCAGGAACTACAATTCCCATCTTGTCTAGTCATGTCTGTGAATGTCCGAGTTTTGCAATGCCTCATGGGACGTGTAGCCTCCGCAACAGCAGGGTGGCCGTAGTTTGAAGATCCTCCATCTAAAACATGTAACATAACATTTTAAGGGTAACTACAACCAAAAATGTTACATTTGCTACCATCCGCCATCACAGTGATAACTTGGGAAAGAGCATGATGCACTGGAAACAATTTCTCAGGCATTGCTGAACACTAAGACAAGTTGTAATTATATTGTGCTTACTGCAATATATAGCAAAGAAACCAACTGCTACATATTACAGTTACTGCATCCTTATTTTTGGAGATCTATGTATCGTAGTGTCAATGAACCCTGATCATTAAAAAATGATCAACAAATTGTGTATTCAATGCTGTTCATACTCACTCAGTCACTATGGGATTCATTTTCTGTATTCTTCAAAAAACCTGGTTGATCTTGCTGCTCTCCATCTCCCCTTTCTGTCAATGCCCATGTCCCCTCCCTATTGCATCTGAGCAGCCCATGTCTATAGAGTCACACATGTGGGTGTATACACAATGACAGCCCACCCCCTCCCTTCTCCTCCATGCTCACTAACCAGCTATACACAATGGGAGCGGGATATTACATCTTGATTGATGGAGGCTTCACCTCCCTGTTAATCTAAGACACAAGCTGGAGGGGCGTGACATGGCCTGCGACTGGCAGAAATCCGCCCACACCATGTTATTGTCAAAAATTATTATTATTTGCTGTATCTCAAAGGGTTTTTTTTAATGTATTTTTTAAACATGTGATAAGCAGCAGAGGATGAGAAGCTCCTCCTGCTTAGGTTTCCCTTCAGACAGGCTGGGAGAGAGCCGGGTCATGTGACAGATGGATATCCATTAGGAAAAAGGTACTTAAATTTTTCTTTTTATATTAAAATAACTACAGCTCCGTCCTCCACATACAGAAAGAGAAGGGAGAATGTCAATTTAATAATGCATGTTAAGTATCACTTTCAAATGTTACTAAACCCACAACAGTAATATCAGTCTGTATATACAGTAAAGCATGCTTGTTATACTCACTGTGGAAGCTAAGGGGTTAATCCTCTGCATTGTGTAAACAAACAAGTTTGATCCTGTTTTCTCTGATCCTCCCCTTCTTTTGCTGTCCCCAATCCATCTCCTGACAGTACAGAGCCTTGGGAGCCCTCTGCACATGCTCAGTTTGGTGTGTATTGCTAGAATTTATTTTTTATTTTTGTTGGGAGGGTGTATGATCAGCACAGGGCCAATCAGCACTGTTCAGAAAGAGGGTCAGGGGATCCTACTGCCTCATAGGTCAGCCAGGGGAGAATGAAATCATCTCCTACAAGCTTTAACCAGACACTGATAGAGGTCACAAGAGTGCTATATATTGAGAAGATGTATTTAGCAGTTTACTATTACAAAAATAATTGCATTTCCATGTTCTGTGTACTGTGCGAGACCAGATGCAGTGAGTGCAGGCTCCGGGGGGAGACCAGATATAGTGAGTGCAGGCTCCTGGGGAGAGCAGATATAGTGACTGCAGGCTCGTGAGGAGACCAGATATAGTGACTATGGTCTCCTGGGTTTAGTAACACTGTTTAATTATTCCTAATGTCCATTAATTCAAAAAACATACACAGATGAAATGAAGGACACCTGATGGGTGATAAGAAAAATCTCCACTAACCTTTACTGCTACATGAAGCTTGGCTGTTTTCTTGGATGGTCCGGAGGCCTCATGTATGGTTCCATCTACATCAACAGACATAGTGAAAACTGGTGCATGTACTGGACCTGATTGAGACAGCAGTTTGTATTGCAAGCCAGGTCGAATCTGGTTTAGTCGCATCAGTGCATTCATTGGCTGGTTAGAATCTATGGCTTTGCTGTCCAAAACTAGAGACAAAGATTTATTAAGTTACTAATACTAGCATGACAAACCACAGGTTGAGAACATTCTAAGTTGCTAATGGATTAAACTGCTATTTATACATATAAATGCTACCCAGACAGATCATGGTATTAAAGCAACAGCTGGTAAGAAAAACAAATCTGTGCTTATACGGACCACCACATCACAAGATCTGCTGTGACTTCACTTGTGTATGGACCTGCTGCATGTGTGGTGAACGAATACACAAAGCTACACAATATGGCTAAGAGTTTGCAGACACCTGACCATCACAACCACCTATAAAAGCCAAAGTATTAGGAGAACCCTCCAGAATATTGTGTTCGGTTGCGTTTTCGGGAAAGGTTACTGGTAATTCTGAAGCATACAAAGTCATTTTAGGCAACTGGTCATTTCCAATTTTCTGGCAACAATATGGGGAAGACTCTTGTTCTTCAACATGACTGTGCCCCAGCAGACAAAAAGCCAGCTCCATAAAGACATGGTTTGAGAAGTTTGGTGTGGAGGAAGTCGAGTGTCCTGCAGAGTACTATTAATAAAATAATATACCAAATCCCACTCTGCACCTAATCTAAACAAACAGTGGGTATATGACAAAGTTGGTATGGCTCTCTGGACCTCAACCCAAATGAACACCTTTGGAATGGATTGTGACGCAGGTCTTCTCATCCAACACCAGGATCGGACCACACAAAACGGGCTATAATTCCAACAAGCTCCACTCCCGCTGAACCCTACTGAATACCTTTAGAATGGATTGTGAACCAGGTCTTCTCATCCAACATCAGTACCTGGCCTCACAAACAGGCACACATGCCCACAAACACCCTCTAAAATCTTGTGGAAAGTCTTCATAAGAGTGAAGATCCTTACAGTCACAATGGGGGAAAACTATTAAAAATCATAGTTTTAGAAGAGTATCCAACAAACTATAAGATCTGGGGAGATTTGCCACTACCTTACTGAAAACCTTTCATCTGAGTTAGCCAGTTGTGAGCCAAATCTTCTAATCCAACATCAATACCTGACCTCGACCCTATAGAACCCCTTTGGGATGAATTGGAAAACTATGAGCCAGGTCTTCTCCTCCAACATCAGTACCTGACCTCACAAATGGGCAAAAATTCCAACAAGCTCCGATCCCTCGGAACCCTACTGAATACCTTTGGGATGATTTGGAAAGAATTGTAAACCAGGTCTTCTCATTCAACATCAGTATCTGACCTCACAAATGGGAACACATTCCCACAGACACCCTTCAAAATCTTGTGGAAGGTCTTCCCAGAAGAGTGAACCACCTTACAGTCACAATGGAGGACAACTCAATACTAATAGCTATTAGAATCAGGTTTTAGAATAGGGTATCCAACAAGCTCAGAGCTCTGAGGAGACTTTCCATTACCCTACTTAACATCTTTGGGATGAATTGGAACACCGATTGTGAGCAAGGTCTTTTAATCTACCATCAGTACCTGATCTTAACCCTACTGAACACCTTTGGGATGAACTGGAACACCAATTGTGAGCCAGGTCTTCTAATCAACCATCAGTACCTGACCTCAACCCTACTGAACACCTTTGGGATTAATTGGAACACAGATTTTGAGCCTGGTCTCTCATCCACCTTCAGTACCTGGCCTCAACCCTACTGAACACCTTTGGGATGAATTGGAACACAGATCTTGTGGAAGGTCTTCCCAGAAGAGTGAAGAACCTTACAGTCACAATGGGGGACAACTCAATACTAATAACTATTAGAATCGGGTTTTAGACTAGGGTATCCAACAAGCTCAGAGCTCTGGGGAGACTTTCCATTACCCTACTTAACACCTTTGGGATGAATTGGAACACAGATTGTGAGCCAGGTCTTCTCATCCACCATCAGTACATGACCTCAACTCTACTGAACACCTTTGGGATGAATTGGAACAGAGATTGTGAGCCAGGTCTTCTCATCCATCATCAGTATCTGACCTCACAAATGGGCACAAATTCCCACAGGCACCCTCCAAAATCTTGTGCAAACGCCTACCCAGAAGGTTGGAGGAGGTCATTACTGAATAGGAGGGGTTGACTCCACATTAACGTTTTGGAGCGGGATATACAAGCTTATATGGGTGTGATGGTCAAGTGCCTACAGTCTTCTGGCCACATAGTGTATTTCTCATGGAAAGATGGTTGAGCAATTACACATTTCTGATACTTCAACTCGCAAATTTTGCAAACAAATGTACATTGATGCTTTTGTCATTAGCTCACAGAGCCATCTTTTGCAGGTGATCGTCAAACTGGTGTAACTGGACTTGGCTGCATGTGGCCCCTTTCACGCTGATGCAGTGTGGTTTGACCTCCCCGCGGGGGGTATCACGGGTTTGGTGCAGGTTACCTACGGGTGCGAGTTAGCTGTTCTATTAGGCCCTTCGGTTTTGGTTGCACTTTCTGAAAGCACGCAAAAACTCCTGCATGCAAAAGGGAATAGACCGAATGCAACTTAATATTGTTATCCTGCAGTCAGTTATCACATTTTGTTTTAGAAGAGAGAAATTATGTGATTTTGAAGAAATGTTTCCACTGCGAGATCCTGTGGTTTTTCTTACTCTCCCTCCTTTCCCTGATCTAAATACCAGCCTGAGCTCTGTATTTCTGTAAACAGCAAAGATTCTTTCGATCGCTCAGCTCTGAATGCATCCATGTATTGAGATTAAAAACACTAGAAACTAATCACATACCGGTAAGGGCAATATAAAAAGACTGCTATGAGGCATTGATAATAATATTCATAAAACAATATCAATAAATTATTTTATTGTCATTTATATTATTCAGTATGATTATTACTTTACAACGATCCTCAATTTTACTACCATTATCATCAACAATTTATTATCCTTTCATCTTTATTATGCCCTTCTAGTATTGATATTGGCCTTAGTTTTCAGAACCCTGTGTTACAATAAGGAATATAAAATATTTTAACATTTCTTTTAAAATGATTTTTGTGCTGCATTTTATGCCCGATGAAAGGGAGCTGCGTCCCCAGAAACATGTGCGCTGTGGGCAGAGAGCAGGGCTAGGCTGCTGCGGGCAGAGTGCAGGGCTAGGCGGCTGCGGGCAGAGTGCAGCGTTCAGGGCTACGCCGCGTACAGAGTGCATCGTTCAGGGCTACGCTGCGTACAGAGTGCAGAAATAAGGAGTATGCTATGTGCAGAATTCAGGGGTCTGCTGTGTACAGAGTGCAGGGTTTAGGGGTGCCCTATACACAGTGTACAACATCAAGAACTTTTTGTATTCACATAAAAAACTTTTTGATTTGATGCATAGGTATTTATACTTAGTTGGTGTGATATCAGACACATTTAAAAACCAGACTAAGGCGGTATATTCCCAATTATCCGCTTGCCGACTGTCTCATGTAGGAGGTACAGCGGCAGAGTGGCTCTCCTGCACTGGATCACGTATCTAGTGCACGATCAAGCACTTCCGGATAGGGGGCGGAGAGGCGCTCTGCCTGTGTTGTGCTCAGTCACAACACAAGCTGATTAGCAGGCGTCGGCCAATGATTGACCCAGTGGTTATCAAATACCACCAAAAGCTCTATTTGTGGGGAAAAAAAAATTATATAAATTTAGTTTGGGTACAGAGTTGCATGAAGGGGGGGGGGGGTGGGGGGTGTAAATCTTTTGGAGGATAGGCGGTGTTTAAATACCATTAGGTGTTTTCTAACAAAGCTGCTGGGACAAGAGGGTTCCCTTACTATATTTGCCGACTTAACTGTTTTCTCAAATGTAACCATATTTCATGGCTTCCTTTTGACAAACGTTTGTCATCGTGCAGACATTCAGTACTGCGACTTAAATTTGCAAAATTGAAACAGCCAATTACAAGTGAAATACAAATACTTACTTTTGCGCAAATTGCGCCTCATTTTCTTATTTGGGTCCTTGTCGTCACAAGAACCGTCGTCGTATGGCCGCTTTAATCCTGCGAAGAGTTAAATTGGAAGAAAGTTATCACCTCGTTAGGTGTATGATGCAGCGCTCAACACGGTTTTTCATGAATAGATTTTTTGGGTTTATTTTCTCACAGCACCTTAAACAGATCAATGCTTGCATCCCCATTTATATAATTACAATATGATGAAAATGTCCTTAAAGCGGGAGTCCGCCGGGACTCCGCGTTTTTTTTTTTTTTTTTTAAAGTCAGCAGCTACAAATACTGCAGCTGCTGACTTTTAAAATAGTGACACTTACCTGTCCAGCGCGCCCGCGATGTCGGCACCCGAAGCCGATCTCTAGATCGACACTCGAGTGCTGCCGCCGCCATCTTGGGTATGGGAATCAGGAAATGGAGCCTTTCGGCTTCATTTCCCGGTTCCCTACTGCGCATGCGCGAGCCGCGCTGCGCAATGAGGACGGTCCCCGCTGCCTCTGGGATCTGTGTGTTTCCCAGCAGGCAGCGGGGCACTTGCGGAAGGGGGCGGGCACTTGCGGAAAGTGCGTAATGTACGCCCCTTTCTGCAGAGAGCTAGCCCGGAAGTGGGTGCAGTTACCTGGATTATCCAGGTAACTGCACCCCCCTCCCCCCTGAAAGGTGCCAATTGTGGCACCGGAGGGGGGGAGGAATCCGATGAGCGGAAGGTCCATTTTAGGGTGGACCTCCGCTTTAAAACAGAAATTTACAGGACGCTTTATATTCTCAGCTATAGAAAATACTGAAAAAATCTGCTGAAAATTGATATTTTTTGAGTTGCAGTTCAGTGAGTAAAATATTTGATCCCCTACCAACCAACAATAATTGTGGCTCCCACAGACTGGCTACAGTAGGACCTCATGTGGTACACAGATTAGTCCCGTCAATGTAAGAAGGTTCTCCTAACGACAACTTGTGTATAAAGGACACCTGTCCACAGAATCTTTCTTCCATTCAAACCTCACCATCATGGGCAAGACCAAGGAGCTGTCAAAGGATGTCAGGGACAAGATTGTAGACCTGCACAAGGCTGGAATGGGCTAAAAGACCATCAGCAAGAAGCTTAGTAAGGAGGAGACAACTAATGGAGCGATTATTCGCAAATGGAAGAAATACAAAATAACCATCAATCGCCCTCGGTCTGGAGCTACATGCAAGGTTTCGCCTCATGGAATGAGGATGGTCATGAGAAAAGTGGAGGGATCAGCCCAAAACTACACGACAGGAGATTGTGAATGATCTCAAGGCAGTTGGGGCCACAGTTACCAAACAAACCATTGGTAATACAATACGCCGCCATGGATTGCAATCCTGCAGTGCCCTCAAGGTCCACCTCCTCAAGAAGACACATGTACAGGCCTGTGTAAAGGTTACCAATGAACATCTAAATGGTTCAGAGAAGGATTGTGAGAAAGTGCTGTGGTCAGATGAAACCAAAAATTAGCTCTTTGGTATTAATTTGACTCGCCGTGTTTGGAGGAAGAAAAACATTGACTATGAACCTAAGAGCACCATCCCTACAGTCAAGCTCGGAGGTGGAAACATGCTTTGGGGCCCGTTTCTCTGCAAAAGGTACAGGCCGACTTTGCCGCATTGAGGGGCCAATGGACGGGGCCATGTATTGTAAAATCTTGGATAAGAACCTTCTTCCCTCGGCCAGAACACTGAAGATGGGTCGTGGATCCAGCACGACAATGACCCAAAACATACCGCCAAGGCAACAAAGGAGTGGCTCAAGAAGACGCACATTAAGGTCATGGAGTGGCCGAGCCAGTCTCCAGACCCTAATCCTATAGAAAATTTATGGCGGTAGCTGATACTTCAATTTGCAAAGCGACAGCAAAGAAACCTTAAGGATTTAGAGAAGATCTGTAAAAAAGAGTGGACCAAAATCCCTCCTGAGATGTGTGCAAACCTGGTCACCAACAAGAAACGTCTGACCTCTGTGCTTGCCAACAAGGGTTTCTCCATCAACTACTAAGTCATGTTTTGCTTGGGGATCAAATACTGATTTTGCTCACTGAACTCCATTTATAACATTGGTATTATGTTTTTTCTGGATTTTTGGTTGATATTCTGTCTCCATCATATAAAATACACCTATGGTAAACATTATAGACCCTTCATTTCTTTGTAAATTGGCAAACTTACACAATCTGCAGGGGACCAAATTATTTTTTCCACAACTGGACTCATGGCCAAAAATATTGTCACCCCTGCATTTCTGTCAGATAATGCACCACTTCGCCCAGAAAATTGTTGCAATTACAAATGTTTCGACATTCTCATGTTTATTTATTTTGTTTGTATCGGTATGACACAAAAAAGTGGAGAAACAAAAAAAGCCAAATCTAACACATTCCACGCAAAACTCGAAAAATGAACTGTCCACTGCAAGGAAGGGAAGTTCCACTAACAGCTGAAACGTCATTGTTTGTTAAGGACATGGAGGACCTGCTCCTTAACAACCTGGTGTCCACTGTGTGCAAAATTGTCAAGAAGTTTGCAGCCCATGGCACTGTAGCTAATCTCCTTGGATGTGGACAAAAGAGAAAAATTTATGAGAGATTGCAACAAAAGGATTGTTGGAATGGTGGATAAAGAACCTCAATCAACTTCCAGTCAAATTCAAGCTTGCATTCTTTTGTATACATTTCATTTGTCAGCGGGGGAATCCAGCTGACAGATGAAAGAGCTGAACCTGAAGGTATCGGTTTCAGGTATCGGCGTGTTTGCACGAGTACCGAAAATGCTTAGTATCGTTGCAACCCTAGTAGGAGTCCCAGGAGGATCTCACTGCTGACACAGAAACATTAAAAACTCCAGATTGGAGTTTTCCAAAATTTACCTGAGGAAGCCAAAATCCTTTGGGGAGAATGTGCTGTGGGGACAGATGAAACAAAAGGACAGCTTTTTGGTAAAGTCCATCATTCGGTTTTCAGAAAAAAGAACATAAGGCCTTTCAAGAAAAGAATAGAGTCCCTACAGTCCCAAATGGTGGAGGGTCACTGATATTTTGGGGGTTGCTTTACTGCTTCAGGGCACTGAATGTCTTGACTGCGTGCATGGCAATATGAAATCTGAAGACTACCAAAGAATTCTGGGGTGCATCATAGGGCCCAGTTTCAGAAAGTTGGGTCTCAGTCAGGGGTCATGGGTCTTACAGCAGGACAAATGACCCAAAGCACCCGTCAAAAAGCACCCAGAAATGGTTTATGACAAAAGTGCTGGAGAGTACTGAAAGGGCCAGCAATGAGTTCAGATCTCCTGTGGAGATATCTCAAAACAGCATTTGGGAAAAGGAACCCTTCCAATCCTTGAGACCTGGGAGCAGTTGGCGAGAGAAGAGTGGTCCAAAACTCCAGTAGAGAGGTGTACAAAAACTCGATGGTTACAGAAAGCCATAAATTTCAGTTATTTTAGGGGTGTGCGACCAAATATTAAATTGAGCGTGCCAATAATTTTGTCCAGTCCATTTTTGGAAGTTTTGCATCCAATGTCAGATTTGGCATTTAGTTTCTCCACTTTTTTATTTGTGTCATACCAATACAAAAACAAAAAGAAAAAACATGAGAATGCCTAAACATTTGTAATTGCAACAATTTTTTGGTCGAAGTGGTGCATTATCTGACAGATATGCAGGGGTGCCTAAAAAAAACACAGGAGTGATTCCATCGTGTCGCGCCTGGCCTCTGAAGGTCAGAGATGGCTGGGGACCATCTGGTCCTTGGTCACCTCTATGGTAAATGGCTGCCCCTGGCCGATTAATTCTCAGGCTCATAGATCACGCAATCGAGCCAGTTGAAACGCCAGAGGGCGCTATGATCAGTTTCAACTTTGCAGGGAATTGGTAGCAGAAAAGAATGATATTTAAACAATGCCTGAAGCTGCACTCATCATTCAGACATCTCCAAAGTCTAGGATGTCATATGATGTCCTACGTGCAGGAAGTGGATAGAAGTATTTTTTTTTTTAAATCATACCTAGGTGGATGCTACATCTGTCCCCTGCCGACTTACACTGAGAATCAAGCAATCCATCGATCGCTCGGTTCTCAGAGCTCCGTGAGCAGAGTTAACGGCACTGTGATGGACTCTGGACACCCTGTTGGGTATTTCCACCAATCAACTGCTTCTCAAGTTCTGGAACACGAGACCAATGGATCTGGCTATAGGAACCCCAAGAACCAGGCAACACCAGTTTTGGAGTACACCAGAATAATGTTTATTAGAGCAAAAATACAGGCTTATACACACTTGAAAAAGACATTCCCCCCCACCTGATCATATTACTCCAACAACACAACTGTAACCAGAAACATAAATGAATATGAGCTAATTAACTAAACATTTAACCAGCATAGGTGACTCAGAGGTTTGACCTTTCAGGTCGGACTTACCTCCTAGCTCAGAAGACACAATCCACATGATCAGAAGTATAAACACAGACCACAAGATTAGTGTGCTAGTAGGCAATAGCTGAATTAATTAGCACAATAAACAATGGGTGGAAGACCAAGGTTCCCCCTCCTCAAGAAGGCACATGTACAGGCCCATCTGACGTTTACCAATGAACATCTAAATGGTTCAGAGAAGCATTGGGAGAAAGTATAGTGGTCAGATGAGACCAAAATTGAGCTCTCTGGCATTAACTCGACTCGCTGTGTTTGGAGGAAGAAAAATGCTGACTATGACCCCAAGAACCCCATCCCTACAGTCAAGCATGGAAGTGGAAACATGATGCTTTGGGGCTGTTTCTCTGCGAAAGGTACAGGCCGACTTTGCCGCATTGAGGGGCCATGTATTGTAAAATCTTGTATGAGAACCTTCTTCCCTCAGCCAGAACACTGAGGCTGGGTCATGGATGGGTCTTTCAGCATGACAATGACCCAAAACATACCGCCAAGGCAACAAAGGAGTGGCTCAAGAAGAAACACATTAAGGTCATTGAGTGGCCTAACCACCAGATCTCCAGACCTTAATCCTAAAGAAAACATACCACCAAGGCAACAAAGGAGTGGCTTAGTGTGCTAGTAGACAATAGCCAAATTAATTAGTACAATAAACAATGGGTGGAAGACCCTTAGTAGGTTCACTAGACATACTTAACACATTATAGCAGACAACCCCAGACGGGTGGCTTCCTGACGACATCAGCATGAGTCCCAACAGTATGAAGCAGTCACCATTTTTAATTTACGTTAGGCCCTATACAGGGATCACAGTCTGTGCGTCTTGGGGAGACATGGACTTGAATCCAAAGTAACATTACTTCAATGTTTCCCAAGCATACACCTCACAAAAAGTAGTGTTCCCTTAAAATCCAGGGCCCATGAGAGGCTAGCATTCGGTCCCCTCCAAAAGCCCCCGGACCAGCTCTCTGACATCAGCCGACAGCCGGCTTCAGCCTGCTGGGCATTTCCCTGTTCTGCCTTGTGACATGACAGAGAACTACTGCTCCCTGTTATCGGGAGCGGTGATCGCTGTTATGTGAATAGTAGCCCATCCCTCCCACAGTTAGAAGCACTTCCTAGGACACACTTAACCCCTTGACCGCCCCCTAGTGTTTAGCCCCTTCCCTGCCAGTGTCATTTACACAGTAATCAGTGCGTTTTTATAGCACTGATTGCAGTATAGTGTCAAAAGTGTCCGATGTGTCCACCATAATGTCGCAGTCATGATAAAAAAGAAAAAAAAAAAAACGCAGATCGCCGCCATTACTTGTAAAAAAAAAAAAAATGCCATAAAACTATCCCCTATTTTGTAGACACGATAACTTTTGCGCAAACATATGCTTATTGCATTATTTTTTTTACCAAAAATATGTAGAAGAATACATATCGCCCTAAACTGAGGAAATTTTTTTTTTATATATATATATTTGGGGGATATTATAGCAAAAAGTAAAAAAAAATGCTTTTTTTTTTCCAAAGCTGTCGCTCTTTGTTTATTGCGCAAGAAATAAAAAGCGCAGAGGTGATCAAATACCACCAAAAGAAAGCTCTATTTGTGGTGGTGGTGGAGGCGTAATTTTTTTTTGGGTGCAACGCCGCATGACCGTGCAATTGTCAGTTAAAGCGACACAGCGCCGAATCACAAAAAGTGCTCTGGTCGGGAAGGGGGTAAAATCATCCGGGGCTGAAGCGGTTAATCATTGATGTGGAAGAATAATTATTGTATGAAAGAAGGATTTATGATTTTTTTGGGTTCGGGTCTTATGTTAATTTATGAACAAAGACACTGTAATGATTTAATATCAGAGTTCTGGAGATCACGTCTGAATTTATTGTAAATAGCACATACATTGGCATTGCACTAGATTTGCATGTTTTTGTATTGTTATTTAACGTTTTGAAAAGTAGGGGTATACGCAACCATTTAAAAAATGTTTTTTGTTATTTGGAAGTTGCGGGAACACTGTTTATTCACAGCCACCTGGCACCATTTGGTTAAGCAACACATTGCCATTCATGGAGTATTGGATTTATTGATAACCAGGGAGCGCTGGGTTAACACACACTTGGTGTAGAGCACAGTAATAATTTAGGGGGAAAAAAAAGTAAATATCTTACCTTCCCTGTCTGTGCTTGACCAGGAATATTTTTGGAAAGGTTTATTTGATGGCAGGGGGTCCATTTGCAATACCTTGTAAATCTGTCCAAAGGCTAACAAACGAAGTGCATGCTGTGGTGGAGAAAATATAAAGAAAGCTTAAAGGGCAACTCCATTTTTTGCAGAGAAATAAATAAATAATATACCATATAATTATATATATATATATATATATATATATATATAGATATATATATAGATATATATAGATAGATATATATAAAAAATTACCTTTCCTTTTCAATCTACAGCTGCTGTAATTTTTTTGGGTAAAATTCAATGCAATATGGCAACCAGCAGCATCTCATAGGGCTGGACAGGGCACCAGATGAACACTACAGCCCCATGCACAGGGGCTAAACGCCCCAAGGTGCATGGGGCCTAAAGGGATGCTGCCACTGCAGATTTTTTTCATAAGAACATCACCAGATGATTATAATTTACCAGACACTCACATTTAGAATCAGTCTGCATAGCACATGGTGACAGTGGTGTATTGTGGTGTTGTGCTTGTGCTTTAGAGGAGACTAAAAACGGGCGCGCACCCCCCCCCCCCCCAAAATCGAAATTAGTCGCCCCCCTGCCACATTAAAACCGTGCATGCAACGTTGACAAAACACTACATTTTACAATTCATAGGCAACACTTTAAAGGCCTAGAATTACTGTCCATGATCTGACGCTCACGGTGATGAGTCTCATGGGTGGGACCAACAAGTGTGTTCAGCTTTTTTTAAATTCTTAATGTATTTTTTAAACTGTTGACATTTTTTTTTTATTTCACTTTAATAAAGAATGTAAATTTCCTTGTGACAGTAATAGGCATATGACAGGTCCTCTTTATGGAGAGATCTGGGGACCCCAAACCCCTCCTCTGCACTTAAAGAGGAAGTAAACCCTGATGGGTTTACTTCCTCTTTTATTCCCTGCAAAGGTAAAGCATAATGGGCTACTATGCATCGCATAGTAGTCCATTATGTGTCACTTACCTGACACAGGAGCCAGCGAAGTCACCGCTGTCCCCTGTAGTTCCGAGCATCCATTTTCTTGGTGGGTCTCGCTGCTCTGGCGCTGTGATTCGCCGGAGCAGCGATGACGTCACTCCCGCGCATGCGCACGGGAGCCGACACTCACGGCATATCGCCGCGATCTGCAGCTTACCCAGTGCACCTGCGCGCCGCTGTCTAAGGCGCATGCTGTGGCTGTCTTCAGGTAAATATCTCCTAAACCGTATAGGTTTAGGAGATATTTCTTGGACTTAATATAGGCTTACCTGTAGGTCAAAGTGGTTTGTAAGGGTTTACAACCACTTTAAAAGCACTCAAAAACACCAAGATCGGCGTTCTTGAATGCTTTAGATTTTTTAAAACTGGTGCCCGATGATTCCTGAGTAAACCGGAAGCGATGTCATGTCATTGTTTCCGGTTTACAGTTACGAACCCGATCCCGGCTTTGCTTGGCTGTCCGGCTAGCTGGCGGACGCTCTGGTCGAAGATGGTGGCGGAAAGGGGGCTCGGTGGGACGGGAGAGCCCAGTAGAGTCATGGAAGGTGTTTGGAAGAGGGGGGGCTAGCTAGTGGTCACTCGGTGGGACGGGAGAACCTGGTAGAATCGCGGAAGGTGGCAGGAAGAGGGGGGGCCTAGCCGGTGGTCGCTCTGGCCTCTCGTGGGACGGGAGAGCGTGGTAGAGTCAAGGAAGGTGGCGGGAAGAGGGGGCTAGCTGGTGGTCGCTCGGGTCTCTCGGTGGGATAGGAGGGCCCGGTAGAGTCGTGGAAGGTGGCGGGAAGAGGGGGGGGCTAGCTGGTAGTCGCTCAGGTCTCTCGTGGGACAGGAGAGCCCGGTAAAGTCATGGAGGGTGGCGGGGGGGCTAGCCAGTGGTCACTCGGGTCTCTCTGTGAGACTGGAGAGCCCGGTAGAGTTGTGGAAGGGGGGGGGGGGCTAGCCGGTGGTCGCTCAGTGGGACAGGAGAGCTCGGTAGAGTCACAGAAGGTGGTGGGAAGAAGGAGGGCTAGCCGGTGGTTGCTCGGTTCTCTCGGTGGGACAGGAGAGCCCGGGAGAGTCACTGAAGGGGGGGGGGGGGGCTAGCCAGTGGACGCTTGGGTCTCTCGGTGGAACGGGAGAGCCCGGTAGGAGTCACAGAAGGTGGCGGAAAAGTTGAGGGGCTAGACAGTGGCTGCTCAGGTCTCTCAGTGGGACAGGAGAGCCTGGTAGAGTTGCAGAAGGTGGCAGGAGGGGAGGGGGGGGGGTGGTCGTCCCCTCCTGCTGCTTGTAATACCAATCGAGCGGCTATTGAACCAATCTGATTGCTATTAGAGAAGCGAGAACCCCCGGCTCTAATAAACAATACCAGGGT
Source organism: Lithobates pipiens (assembly GCF_037356315.1). Classification (NCBI taxonomy): domain Eukaryota; kingdom Metazoa; phylum Chordata; class Amphibia; order Anura; family Ranidae; genus Lithobates; species Lithobates pipiens. The sequence goes on along the minus strand of NW_027507685.1, from coordinate 106,292,343 downwards.
GATGCCTGCAGCTTTAGGCATCATCCCAGGTACAGAGAACCCCCCCCCCCCCCAAAAAAATTTTTTTCCCCCAGGCAAAAGCCTTGCATGGTGAAACAAACAGCTATTTTTTCTAGAGCAACAAAAGGTAGGGATCTGCTACAAAGTTTGTTACCATCTCTGCAATCGATCACCCAAGAAGGGAGTTTTTTTTATCAACAAAAGCGAAATTACACTTTAGACATTAGACTTCAAAAACAAAGAAAAATTGATCTCTTGGGAGCTTTGATTTGATAAAGTTTGGCTATAATTTTGTAAAGAATACATTTCTATTACTGTATACCGGAAACAAGAAATGCATCTTCCGCGACAATCTAACCGACTCATTTAGGCCATCTGTCACCTTTGTAATATTATCCAATTGGCTATAAAATGCGGATGTGCGAGGGGACATGGCCGGGGGCCAAGAGGAGAAACAATAACCAATCCATATTGCAACATTCCTTCGTATTAGTTTTTCAGGTGTGATAAATTATTTTCTGCAATTTTTTTTGGTATGTGAAATCCACGCATATACAATGCTGTGGAAAAGTCTCTGGCACTTTGTAGAGTTCACCAAAAATACAAATTTCTAATAAATTGCTATTTTAAACTCTCTTTATTTTATTTTAGATGCCAAAGCATAAGTGTATTGTAGACTTCCAGATATTTCTTTTGTAAAAAATAAAGAAATACAACAAGATACAATGGCAAAAAAAGAGAAAAAGTATGTGAACCCCTTGCATTCAACTCGTTTTCTGCACTTCTTTCCCATAAAATGTGATCTGATCCTAAGTCACAAGAGACAAACACAATGTGCTGAAGCTGATAACACACAAACTATTCTAATTTCTCCTGTCTTTAGTAAAAACACGCGTTAACCTGTTGCCGTCCGCACTGTAGCCGTCATTCGTGCTTTGCTGGGAGGGCGTCTATTGATGTCCTCCTGTCATCGCACTTCCCTTGAGCACCCTGCGGAGCACAGATCATGGTAAAGGACCAATCACAGCGGCCCTTCATCATGTGATTGACTGTGTGTCCAATGACAGCTGATCAAGGATGTCAACACAAGCCGGTTATCAGCTTTTTTTTCTCCTTACGCTGACAGCATGGAGGAGGGGAGAAGGGAGCCGATAACCGGCTTGTGTTCCTTTTTATTGGTGGCACCCATCTTAGCCCATCAGGGCCACCCGTCTTAGCCCATCAGTGCCCAGTTGCGTCCATCAGTGCCCATTAGTGGCGCATCATCAGTGCCCCCATCAATGCCCCCCATATCACTGTCGTGTCATCAGTGGCCCCCCCATCAGTGCCCCCATCAGTGTCACGTCATCAGTGCCCCCCATCAGTGTCCCCCCCATCAGTGTCACGTCATCAGTGTCCCCCCCATCAGTGTCACGTCATCAGTGCCCCCCCCATCAGTGTCACGTCATCAGTGCCCCCCCCCCATCAGTGTCACGTCATCAGTGCCCCCCCCCCATCAGTGTCACGTCATCAGTGCCCCCCATCAGTGTCACGTCATCAGTGCCCCCCATCAGTGTCACGTCATCAGTGTCCCCCCCATCAGTGTCACGTCATCAGTGCCCCCCCCATCAGTGTCACGTCATCAGTGCCCCCCCCATCAGTGTCACGTCATCAGTGCCCCCCCCCATCAGTGTCACGTCATCAGTGCCCCCCCCCCCATCAGTGTCACGTCATCAGTGCCCCCCATCAGTGTCACGTCATCAGTGCCCCCCATCAGTGTCACGTCATCAGTGCCCCCCATCAGTGTCACGTCATCAGTGCCCCCTCATCAGTGTCACGTCATCAGTGCCCCCCATCAGTGTCACGTCATCAGTGCCCCCCATCAGTGTCACTCATCAGTGCCACCCATCTGTGCCCATCAGTGTCACTCATCTGTGCCCATCAGTGTCACTCATCTGTGCCCATCAGTGTCACTCATCTGTGCCCATCAGTGTCACTCATCTGTGCCCATCAGTGTCACTCATCTGTGCCCATCAGTGTCACTCATCTGTGCCCGAAAGGAAGGCGCACTGACCTAGTGCATTGCCATAAAAAAGCTTTATTCAGAACAGAACAAATAGCAAAATGGCTACTCACAAACGAGTATTGATAAAAGGCATGATCAATACAAATGGATCCATCGCACCAAACATCGACACATCCAGATCTGATGTCAGGTAGATTGATTGATCAGCCGTTTACAGCTGTTTAAGTTGGGGTATTCATCAATCAATCTACCTGACATTAGATCTGGATGTGTCGATGTTTGGTGTGATGGATCAATTTGTATTGATCATGCCTTTTATCAATACTCGTTTGTAAGTAGCCATTTTGCTATTTGTTCTGTTCTGAATAAAGCTTTTTTATGGTAATGCACTCGGTCAGTGCGCCTTCCTTTCTGGTTTTGTTTTTCCAGTATTTGAATACCCAATACTCTAAGGAGGGCTGCAAGACCTTTTGACACTACCATCTTAAACTGTCGGTATCACACTTTGAAGACCGGGACACCAGAGTGCAGGAGAAGTTGTCTTTTTCTTGTACTCATCAGTGCCCATCAGTGTGACTGATCAGTGCCCAGTCACACTCCTCAGTGCCCATCAGTGTCATTCATCAGTGCCGCCTCATCAGCGCAAATTAGTAAAGTAGAAAAATCCCCATTTTATAACAAACTATGAAAAAAAAAGTGTTTTGTTTTTTTTTCTAAATTGTTGGTCTTTTTTCGTTAGTTTAGCAAAAAAATTTAAAATCTAGCAGCGATAAAATACCACCAAAAGAAAAGCTCTACTGTGAAAAAAAAATGATATAAATTTAGTTTGGCTTCCAGTGTTGCATGACCGTGCAATTGTCAAAGTGTGACAGCGCTGAAAGCTGAAAATTGGCGCCTGGGCAGGAAGGGGGGTGAAAGTGCCCAGTAAGTGGTTAAATATTCACAGCGATGGAGGAAAGAGTAAGTGAACCCGTAGAATAATTTCTTCAATGAAAGGTAAGTAGTTTGCACCAATAATGAAATCAGTATGGAGGGCTACTTTGATAAAAGACACTCAAACATTTTAAGATTGCTGTTCATAAGAAACATTAGCCGATGTAAACCATTCCTCACAAAAAGAGTCTCTCTGAAGTCTTGTTTTCCTATCTGTTCTAGCCTGGAAGTCTGTAGTACTAAAGGACTTTTGGCCCCATTCACACTGGTGTGCCTAAAAAGTGGTGAATAGCTGGTGAAAGTGATACCAAAGTCTCGCTGTTTTTTGTCTAAAAATAACAAACATGTTCTAATTACCTGCTCTGTAATGGTTTTGCACAGAGTAGCCCAGATCCTCCTCTTCTCGGGTCCCTCGCCAGCACTCCTGGCTCCTCCCTCTTGCCAACTGCCCCCCGAGCTGAGCCGCTGCTGTGTGTCTATTCAGGCACGGAGCCATGGCTCGGCTCCATCCCCCTCTCTCACCTTATTAGCTCACTGACTTTGACAGCAATGGGAGCCAATAGCCAATCAGGAGAGAGAGTGTCCATGGCAGCTGAGTCTCTCGTGCAACATCACTGGATCAAGATGGGGCTCAGGTAAATATTAGGGGGGAAGCTGCTGCACACAGGTGTTTTTTTTATCTTAATAATGCATATAATGCACCTTCTGCCTTTGCAATCCCTTTAAGGATGCTGGTGGCTCTACTATTCATTGGTTGTTAACCACTTGCTGCCCGCCATATAGTAGAATGACGTTGGCAAAGTGGTTTCCATATCCTGACTGGGTGTCATATGACATCCTCAGGATATTAGGCCACTGCGTGCCCCCGGGGGCCTGCATCAAGGTGATCGTTGTCAGTCTGACACCCTGCAACACCGATCTAGGTAAAGAGTCTCTGACGGAGACTCTTTACCATGTGATCAGCCGTGTCCAATCACGGCTGATCATGATGTAAATAGAAAGAGCTGGTGATTGGCTTTTCCTCACTCGTGTCTGACAGAGTAGAGGAGAGCCGATCAGCGGCTCTCCTGACATGGGGGTCTGTGCTAATTGCTCATCAGCGCAGCCCCCCTCGGATCCCACCCAGGACCACCGGGATGGCCATACACACAGGACCACCAGGTATGCCCCCCTAGATCCCAAGGGAAATGCACATCTGTGCCCAGGCAGCTGCTATTCAGTGCCCACTGACAATGCCTACCACTGCCAGAGCCACCAGGGATGCCCATCAGTGCCTCATATCAGTGCTGTGTATCAGTGCCAGGCATCAGTGCCACGCATAAGTACCCATCTTTTCAGCCTTTCAGTGCCCAGTGTCACCTATCATAGGGTGACCAGACATCCCCAGTTTTTGGGGACAGTCCCGGGATTTAGGACACTGTCCCCGGACCAAGTCTGTCCTCGCATTTGATTTGGATGGGGGCTGGGGCAAGACAGTCAGTGCAGAATTAAAAAAAAATAAAAATTCTTAATCACACCCCCCCTCCCCCGCCGCTCCTACTAGCTTAGGGGAGTGTATTATTTTCCATTATCTGTGTTCCTTTTTGATGATCATGTTCATCATGATCACTGGTCGGAGCGGGGGAATATTTCTTCAATTTCTTCAGTTTTGGGTCTTCTGCCTTGGCTCAAGTCCCGGCCAGCCGCCTACCTGCTTATCTCCTTGTCTTCCCTGGCGGAGCGATTTTCCTCCGCTCCCCACCCAGTAGTAGCCGGGGCCTGGAGAGTACAACTTGACAGGCTGAGGCAGGCGGCAGCGGCAATGGGCTGAGAGCGCCGATTGCCGCCATTACTAGTAAAATATTTTTTTTTGAAAATATGTCCCTGGATTTAATTTTAAAATTCTGGTCACCTTAGCCTATCAGTGCCCACCAGTCCGCACCTGTGCCCACCATGAGTGCCCACCAGTGCCACCTATCAATGCCCATCAGTGCTGCATATCAGTGTCGCTTACCAGTGCCCATCGGTGGCTGTCAGTACCCCCTCATAAGTGCCACCTTATCGTGCAGGGGTTGGTCTGGCCAGTGGTGCAGACACAGAATATTGCCCGCTGTCATTACCACCGGACATCACACAGGACATGGTGGAGGGGCAAGGAGTCGGGGAAAACTGGGTGGATGTGTTAATGTGAATGGGGGAGGCTGGACCAAATCCTCCACATGAAAAGACTGAGCAGAGAGGAGCAGGATGTAGAGGGTGCCAGCTCCTTAACAATAAGCTATTAACCGGTTAAGGACGTGGCGGGTGCCAGCTCCTTAATAACAAGCTATTCACTGGTTAAGGATGCAGCGGGTGCCAGCTCCTTAATGACCAGCTATTCACTGGTCAAGGACACGGCGGCTGCCAGCTCATAACGACCAGCTATTCACTGGTTAAGGACACGGCGGGTGCCAGCTTCTTAACGACCAGCTATTCACTGGTTAAGGACACGGCAGGTGCCAGCTCCTTAACGACCAGCTATTCACTGGTTGTTAATGACACGGCGGGTGCTAGCTCCTTAACGACCAGCTATTCACTGGTTGCCAAGAATATCGACGGGTGCCGCCTCCTTACAACCAGCATCTTTAAAAACAATCGTGACCCCAAAAAACGCACAAAAAATGTTGCGTTTTGGTGCATTTTCATTGACTTACAATGGAAGGCTAGTTTTTTGAAAAGTGCACCAAAGACATGACATGCAAGATTTTTCAAAACTTAGACCCCTTTCACACTGGGGCGTTTTTCAGGCGTTTTTCATGCGCTTTAGCGTTAAAAAAAGTGCCTGAAAGAAGCTGCAACTGCAATCCCAATGTAAAAGCCCGGGTGCTTTCACACCAAGATCCCTTTCACAGAAAAACTGGGCATATAGCTCAGAAAAACTAAGAGGAAAAAGCTCTAGAATTGAGTTTCCTGTTAGTTCTGTGGGAACAGGGACTATTGCGGTATCAAATTAAGTTGAAACAATCATTAAAATTCAATTACATTTTATTATAGTTCCATCCATATAAAAGATAATACATAGATATTGGTATTACAGAACCACATTACATTCGATCCAAAAAGGACAAAATAGGTTCAAAAACATGGTCTTAACATTGCTAAACACAAGGGTTTTTTTACGGAAGTACAGAGATGACGCATAAATCCGACCGGTTTCGCGGCACTAAAGACACCGCTTCCTCAGGGAACGTCACTTTATAAATCTAGTACAGAAAGATAGATATTTAATAATACCATACAAAATATTAATAAGATTTAAAGAGAAAGAAATAAACAACAATACAATCAATAACCAAAATTGATAATCAACACTTCGAAAATTCATTAGAAAAACAGTGAAGAATCATGACTCACCCCTGGAGCTCCCAACCCACAGCAGACAAGCGACCTACTTCGAGACACCCTCAAAAACAGGGTGCCCCCCCTATGGGCGGACACGGGGGGCAAGGTGGAGAGACTCTAATCAACGCATAAAAGGACTGAAAAAGAAAAGTAGGTGCAATGGTCCATTTAGAAGATGTTCAAAAAGTAAAAAGTATGTATCAGAGACCATGGGCTAATAGGATAGAACAGGGTTGATTAGTTAGTAAATAGATGGACAGATAAAGTCTCTCACACTATAGGAAACACCCGGTGAACCATGGTCAATAAAAATGAATGTGCACCTCAAAAAGTTATAATTGTTAGGCAAAAAGCAGTTAGTTAAGCCAGAACTTATAAGGTGTAGATCCCGGAAGATTTTCTGTAAGGGATATCCACGGCTTCAAAAGTAAGTTTTACTCTAGTTAGAGGTTTGAAGACAAACATAGTCAATCAGCAAACGACCAGTTCTGCCGTGAAATAATTATATAAGTAACGTACAAAGTCTAGTGGGGGTATTACCTTTGGCTCAATGGTCCTGTGTGTAGGTCATCTCCACGGAGGCACCGCTCTAAGGATTCAAATCCCGAGCGCGCCATTTAAGCCCCCAACCCGGAAGTACTCAGGGCGCAATTGTGCGCTCCTTAATGCTGTCCCTCCGTCACAGCGCCTGCGCGGAAATCCCTTGTGCGCATAGGTAACGGGCTCCCCATAGAGAGTGGATCAGGGGGAATGTCTGGAGGCGTGACTGGGCGGGGATCTGCATAACATACACTCCCCCTCCCCAGTCACCTAATCCAAACAAGGATCAGTCCGGGTCAGGCAACCAGCGCATTATCGTTGATAATGCGCTCACCCATACCGCTGTATAAAATATCTGCAGCGGCGTGAGAGGTGTGGAAGAAAATATAAACCACAACAGGTTGCCACATGTCCGCCCAAAGGGGGGGAGAATAAACTCCTCAGGTCTGTCTAGCTGCAGGGAGGGAGGAATTGATAGGGGAGAAAAGAAAAAAGAGCCATGATCCAGGACTGTGTGCAGTACAACATTGTATATTATGGATAGACTGGGGAACGTCACACTGCCGCAGATCCCGGCCACCGAGCAGAGCAGCATCAACTAGCCGCTTCCACTCCATGGCCGGGGCTACCCGCAGGTGACAATCGCCAGCCCAAACCAGTCAAACATAAAAATAAAGACAAATTAAAAAGTTCGTCCTCAGAATGGCACCTGAACCATATAGGTTCACCGATAAAGGGAACACTGAAATTAATTTAATATATATTGTTTTTTAGGTAAGGGGGTTATATAGTATAATATCTAAAGAAATGAATATAACCAAACAGGTATTGGCGCCTGGTAACAAAGAGTCCTAATGCCCAATAATATGGGGGGAGAGAAAAGGGTGAAAGGGAAAAAAGGGGGGGGGGGGGAAAGGAAAAGAAAAAATGGGGACGGGGGAAGGGAAAGAAAAGGGGGAAAAAACAAAAAGGGGACGAGGAAAGAAAAGAAAAAAAGGGGGGGGGGGGGTTTTGAAAGGACGAGTAATTCCTGCCCCAAGAAAGGCCCTCTACTGCCCAATGCCCTCAGGACAAGTACATAGTTTTAGATTGATGTCTATATTTTTAAGACATAAAGATGTACGGATAACACATATGGCATCTTCAAAGGAAGCACTTGTAAGAGTGGGCTTCATTTAGGCCAGGGGGGGTAAGGGCGTTCAGCCGCTCAATCCATAGTGCCTCACGTCTCAAAATGGCCTGGTCCCAATTGCCCCCTCTGGGGTCCTGTGGGATAACTTCAAGAACAAGAAATTTTACTAAATCAAATTGAAATTTATGATGTATGCCAACATGACGGCCTACCGTGGTCATTTTGCCATTGGTCGAATAATAAAGGTGGTCACCCAAGCGCTGGCGTAGTTCCCTGATGGTCTTCCCTACATAAAAAGCTTGGCAGGTGCAGACCATCAGGTAGACCAGCCCTCGGGTGCCACAATCGGCATGGTGTGAAGGCCGAAAAATCTCTCCATTCGGTAGGGTTAGAGTCCCTCCTTCTTGGATCCATGGGCATTTAGAGCAGTGCCCACATTTAAAGGTGCCCTTAGGACCCTCCGAGGATCCAGAGGGTACTCGATAATGGCTACTTGTTAATTTATCACGGAGAGAAACGGCTTTTTTGAAGACCAATTCAGGGGTGGGTTTAACATAATTTCCCAATATGTGATGTTCAGTCAATAAATGCCAATGTTGGGACAAAATATATCGGAGTTGTTGATGATGAGAAGAGTATTTTGTTATTATTTTAGTAGTGGGAGGCTGTTGTATACGTGGGGGACCATAAAGGAGTGACTGACGACTACGGGCAGAGGCTTTATTAAAGGCCTTTCTAAGATTGGTGAGGCTGTAGCCTCTGACTAACAGGCGGTCCCGTAGTAAATTAGCCTGTCTGTGGAAATCCCCGTCCTCTGAGCAGTTTCGCCTCAGCCTCAGATATTGGGCGAAGGGGATACTGCGAACTAGAGGGCGGGGGTGTGCACTAGAGGCATGTAGGATCGTATTTCCAGCGGTGGGTTTACGATAAAGATCTGTAATAAGAGTACCCGAAGAGTTTTTAAAAATATTTAAATCTAAAAATGAGATATTGCTGTTATCCACCGTGTAAGTAAACTGTAAATTAAATTGATTAGTATTGAGGACATCAATGAAACCATCAAGGTCCGGTCTGGTGCCGGTCCACACAATGAAAAGGTCATCAATGTAACGGTACCAGCACAAGACCGAGTCCAACGAATGCTGCAAAGTGTCCTCACCAAAAACATATCTTTCCCATGCACCTAGGTAAAGATTAGCATATGAAGGGGCACAGGAAGTGCCCATGGCCACGCCTTGCTTTTGTAAATATAGCTGGTCATTAAATAGAAAATAGTTCTTCGTGAGTATAAATTTAAGCAATTTCAAAACAAAGCAATTAAGCGGCCAAGAGGCAGAAACCTGCTCCTTTAAGAAGGTTTCAACCATCAGGACACCCTGCTCGTGGGGGATGCTCGAGTATAGAGCCTCGACATCAACTGCCACGAGCAGGGCGTCCGGAGGGATCTGGATACCCTCAATATGCCTCAACAGGTCAGTTGTATCTTTAATATAGGACGGTAATCCTACAACGTGGGGCATAAGGAAGGTATCCACGAAACGACTGGCATTTTCCGTCAGGGAACCCAGGCCTGACACAATGGGTCGGCCTGGGGGAGTTTGTAAATTCTTATGGGTTTTTGGTAAGGTATAAAAGGTGGGAGTACGTGGGGTCACAATATTGATATATTTTAAAGTTGCTTCGTCAATGAGGCCCTCACTGAATGCGCCAATTACCAATTGGCGAAATTCCGAAATGAAGGACTCAATCATAGAAAAATCAATAAGGGAATACCAAGATGTATTGTGTAACACCAAATAACACATTGTTTGGTACTGTAGATGTGTCATGAGAACTAGGTTTCCACCCTTATCAGATTGTTTGATAATTAAGTCTGAATGTTTTTGGAGTGTCCTAATGGCTGATTTTTGGCGAGGAGTTAAATTGGACGGCTGATCCGCCCACTTGTACTTCTTAAGAGATTTGATGGACTCATGTAAAAAAGCCCAGATGGTGGGGCAAGTCATCAGATCGGGAAAAGCACGAGACTTAGCTTTAAGTTTCTGTTTTTTCTGCTCAGACACAGGTGGACCCGATGGCCAAGGACCCTGGCCAGGGGCCGGAGAATCTTGTCCACCTGTGTCTGAGCAGAAAAAACAGAAACTTAAAGCTAAGTCTCGTGCTTTTCCCGATCTGATGACTTGCCCCACCATCTGGGCTTTTTTACATGAGTCCATCAAATCTCTTAAGAAGTACAAGTGGGCGGATCAGCCGTCCAATTTAACTCCTCGCCAAAAATCAGCCATTAGGACACTCCAAAAACATTCAGACTTAATTATCAAACAATCTGATAAGGGTGGAAACCTAGTTCTCATGACACATCTACAGTACCAAACAATGTGTTATTTGGTGTTACACAATACATCTTGGTATTCCCTTATTGATTTTTCTATGATTGAGTCCTTCATTTCGGAATTTCGCCAATTGGTAATTGGCGCATTCAGTGAGGGCCTCATTGACGAAGCAACTTTAAAATATATCAATATTGTGACCCCACGTACTCCCACCTTTTATACCTTACCAAAAAACCCATAAGAATTTACAAACTCCCCCAGGCCGACCCATTGTGTCAGGCCTGGGTTCCCTGACGGAAAATGCCAGTCGTTTCGTGGATACCTTCCTTATGCCCCACGTTGTAGGATTACCGTCCTATATTAAAGATACAACTGACCTGTTGAGGCATATTGAGGGTATCCAGATCCCTCCGGACGCCCTGCTCGTGGCAGTTGATGTCGAGGCTCTATACTCGAGCATCCCCCACGAGCAGGGTGTCCTGATGGTTGAAACCTTCTTAAAGGAGCAGGTTTCTGCCTCTTGGCCGCTTAATTGCTTTGTTTTGAAATTGCTTAAATTTATACTCACGAAGAACTATTTTCTATTTAATGACCAGCTATATTTACAAAAGCAAGGCGTGGCCATGGGCACTTCCTGTGCCCCTTCATATGCTAATCTTTACCTAGGTGCATGGGAAAGATATGTTTTTGGTGAGGACACTTTGCAGCATTCGTTGGACTCGGTCTTGTGCTGGTACCGTTACATTGATGACCTTTTCATTGTGTGGACCGGCACCAGACCGGACCTTGATGGTTTCATTGATGTCCTCAATACTAATCAATTTAATTTACAGTTTACTTACACGGTGGATAACAGCAATATCTCATTTTTAGATTTAAATATTTTTAAAAACTCTTCGGGTACTCTTATTACAGATCTTTATCGTAAACCCACCGCTGGAAATACGATCCTACATGCCTCTAGTGCACACCCCCGCCCTCTAGTTCGCAGTATCCCCTTCGCCCAATATCTGAGGCTGAGGCGAAACTGCTCAGAGGACGGGGATTTCCACAGACAGGCTAATTTACTACGGGACCGCCTGTTAGTCAGAGGCTACAGCCTCACCAATCTTAGAAAGGCCTTTAATAAAGCCTCTGCTCGTAGTCGTCAGTCACTCCTTTATGGTCCCCCACGTATACAACAGCCTCCCACTACTAAAATAATAACAAAATACTCTTCTCATCATCAACAACTCCGATATATTTTGTCCCAACATTGGCATTTATTGACTGAACATCACATATTGGGAAATTATGTTAAACCCACCCCTGAATTGGTCTTCAAAAAAGCCGTTTCTCTCCGTGATAAATTAACAAGTAGCCATTATCGAGTACCCTCTGGATCCTCGGAGGGTCCTAAGGGCACCTTTAAATGTGGGCACTGCTCTAAATGCCCATGGATCCAAGAAGGAGGGACTCTAACCCTACCGAATGGAGAGATTTTTCGCTTCACACCATGCCGATTGTGGCACCCGAGTGCTGGTCTACCTGATGGTCTGCACCTGCCAAGCTTTTTATGTAGGGAAGACCATCAGGGAACTACGCCAGCGCTTGGGTGACCACCTTTATTATTCGACCAATGGCAAAATGACCACGGTAGGCCGTCATGTTGGCATACATCATAAATTTCAATTTGATTTAGTAAAATTTCCTTGTTCTTGAAGTTATCCCACAGGACCCCAGAGGGGGCAATTGGGACCAGGCCATTTTGAGACGTGAGGCACTATGGATTGAGCGGCTGAACGCCCTTACCCCCCCTGGCCTAAATGAAGCCCACTCTTACAAGTGCTTCCTTTGAAGATGCCATATGTGTTATCCGTACATCTTTATGTCTTAAAAATATAGACATCAATCTAAAACTATGTACTTGTCCTGAGGGCATTGGGCAGTAGAGGGCCTTTCTTGGGGCAGGAATTACTCATCCTTTCAACCCCCCCCCCCTTTTTTCTTTTCCTTCCTCGTCCCCTTTTTGTTTTTTCCCCCTTTTCTTTCCCTTCCCCCGTCCCCATTTTTTCTTTTCCTTTCCCCCCCCCCCCCCTTTTTTTTCCCCTTTTTTTCTCTCCCCCCATATTATTGGGCATTAGGACTCTTTGTTACCAGGCGCCAATACCTGTTTGGTTATATTCATTTCTTTAGATATTATACTATATAACCCCCTTACCTAAAAAACAATATATATTAAATTAATTTCAGTGTTCCCTTTATCGGGGAACCTATATGGTTCAGGTGCCATTCTGAGGACGAACTTTTTAATTTGTCTTTATTTTTATGTTTGACTGGTTTGGGCTGGCGATTGTCACCTGCGGGTAGCCCCGGCCATGGAGTGGAAGCGGCTAGTTGATGCTGCTCTGCTCGGTGGCCGGGATCTGCGGCAGTGTGACATTCCCCAGTCTATCCATAATATACAATGTTGTACTGCACACAGTCCTGGATCATGGCTCTTTTTTCTTTTCTCCCCTATCAATTCCTCCCTCCCTGCAGCTAGACAGACCTGAGGAGTTTATTCTCCCCCCCTTTGGGCGGACATGTGGCAACCTGTTGTGGTTTATATTTTCTTCCACACCTCTCACGCCGCTGCAGATATTTTATACAGCGGTATGGGTGAGCGCATTATCAACGATAATGCGCTGGTTGCCTGACCCGGACTGATCCTTGTTTGGATTAGGTGACTGGGGAGGGGGAGTGTATGTTATGCAGATCCCCGCCCAGTCACGCCTCCAGACATTCCCCCTGATCCACTCTCTATGGGGAGCCCGTTACCTATGCGCACAAGGGATTTCCGCGCAGGCGCTGTGACGGAGGGACAGCATTAAGGAGCGCACAATTGCGCCCTGAGTACTTCCGGGTTGGGGGCTTAAATGGCGCGCTCGGGATTTGAATCCTTAGAGCGGTGCCTCCGTGGAGATGACCTACACACAGGACCATTGAGCCAAAGGTAATACCCCCACTAGACTTTGTACGTTACTTATATAATTATTTCACGGCAGAACTGGTCGTTTGCTGATTGACTATGTTTGTCTTCAAACCTCTAACTAGAGTAAAACTTACTTTTGAAGCCGTGGATATCCCTTACAGAAAATCTTCCGGGATCTACACCTTATAAGTTCTGGCTTAACTAACTGGGGGTATGCCTTTTGCCTAACAATCATAACTTTTTGAGGTGCACATTCATTTTTATTGACCATGGTTCACCGGGTGTTTCCTATAGTGTGAGAGACTTTATCTGTCCATCTATTTACTAACTAATCAACCCTGTTCTATCCTATTAGCCCATGGTCTCTGATACATACTTTTTACTTTTTGAACATCTTCTAAATGGACCATTGCACCTACTTTTCTTTTTCAGTCCTTTTATGCGTTGATTAGAGTCTCTCCACCTTGCCCCCCGTGTCCGCCCATAGGGGGGGCACCCTGTTTTTGAGGGTGTCTCGAAGTAGGTCGCTTGTCTGCTGTGGGTTGGGAGCTCCAGGGGTGAGTCATGATCCTTCACTGTTTTTCTAATGAATTTTCGAAGTGTTGATTATCAATTTTGGTTATTGATTGTATTGTTGTTTATTTCTTTCTCTTTAAATCTTATTAATATTTTGTATGGTATTATTAAATATCTATCTTTCTGTACTAGATTTATAAAGTGACGTTCCCTGAGGAAGCGGTGTCTTTAGTGCCGCGAAACCGGTCGGATTTATGCGTCATCTCTGTACTTCCGTAAAAAAACCCTTGTGTTTAGCAATGTTAAGACCATGTTTTTGAACCTATTTTGTCCTTTTTGGATCGAATGTAATGTGGTTCTGTAACACCAATATCTATGTATTATCTTTTATATGGATGGAACTATAATAAAATGTAATTGAATTTTAATGATTGTTTCAACTTAATTTGATACCGCAATAGTCCCTGTTCCCACAGAACTAACAGGAAACTCAACTCTAGAGCTTTTTCCTCTTAGTTTTTCTGAGCTATATGCCCAGTTTTTCTTTGCACATACTAATTGGGACGATGGTATCTTGGTGACTTTAGAGGCTATCTATTATCTAAAGATCCCTTTCACACTGGGGCGTTTTTCAGGCGCTTTAGCGTTAAAAAAAGCGCCTGAAAGAAGCTGCAACTGCAATCCCAATGTAAAAGCCCGAGTGCTTTCACACTGAGGCGCTGCGCTGGCAGAGCGTCAAAAAAAGTCCTGCAAGCAGCTTCTTTGCAGCGCTTTTGGAGTGGTGAATACAACGCTCCGAAAACGCCCCTTCCCATTGAAATCAATGGGAAGCGCTTGTAAAACGCCCGAAAAACGCCTGAAAAACGCTATTGGCAGCAGTGTTTTGTGGGCGCTTTTAACCCTTTATTTGGCCACTAGCAGGGGTTAAAAGCGCCCCATTAACGCTCAAAAAACGCTGGTAAAGCGCTGCTAGTTTAAACGGCGCTTTACAAGCGTTTTTAGGGCGCTGACATTTCCCATTGGGACTGCAGATGAGGCTTCTTTCAAGCGCTTTACAGACGCTTTTTTTAACGCTAAAGCGCTTGAAAAACGCCTGAAAAACGCCCCAGTGTGAAAGGGGTCTTAGTGCAGTGATGTGAAAAGTCGCATAGGATTTAAAGGGGAATAACTCTGATGTGCTTTTGTTGCACTGAAAAGGTGCATTCTAAGGCGGCAAAAGGGCACCAGTGAGAAAGGGCCCTAGTGTCCTAGGATGGGAAGTGTTTTCTTTGCAGATCATCAGGAGAAAAAAAATAATAATGCAGCCACCACATCAAAAGACCACTTCACTTAAAGGTTTAATTACACTGAAGAATTCTAATCAGCGGCATGGCTGGAAAGCACTCCATTCTCACAGAACGAGGCCGTACCATGAGAACCGACTAATGGTCAGCACATAGGAAATTAATAAAGTGCAGCAATCAGACACAAGTTCCAGATTAGATTTCACTTGATTAATTGTTGCAGAATGATGGCTTAGATTAGATCGGCACATTTCTCGTGTTTGTAATACTTGTCAGGGCTGGCTGTTTAAGAAATCTCAGATATCTATGGTAACGGACTAACTGCATGGAATAATTCAATCTTGCATGACAACCGCACAGAGTAAACATCCTTCCGTGTTTCCGTAATAAGTAGAAGATTGCTTGTCCTATCAACACATCACTAATCCCAAAAGAAGATGAAGAAAAAAGGAGGAGGAAGAAGGACGAAGGAAGGAGTAAGAAGAGGAAGGAAGAGGAAAAGGAGGTAGAGGAGGAAAAGTAGGGAAGGGAAGAAAGAAAGAAGGAGAAGAAGGAGGAGGAGGGAAGAGGAGGAGGAAGAAGAAGGAAGAAGGAAGAAAGAAAGAAGGAAGAAGGAAGAAAGAAGGAAGGAAGAAAGAAGGAAGAAAGGAGGAAGAAAGAAGGAGACGAATAAAGGGGATGGAGGAGGAGAAAGAAGTAGTAAAAGGAGGAGGCAGAAGAAAAAGGAGGAGGGGAAAGGAGGAAGAAGAGGAAGAAAAGAGGAGGAGGAAGAAGAATTAGAAAGAAGGAGGAAACAAAGAAGAGGAGGCGGAAGAAGGAGGAAACAGAAAGAAGGAGTAAATATGAAGAAAAAGGAGGAGGAGGAGCAAGAAAGAGGAAACAGAAAGAAGGAGGAGGAGCAAGGAGAAAACAGAAAGAAGAAAGGAGGAGGAGGAGGAGGAAGAAGACGACAGGAGGAAGGAGGAAAAAGGAAGAAGACGATGAAACAAAATCAAACACAAAGCACCCCAAAACGTTTGCCCACTTACAAAATGAAGGGTCTATAATTTTTTATCATAGGTGTATTTTATATGCTAGAGACAGAATATCAAAAAAAAAACCCACATAAAACAAATGTTATAAATTAAGTTGCAGTTCAGTGAATAACATAAGTATTTGATCCCCAAGCAAAACATGACTTAGTACTTGGTGGAGAAAGCCTTGTTGGCAAGCACAGATGCAAGACGTTTCTTGTAGTTGGTGGCCAGGTTTGCTCACATCTCAGGAGGGATTTTGGTCTACTCTTCTTTACAGATCTTCTCTAAATTCTTAAGGTTTCTTGGCTTTCACTTGGCAAGTTTCAGCTCCTTCCATACATTTTCTATAGGAATAAGGTCTGGAGACTGGCTGAGCAGCTCCATGACCTTAATGTGCTTCTTGAGCCA
Source organism: Lithobates pipiens (assembly GCF_037356315.1). NCBI lineage: Eukaryota > Metazoa > Chordata > Amphibia > Anura > Ranidae > Lithobates > Lithobates pipiens. The sequence goes on along the minus strand of NW_027507685.1, from coordinate 106,275,864 downwards.
CTCCTTTGTTGCCTTGGCGGTATGTTTTGGGTCATTGTCATGCTGGAAGGCCCATCCACGACCCATCTTCAGTGTTCTGGCTGAGGGAAAAAGGTTCTCATCCAAGATTTTACAATACATGGCCCCGTCCATTGGCCCTTCAACGTGCCAAAGTCAGCCTGTACCTTTAGCAGAAAAACAGCCTAAAAGCATCATGTTTACACCCCCGTGCTTGACTGTAGGGATGGTGTTCTAAGGGTTATAGTCAGCATTTTTCTTCCTCCAAACACGGTGAGTTGAGTTAATGCCAAAGAGTTCAATTTTGGTCTCATCAGACCACAGCACTTTTTTCCCAATCCTTCTCAGAATCATTTAGATCTTCATTGGCATGATTGTACATGTGCCTTCTTGAGGATGGGGACTGGTCATGTTTGGAGGAAGAAAAACACTGACTATGACCCTAAGAACACCATCCCTACAGTCAAGTACAGAGGTGGAAACATGATGCTTTAGGGCCGTTTCTCTGCTAAAGGTACAGGCCGACTTTGCCACATTGAGGGACCAATGGACGGGGCCATGTATTGTACAATCTTGGATGAGAAGCTTCTTCCCTCAACCAGAACAATGAAGATTGGTCATGGATGGGTCTTCCAGCATGACAATGACCCAAAACATACCACCAAGGCAACAAAGGAGTGGCTCAAGAAGTAGCACACTAAGGTCATGGAGTGGCCTAGCCAGTCTCCAGACCTTAATCCTATAGAAAATTTATGGAGGAGGCTGAAACTTTGAATTGCCAAGAAACCCTTAAGGATTTTGAGAAGACCTGTAAAGAAGAGTGGACCAAAATTCCTCCAGAGATGTGTGCAAACCTGGTCACCAACGACAAGAAACGTCTGACCTCTGTACTTGCCAAAAAGGGTTTCTCCACCAACTACTAAGTCATGTTTTGCTTGGGGATCAAATACTATTTTACTCACTGACCTCCATTTATAAAATTTGTATTGTGTTTTTTCTGGATTTTAAGTTTATATTATATCTTTAGCATTAAAAAAAATACCAATTATAAAATTGATAGACCCTTAATTTCTTTGTAAGTGGGCAAACTTACAAAATCTGCAGGGGATCAAATCATTTTCCCCCACTGCATATATGCTGGGCCAATGCGCACAAAGCAAGGTTTATCCGCACTTTTCCCAAAGTGCTAACGGGGCAGTGTGGATCTGCCCTAATAAAATATACAGTAAATGTCATTATATTGTATCAGTTAATGTAAATAATCATGTGGGCAACTCGTAGGGCAAAAGCAATTCAGTAGTATGACTACAGAAGACAACCTAAGAGGAAACCCAGTAGAATTCTCTACAGCACATGAAGTAGGTTTTACAAATATCCACCAATGAATAATAAAGAAGACATTTAACTTTTTATATTTTTTTGGTATCAGCATGTTTCAGAGCAAGCTCGTCAGTGAAACAAGAAAAGCCCCCCTCTTGCATCAGTCTCTGCCTTAAGAATCCCCCCTTACATCAGAGTCTGTTTTATGAGTTCCCATGAGAGCCCACTTAGTTGAGGGTCACCATCACCACCTTTTTATGTAAGCCCTCCTTACATAAAAAGGTACCTATCAAAGATCCCCCAACCCACCCCCCCCCCACCCCACACACGATGGTCCCCATCACAGTCTCCCGCTACTTACATAGGGTCAGCATCAAAGTCACCCACTTACATCAGGGCCCAATTAAAGCTGGGCCACACAGACCATTGGTTGCTGGTGGCCCTAGCAACCAATTGACTTGGAGCAGTAAGTGGAATCGGATTCTAAATACAGCAGAGGTCTTAATTGGCCCGCAGGCTGTAGTTGGGAGACCCCTGTTCTAGTCCAATGACATTCAACTTTTTTGATACAGGACACATCAAGCCCCTCCCTCCTTATATTAATAATGAATGTAATGCTACAGAAAGGTGTCAGACTGGGGGCACGGTATCGGAGCTGTTGGAGACTGGGGGCACGGTATCGGAGCTATTGGAGACTGGGGGCACAGTAGCTGTTGGAGACTTGGTGGAATTCCAAAGACACACACGTGCCAATGTGCTCACCCAGCACTCATGGACGGGTATTTTCTTAATACCTGAAAGGCTCAAAAGCCAAGTGTGTTACATCATTGGGTAGTAGACGGACGCAAGTTCGGTTGCACTGCAACTGGACAAACGCCAGCATGAATTCTGCACCGAATACTAATCTCTTTATTAAAAAAATTTAAAAATATAATTGGCAATGAACTTCTCTGTATGAAAAGCGAACCTACCATACAGAAAAATAAATCTGTTGACAGAGCATTTGGGCATCAAATGGTTTAACATATTTTGTATCACCAAATCCCGTACTAAATCTTTATAGCTGCAGACATTTCCTTTGATCGCTCTCCAAATCAAACCACGCCCCCTCCCCAAGATTCTGCGAAGACGATGGTGACACTAGATCTGCAGCATTAGGTTTCCCAGTTGCACAAATGAAAGATTGGTGTTAGCAGGGCAAAAGTTCCATTAATAGTTTATGATATGATACTTGACGGGCAGCAACTTCATACCGACACCCACAAATTATTATTTTTTTTATTTAGAAGAGGTGTGTAGTCAGCAATTTTCCTGAAGACGAGCAAAGCCAGCAGAGTTGGTCAAGTTATAGGAAGAATAGGCTGCACACCACAGTATCTGATCCAAAATCTTTTATTATGACATCCCAGAGTGACACCACAGGAACAGAGTGCCTGGTAGATGTGTTTCACACTACAATTTGTGCTTAGTACTCATAATAATCGATCCGATACTGTGGTGTGTAGCCTATGCTTCTTGCACATTGAGCCTAGGCGGGCACCCACCAGTTCCATCAGGCTTCATTACCTCACCTGGAGCAGCAAGCTTCCTTTGTTTGATCTGAAAGTTAGTCAAGTGCTACCGAGAGGGTCCGATTTGTCAGGCTGGAGCTCAATCATGCCAGGTTCTGATGGGTTCCTATGCAACAGGGCTCTGAACCATCTCTATCCGTATTAGGAGAAAATCCAAACCCCCATATTAAAAAAAATAAAAAGTCCCCCTATCATACCTATGTGAATTGATCAATGAGATTAGGCTCTCTTCTTCTTCCCCCCATGAAGGATTGGTAGGTTGTCCTAATCAGAAGATTTCATCTATATTTATGTTCTTCTCCGACTTTCAGTCCCAGTGACACGAGTCATCAGGACACTGAATCTCCCTAGAGGCGACATCACTAAACCAGGCAGGGTGCCTCACCCTTCCCTTAAGCAAAGTTCACACATGCTTTGATCTCTGAAGAGCAATCCTCAGTTGGAGCGAGGTCCAGAGGTCAGATGACAGGTGGTGAGGAGGCATTGTTGTAACTAGCATTAGCAGAAGGAACGTCATCAATGGTAGACGCCATGTTCTTCTCAGGATTGGTAGGTTGTACCCATCCTTGCTACCGATTGCCCCCACTAGGAGGTGAATAACTCAGGGTTTAAGCAACTCAGGGTTGAAGCTCTGGATTCTGATGCATCCTTGAGCTTCTTGGCTCAAGTACCAGGTCAGGGTCCTCAAGATCGGCCCCTCCAGGAGGTGAGCAAGCCGGGGTCCAGAAGGAGATATAATAGGTAGGGATCAATCATGAGTGTAGTCAGGGAACAAGCCAGTGGTCAGTAACGAGTGGTTGCAGATAGGCATCAAACAAATGTATAGTCCGGAAACAATCCAAAAGGTTGGTAACGAATGGTTGCAGGTTGGGATCAAGCAGAATGTAGTCTGCAAACAAGCCAAAGGTCAGTAACGAGTGGTTGCAGGTTGGGATAAAGCAGGAGCTTAGTCCGTAAATAAGCCAAAGGTCAGTAATGAGTAGTTGCAGATAGGCATGAAGCAGAAGTGTAGTCCGCAAACAAGCCAAAGGTCAGTAACGAGTGGTTGCAGGTATGGATCAAGCAGAAGCGTAGTCAGGGAACAAGCCAGAGGTCGATAACGAGTGGTTGCAGGTAGGCATCAAGCAGAAGCTTAGTCCGGAAACAAGCCAAAGGTCGGTAACGAGTGGTTGCAGGTTGGAATAAAGCAGTAGCGTGGTCAAAGAGCAAAGCCAAAGGTCGGTAACAAGCGGTAGCGAAGATCCGGAAAGCAGCATGAGTGACAAGAGATTGGCTAAATCTGGCAAGCAGGAAGTGCAGAGACTTAAAGGAGAAGTACGGTCAAAGCTTGTTTGGCTGTACTTCTCCTGTGGCTCACAGGAGTGCAGCTCCTTTTGCACGCCTCTGACCCATTTTCAGCAGAGAGCGGGATGAGGTCCGCTGTCTGCTGTCGTCACAGTCTCGGTCAAGGCTCGGGCATCATCATGACCATAGTCGGGATCCACCCATATGCCTGGACCGCCACCTGGCTCAGCCTCTCAGCGAACCGCTGGGAGCCTGAGCTGGCCGCTCCTGCCCCCTCCACAGCCAAGTGCTCATCTGAGCGCAGGGGGGGGAGCAGAGAGCTGTGACTGACAGACAGCAGCTCTCTGCTCACAGAGCTGTGAGAACAGAGCGATCAGTGGAGTTTGATCGCTCGGTTCTCAGAGTTAGAGGTGCCGGGGGATAGATGCCGCATCGGACCAATGCTGCATCCACATAGGTAAGTAGGAATCTTAAAAAAAAGTTTATGGAAGGAGCAAAGGAGTTCAAGTTTCAAGAAGGGAGCTTTCCAGCATCCCATTCGCAGTTCCCGATTGCCTCCCCGGCCCCCCAGCAGTTGTATTAACCCCTGCAACACTAAGATTATTGCAACAGGGGTTAACACAATAGCAGGATCTGTCAAAGGCGCTCGCCAATAGTGCTGACTATGCTCGCCCTTTCCGAGCCTCTTCTCCATTCATAAAAATATATATTATAGCTTCCAGTATTGAATAAAAGGGGGGCATTTTTCAGCGGGTGGAGTGGATAAAAGGGCATATAGGAGTGACACAGAGTATCTAAGGGGGCCAATTTCTCAAAGTATTCGGTGGTAAAAGTCTGCCACTGGAAGAAGGGCGGAGAAAGCATAGAAGCCAGAGAACATTCTAGAACGATCGTTTTTTTAAGAGGCCTGTTGGGGGGGAGACAAAAGTGAAATTGCCCACTGAGAATCATGGCTGAAATGAGCAGCGTTATCTACACTCAATGTCCACTTTATTAGGTCCACCTTACTAGTAGCGGGTTGGACCCCTTTTTGTCTTCATTCTTGGCGCCTTAGATACAACAAGTTGTTAGAAACGTTCCTCAGAGATTTTGCTCCATAGTGACATAACATCACGCAGTTACTGCAGATTTGTCAGCTGCACATCCATGATGCCAATCTCCCGTTTCACCACATCACAAAGGTGCTCTATTGGATAGAGATGTGGTGAGTGTGGAGGCCATTGGAGCACAGTGACCTCATTGTTCAGTGGTGAGATGATTGGAGCTTTATGACATGGTGCATTATCCTGCTGGAAGGAGCCATCAGAAGATGGGGACACTGTAGTCATGAAGGGATGGGCATGAGATCTGGTGAGTGTGAAGGCCATTGGAGTCATGAGATGTGGTGAGTGTGGAGGCCATTGGAGTACAGTGACCTCATTGTTCAGTGGTGAGATGATTGGAGCTTTGTGACATGGTGCATTATCCTGCTGGAAGGAGCCATCAGAAGATGGGGACACTGTAGTCAAAGGGATGGACATGGTCAGCAATAATACTCAGGTAGGCCGTGGCGTATAAACCATGCTCAATTGGTACTAAGGGGCCCAAAGTGTGTCAAGAAAATATCCCCCCACACCATTACACTCCCACCACAAACCTGAACCAGTGATACAAGGCAGGATGGATGCATGAATGCGCCAAATTCTGACCCCATCATCTGAATGTCACAGCCGAAATGCAGACTCATCAGACCAGGCAACATTTTTCCAATATTCTATTGTCCAATTTTGGTGATCCTGTGCCAATTGTAGCCTCAGTTTTCTGTTGTTAGCTGACAGGAGTGGCACCCGGGGTGGTCTTCCGCTGTTTCAAGGTTGGATGTGTTGGGCGTTCAGATATGGTATTCTGCATACCTTGGGTGTAACGAGTGGTTATTTGGGTTACTGCTGCCTTTCTCTCATCTGTCAGTCTGCCAATTCTACTCTGACCACAACAAGGCATTTTCTGCCACACAACTGCCGCTCACTGGATATTTTCTCTCTTTTTTCCCACCAGTCTCTGTAAACCCGAGAGATGGCTGTGTGTGAAAATCCCAGAAACACTCAGACCGCCCCGTCTGTCACCAACAACCATGCTACATTCAAAGTCACTTTAATTTCCTTTCTTCTCCCATTCCGATGCCCGGTTTTGAACTTCAGCAAGTCATCTTCACCACTTCTAGATGCCTAAATGCACATAGTTGCCGCCATGCGATTGGCTGCTTAGCAATATGTGTTACCAAGCAATTGACCGGGTGTGCCCAATAAAGTTGCCGTTGAGTGTATATTTCTGTTGTGCAGGGTCTCTGGAATTGGGGGGGGGGGGGGGGGGGGAGAAGAGGGGTCTGTCGATCCCAGGGTAACATTTGGTTGGCTACTATGGGGGAAAAAAAGTGGAGAAGGGTACAGGGCAAGCTTGTAGGGTTCTATCAATTTCCAGCGGTGTTTTAATTGGATAAATAATTGTCTTCGGATAATGACCATGCACATGCTGATAGCCATCTATAGTCGGTCTAACTGCTGTAGAGAGTTGTTTTAAACTAACAAAAAAAAGGGGAATGAACCCTTTGATCAAAACGCAATGCAAACAAAACAAAAAAGTCGTACTAAAAAAGGTCCCACTTGTATCAATCTGATATATAAAGTAATAGAAAGAGGTTGTATGTGTGAGAGATGAAAGCTCCCAAACCACACAATACCTCCTAATAAAACAGAACATTCCTCCGTGAATTGGTTTGGCTGCTGCTGACAACTGCAGAATAGCGGATGCTTCCCATCACATCCTTAATGTGTTATGAAAAGCATTATAAAGAAGCACTGAACTAAAAGGCTATAAAAAAAGCCTCTAAAAAAGGAGGCCGTCACAATGTGTGTCAGTTGGGGGACTAGTGCCCCATCATTGGTGTCAGTGGGAGGAATAGCGCCCCATCATTGGTGTCAGTGGGAGGAATAGCGCCCCATCATTGGTGTCAGTGGGAGGAATAGCGCCCCATCATTGGTGTCAGTGGGAGGAATAGCGCCCCATCATTGGTGTCAGTGGGAGGAATAGCGCCCCATCATTGGTGTCAGTGGGAGGAATAGCGCCCCATCATTGGTGTCAGTGGGAGGAATAGCGCCCCATCATTGGTGTCAGTGGGAGGAATAGCGCCCCATCATTGGTGTCAGTGGGAGGAATAGTGCCCCATCATTGGTGTCAGTGGGGGGGGGGACTAGTGCCCCATCATTGGTGTCAGTGGGTGGACTAGTGCCCCATCATTGGTGTCAGTGAGGGGACTAGTGCCCCATCATTGGTGTCAGTTGGGGGACTAGTGCCCCATCATTGGTGTCAGTTGGGGGACTAGTGCCCCATCATTGGTGTCAGTTGGGGACTAGTGCCCCATCATTGGTTTCAGTTGGGGGACTAGTGCCCCATCATTGGTGTCAGTGGGAAGATTAGTGCCCCATCATTGGTGTCAGTGGGAGGATTAGTGCCCCATCATTGGTGTCATTTGGAGGATTAGTGCCCCATCATTGGTGTCAGTGGGAGGAATAGTGCCCCCATCATTGGTATCAGTGGGAGGAATAGTGCCCCATTGTTGGTATTAGTGGGAGGAATAGTGCCCCATCATTGGTATCAGTGGGAGGAATAGTGCCCCATCATTGATGTCGGTGGGAGAGGGGAAATTTTCTTAATGAGGGCACAGACAGCAATAACTGACAGAGGTTCTAATCCCTCCGTTCAAACATACATTTATTTTTTTATTTATTTTTAAATGGGGTTTTAGTTATATTTTAATCTCCCAAAATAAACAAAGATCATGTGAATAAAATTTGGAGGAAAAGATGGTATTCAGGGGCGAGGGCCACTGTTAGTAAACAGTAGTGGTGCATATGTGTCTCACTCCTCCCCTGGAGCTTAGTCTAGGGCGGAGTGAAACACGTGGGGGGGGGGGGGGGGCGTTGCCATAGTACCATAGTACTCCTGTGGATGTGCAGCACCAGGGATCTTTCCTCTCTTCCTTCCAGCGACTACAGGAGCTGAGATGAGAGACATCCCTTGGCTGCCACTCCTTCAGCGGATGCAGCATCACCCACACTACTCCCCATAGGGATCGAGCCTGAGTGGCACAGTAAAACCGCGGGTCACACTGAGCACTGCAGGGGGACCAGGGGCAACACTGCAGGGGGACCAGGGGCAACAGAAGGAAGGAGAACTTGGGACAGGAGGAGCAGCTAGGTGCTTTTTACAAGTACCTGTAAGCCCCTCACCCCCTTCCCCCTTAGCAGCTGAAAGCAGCTGGAGAGAGAGGCGGAGAAGCAAGCTGCTGCGTGGGGGTACGAATACAGAGGTCGGCACTAGTAAATGCTGACCCCCCTACGCCTCCTGTCCAGGTTCCCCTTGCTTCTGCTGCCCAGATCCCCCTGCTGAACTGATTGGGCCCTGCCCTGTTTGGGGGGGGGGGGGAACCAGTGGTATCCCTCTATTAGTGGCCCCGTTCAGGGATAAGATTTTTGGAATTGGTTCATGTACAAGGTTTACACATGGACTTACCTGCGCACTTTGCGTGATCTCTTCTCTTTCTTTCACGGCCATGTAAGCCAGTGCATCTGTAGGTTCCTTCTCACATGGATCGTGCAGGCCTGGCCCTCCTAGAAACATAGAATATTTATAAAGGGTGGAACTCAGATTGGTTAATATTTATATATTGACTCAAAAGCCTTCAAATGAAAATGAATAGGAGGTACAGTGACTGACCACAACTATTTGTGCATTTCCTCTTCAAAGGAGCACAGTGGAAAGGCTATGGACCTTTCTGTATTCTACACACACTAAATAAACTTTAAAGCAAACCCTTACTGGCCCATAGTTGAAACCACTGTGGAGTAACTCATCCTCCAAAAGGTGGAAGCATTTGTTTTTTCACTTTCTCTCCATAGCTGAGCTCTTTAGTGTCAGTGAGTTTGCAGCTTTCCAGTGAGAAGAGCAGATTGCCGATACCCTATTTGAACAATTTCACTGCTTGTAATTGTGCATTCTGAGGATGAATTGTTCCATATAACTATAGAGGTCAGAGATGACTTATTTTAAAGCTGAAAAAGCTGGAGCAACGTCACCAGCACATGTGGTTCTCTTTGGCTTAGCCTCACCCCATGCTGCGATGAAAGGGAAAGGACAATTACAAAAGGTACTTTGTTACTTTTCTTGTAAAGCGTTTCCTTTATAAATTAATTGATGGTCAGTGTCCCCAATCATTTAGATACTTTTATAAAACTCATCAATTGAAATGTATTCCTACCTTTGTGCTTTCTAGAATTCACAGTTCTTCAATTCAATATTTTTATTTGGAGAATGCATAATTCCATCATACAAGACATACAGTATATCAGCCATGTGATAAAAGACAATAGGGAAGGTTCAGCATATTATGGACAATAGTAAAATTCATTAGTGGATTGTTTTGTGAATCAAGAAATGGGAAGGAAAAATAAATGAGTTTAATAGAGGTTTGGTTGTAGTAAAGTTGTCGGGTGATATGATTGATCTTGGAGTTTTGGGGGATTTATGGTTTAATCTTTTGGAGTTTTGAGGGACTATTGGTTGAGTGTCTTTGTCTTGGAGTTTTGGGGGATTTATGGCAGATCATCTTAAGAGTTTTGGAGGGACTTATGGTTGAGTGTCTTGGAGGTTTGGGAACTTACGGTTGAGTGTCTTGAAGTTTTGGAGGATTTACGGTTCAGTGTTTTGGGGGATTTAAGGTTCAACGTCTTGGAGAATCTACAGTTTAGTGTCTTGGAGTTTAAGGGGGACTTGTGGTTGAGTGTATTGGAGTTTTGGGGGATTCATGGTTTAGTACTTGGAGGATTTAGGGTTGAGAACCTTGAAATTTTGAGGGACTTGTGGTCGAGGGTATTGTGGTTTTGGGGGATTTAAGGTTTGAGTGTCTTGGAGTTTTACGGCATTTATAGCAGAGCATTTTGGAGTTTTGGGAACTTATGGTTGAATGTCTTGGAGTTCTGGGGGATTTACAGTCGAGTGTCTTGGAACTTTTTGGAGGATTTAAGCCTAGTACACACGATAAGATGATTGGAGGAATGATCGTTTTTTTGCACACTAGTCTCCAGATTAAAAATGAAGAGGTTACTAAAGTACGAAAATTCTTGTACGAAGGAATAAAAATACGCAAGTGATGTATTGCATTCGTATAGTGTTTTCGGACAAAAACTGTACCGATTAAAAAATAAATAAATGGTATGATCTGGTATTGTAAGAGAAATTTGTTTGCATTTGTCTGAACAGATTATCGTACGATTGCTTCGAAAGTGGTATTTTTTCTTTTGGTCGTGTGTATGGGCCTTTAGGGTTGAGTGTCTTGGAGTTTTGAGGGATTTATGGTTGAGCATCTTGCAGTTCTGGGGGATATGTAGTTTAGTGTCTTGGTGTTTTGGGATCTTATGGTTGAGTGTCTTGGAGTTTAACCATGCTTAACCATTTAAGGTTAAGCGTCTTGGAGGATTTATGGTTAAGTGTTGTGGAGTTTTGGGGGACTTATGGTTGAGTGTCTTGGAATTTTGCGGGATTTAAGACGAGTACACGCAATGAGATTATCGGAGGAATGATCTTTTTTTTTTGCATGCTAGTCTCCAAATCGAAAATGAAGAGGTTACTAAAGTAATATAGCAGAATAAAAATTCGGAAGTGATGTAAAGGTATTATATTGTATTTTCAGATGAAAACTGGACTGATTAAACAAAAATCCTAGGATCTGGTATCGTACAAGAAAAATATTCCTATTTGTCCCTTCGGGTAAATTTCAGAGGTAAGTTGTGTACGATCAGATTATTGTACGATCACTTCAAAAGCGGTATTTTTTGTATGGGCCTAGGTTATGGGTTGAGCATATTGCAGTTTTGGGGAATTTATGGCTGAGCATTTTGGAGTTTTGGGGGATTTATGGCTGAGCTTATTGGAGTTTTGGAGGATGTTTGGTTGAGCATTTTGGAGTTTTGGGGGAGGTTTGGTTAAGTATATTCTAGTTTTGTGGGATTTATGGCTGAGCATTTTGGAGTTTTGGGGGATTTATGGCTGAGCATATTGGAGTTTTGGGGAATTTATGGCTGAGCTTATTGGAGTTTTGGGGGATGTTTGGTTGAGCATTTTGGAGTTTTTTTTTGGGGGGGGGGGGGGAATCTTGGTTCTGCTGATATAGGTTAGAGAGTTCATAGGTTTATCAACCATTGATCAAAGTTGACAATGGGAAATGGGTAATCCATGGGTCCAAGATTTCCTTAAATTTGACCATGTTGTAGAAGTCCTGCCATCAATGTTTTGGTTGCTACAGTCCAATGAAATTTAGATTTGGATAGCTTTAGTAATTGTTTATTTCCCAGTCATCAAGACATGCATCATGGGGGTAAATTAATATTTTGTGAGGCCTTCAGGTTTTAAGTTCAATGCTTCGCAAGGGTTTTTACAATACCATAAATCCCCCAAAATTCTCAGGCGCTGAACCAGTTATCTTCAAATTACCCCATCAAATGGCCATAATATTTTCCTTGCACTCTAAGTTTTTCCCCACCATCACATCTCAACCCTCAGTGGAATTCAGGCGCTTTTCACTCCCAAGTGGTCTTACCAGGTAGAATGATGCCCGACGCCAGGCACTCCATCACCCTCCGTAATGCTTCTCCGGCACCCAACGGTCTATTACAAGTTCCTAGTGCTTTTTCACATACGAGTTCTAGAGGCTGAGAGGAAAAAAAGAGTGAGAAGGTGAGTCTACTTAAGTAGCCCCCAACTTGATCATCAGTATTTACAACAAAAACAATAAAATAGGTTAGGATGCAAAGGAAAATGGTTTTGTTTGGCATCTTATAATTCAGGCCAACAACTTTCATTATAAAAAATAACTGTGCCATTATCTGAGCATTTTCTAAGAACTACCCCCATGCAAGATGTCCCACCACATTCCACACTCACCCATCCTTTCAGCTGGGTCCAGGTAGGAACTCTGTTGCACAAATCTCGTAGAATACGCAGCACAATTACACAAGATTTTAATCCGTTTGCTCTCGCCTGGAATAGACAAAATGGTTCCAATCCTGCTTCTGTGTTCTCTCTTTACCCCAAACCTACAGAGGCCTCAGACAGATTCTTTAAATATGATTACTGAGTAGTAGGACTAACTTCATGCAAAGAAAACTACAGAACAGAATGTTTAGAAAGGTCAGGTTTTTAACTGAAAAGCTTCACGTAAAAAGATTGCTTTTGTAGCCTCATGATCATGATATACCAGCTAACAACCGCTACACCTAAAAAAATAAAAAATAAATATCTAGACAGCATCAGTGCCACCTGTTGGCAGGAGGCCAACATAGCAGGGTGTGCCAAAAGCTTTACACGTTAGGAGGTACGCAATTCTGATTGTTCATTGTGTTAAAGGCGTACAGCTGAGAACCAATTATTAGCTGGCAAACATCAAGCAATCTCCCATCAGGGCCAAATAGATGGCACTGCTGCTAGGCAAATATGACTTTGGGGGAAAAAAAAAAGTGAATGTAGAGTTATAAACTACTCAGGTATATTATGAAAGATTACAAGTGCATGAATAACATGAGATCAAAGAAAAATCAAATGAAAAAAAAAAAAAACCTCATAAGGCTACAATAACAATAAGGTAAGAACAAATAGCCAACCTGAAACCATTTGGCATGTCGCAGAGACGCCAAGGCGTTCAGGCATTTCTGCCTGTCCAATAAGTCCGGAGGATCTTTCATCGCAACATTTTCTACTGATAAGATGGGATAAAAAAAAAAGACAGATACAATTTGACCAAGGGGATTCTGTCACAGGAAAGAGTATGGCAGCATCTGAACAAGCTAATAAGACTCCCAGAGAAACTGAATGGTTCACAAAGTGCACGGCGGTTATATTATCCAAAGGCCATTCAAGTAGTATGTGCAACACAAAGCAAAAAGGAGGCATTCACTTCCAGTTTACAAAATCAATAACAGCTATGTACCATCTGGGATCTTATTAAAAATGCACAACATATTTCAGAGCGTTAAAAATAGGCATATAGCACTTCCTGACCCTCTCTGAACCGATCACTGAACTCGTGCATCTCTGGTCCAACGCGAGTCGTCCAGAGGCAGGATGTCCTTTTTTTGTCTATGATCATTAAAATCGCATCCCTTAAGTAAGCTGGGATGCAATATAGTTTGTGAATATTGTTCTACTTAAACAGTTACTATCAAATAAAAATTGTAAATGAGGCTTGCGGTAGGATGCTCATATACCTTTATGACTACAGCAATTGTTTCTGTATATATTTTTTTCCTCTACAGTGATATTGAAATGAAAGCTATAAATCCGAAATAGTAAAGAATACGGACTTAAAAACGCTTGTGTTTACAGATTCTTCATCCTTCATTGAAATGTTTTATCTATCACCATGTGAGCCATACACAAAGCTAGAATGCATTTAGAGCAATTTTCACTGGGTCTCAAATTTTGCTCAACTACAACCGGGCATATGATTTTTTTTGAGCAGTTTTATATATATAAAAAAATAAAAAAAACACATTTAGAATTGGGTTTGCTATTGGCCACAGACCCAGAGCGCTTACCTAAACAGAATAGGGAGAATCAGCAAAAAGTGGCACAGGCATAAAGCCTGTGCCACTCTTCTAAACTGATCAGATCCGACTCCTAAAAAAGTTAGTGCAAAGCCCCTTCAGTAATTAGGAACGATGTGTCAGACGTAGCATGGAGAGGAGGAGACATGCCGAACACGGCATAGAGAGCGGGATCCCTCCCACTCCTAACACCTATACTTACCTAAGAGAGAGAGAGAGAGAGAGAGAGAGAAAGAAAGAAAGAAAGAAAGAAAGAAAGAAAGAAAGAAAGAAAGAAAGAAAGAAAGAAAGAAAGAAAGAAAGAAAGAAAGAAAGAAAGAAAGAAAGAAAGAAAGAAAGAAAGAAAGAAAGAAAGAAAGAAAGAAAGAAAGAAAAAAAAGAAGGAAGAGGAAGAAAGAAAGGAGGCAGGAGGAACATGGCATGGGGAGCAGGATATGGGCCAGACATGGCACAGAGCAGTAGAGCTGAAGCTGCTTTTTTTAAAGTAGAATTCCATGCTAATTAATAAGCTAAGTTAATTAGGTTAGCATTGGTGTTAGAAGTGGCAGGGAACATTTCTAAGGCTAATAAACTTTAGCTCCTGCTCTCTGTGCCATGTCTGGCACATCTCCTGCTCTCCATGCCATGCTCCTCTTTCCTACTTCTTTCTTTTGCCTTCTTCATTGTTTTAGTAAGGCCTCGTTATCTTTAGGTTAGCAGGGAACATTTTTAGGACTAAGCCTACTGAAGCCTTACTAAAATGAATGAAGGAATGGAGGGAGGAGGAAAGAAGAATGAAGGAGGAAGAAAAGAAGACAGAAGAAGAAGAAAGAAGCAGGATGAAGGGAAGGAGGAGGATGAAGGGAAGGAGGAGGAGGAAGACGACGTAAGGAGAAGGAAGACGGAAGGAGGAAGAAGACGTAAGGAGGAAGAAGAGACGGAAGGAGGAAGAAGAGACGGAAGGAGGAAGAAGAGACGGAAGGAGGAAGAAGACGGAAGGAGGAAGAAGAAGAAAATAAGTTGTTACTATAGAACAAGATTTACTCTACCAACGTGAAATTTGAACGAAATTTCGAGTCAAACCGTCTAACAAAGATATAACAGTTTTTCTTTTTTTTATTACTTCCTAGGGACACAGCTAACACATTTTTTTTTCTTTTTTTAACGAACGTCCACAATATGCACTAACCCTCTCTCCAGTATATAAGAAATAAAACAGCAAAGTTATATTTCTTCAGTATTATTAGGATACAGGAGATTAGCAGAACATTCACGATGGAGTGTCTGCTGGTTGGACCAAAATAGAGTTCGCATAGAATGTGTCTTTAGTGAAATATCATTGTTTAATGAACATATACTTTATACAACTATGTATCCTGAAAATAAAGGGGTGGGTCCTGCGCAAATCGTGCCACTCAAATAAAATACACAAATTCAAAATAATATAAATATGTGCATACATACAATGCCGTGAAAAAAATATAGTCCAAAAAACAGCACGCATAAAAATATATAAAAAATATATAAAAAAATGGAAAAAAGGTTTAATGATAGAACAATAATAAAATGTCCGCTACTCAAGGCTCCCAGAACTCTCACCTTTAAACGAAGTGAATAAGCAAATCAAACAAACTCCAGGATTCTCTTATTTCATTCATAAATAATAAATAATAGCCATCAGGCAATCCAAAGGAGGGATGCAATGATACAATTCCGCCACTAGAGGGCCAGTCCCAGCTTCCAGAATAGCTGAAATGGATCTTCACTTCTATTTCACAGTGTATGGCTCAAAATAAGAGAGAGGAGGGGGAGAGAGAGAAACAGGAGACTTCCATAGTGTAGTAGTTTAAAAAACGGCAGGTAAATTTATTAAAAAGCAGTAAAGACTCTCACATTTTAATTGCAAAAACAAGCACAATCAGGAAGAGGGTATAATGACAACTTCCTCCCGCCTTACTCTACTTCCGGTTCGTCCTCTGGCCAATCCCTACGCGTTACGTCATGTGACTTCTTCATGGGGATCCCCATGAGGATCCCCATGAAGAAGTCACATGACGTAACGCGTAGGGATTGGCCAGAGGACGAACCGGAAGTAGAGTAAGGCGGGAGGAAGTTGTCATTATACCCTCTTCCTGATTGTGCTTGTTTTTGCAATTAAAATGTGAGAGTCTTTACTGCTTTTTAATAAATTTACCTGCCGTTTTTTAAACTACTACACTATGGAAGTCTCCTGTTTCTCTCTCTCCCCCTCCTCTCTCTTATTTTGAGCCATACACTGTGAAATAGAAGTGAAGATCCATTTCAGCTATTCTGGAAGCTGGGACTGGCCCTCTAGTGGCGGAATTGTATCATTGCATCCCTCCTTTGGATTGCCTGATGGCTATTATTTATTATTTATGAATGAAATAAGAGAATCCTGGAGTTTGTTTGATTTGCTTATTCACTTCGTTTAAAGGTGAGAGTTCTGGGAGCCTTGAGTAGCGGACATTTTATTATTGTTCTATCATTAAACCTTTTTTCCATTTTTTTATATATTTTTTATATATTTTTATGCGTGCTGTTTTTTGGACTATATTTTTTTCACGGCATTGTATGTATGCACATATTTATATTATTTTGAATTTGTGTATTTTATTTGAGTGGCACGATTTGCGCAGGACCCACCCCTTTATATTCATTATTTGATAGTTTGTGCTCACTATTTTGTCCTGCTGCATTTTTTAGTTAGCATTTGCACTTTATATCACTCAGGCTCTTTTTCACAGCATCTGTGTTTCATTATATCTGATTTTGGATTTTGTTCCACTTTAGTCACTTATTACCACTTAGCGGCGCGAAGGCTGACCACTTTTATTTTATTTTTATTTTTATGTATCCTGAAAGGTTTGTACTTTTTCATTCATTTTAGATGATATTCGTCTATTTTTATTGAGGAAACTTCAAGTTCTTTAATCCACTGCTCAGGAACATCTGTAGATTTGGCTATTCTCCTTCATTATTCAAGCTCACAGGTTTGATAGCTAAAACATCAAAATGAATTCCTGCCTCGTAAAAATGATCAAATGTTGAAAGAATCTTACGTTAATATTGCACTGCTTATGAAATCTGGGTAAATTCAGCCTTCAATGTTTCATAATTTTTTTTTTTTTTTAAATAAGAGTGTTTGCCGTATTTGTTTTCTCTACATCTGTATATTAATATTCCTTCTTGCCCCAGATTCCTATTATCAGAAGCGCTACAGCCTATTTTCCGTCCTGCAGAACTCCGCAGCAGATGTTTTCATTGTATTATGTCTTGCTGTCATATTGACGTCATAAAGCTCAAATTTTATATCCTTTGTCTCTTTAAAAGGATATTCGAAAAATGTTTAAAGGTGCAGTCCCATAATAAAGAACACACAATCAGCACAGGAATAAGAACGCACACACGGCAGGTACACACATAAGGGCTTGTGACAACGGGCTTTTTTTTGCGTTTGAACTGCTTCTCTTCCTACACAAAAGTCTATGGGAATGCAAAAGCAGCTTAACGGCAAGTCAAATGCACTTGCAATGCATTTGGAACAATCTTAGAGGAATGTCAAACTGTCAAACGCATTCTGCTTTTGCCAATCAAAGTCCTAAGTCCATCTATATAGGTCCTATCGTCTCCCCTGAAGGATTGGGTCATCTTGAACTGACTAGTCATTTATCTAACGCAAGCTATACACTTTACATGTTTCCTGTTCAGCCCGCTAGACTTTCCCATCCATGCTAAAGAGCGTTAATGCAGGAATCTGCCCTGCCAGCTATTATAATGGATTGGATGCCATCGCAGTTCAACAATTTTCCATCCAGCGCCTTCACTTTTCAGCTAAAGTTTGCAGAGTCAGTTGGTTCCAACAGGGTCATCTACGGCTCAAATTTCAGCCAATTAACAGCAATTGGCTGAAGTTAGCCTCATATATGGCTAGCCTAGGAGAGATCATTTATATGGCTGGAGGTGGAATCAGTGCTGATTATCCGTGCCGCCTATCAGTGCCGTATATTCAGACTGGATACAGTTGTTGGGCTGACCATTTTCCATCCAGCTCCCTCAATTTTTCAATTGAAGTTCATTAGGCCAGTTGGTGCCAACAAGGCCACCTATGGCTTGAGTTGCAGCCAAGGAATCAGCTGAAATTCAAATCCTGTTTAGCCAACAGAGAGATCATTTATACAGTGGGGGAAATTATTTGATCCCCTGCAGATTTTGTAAGTTTGCCCACTTACAAAGAAATGAAGGGCCTACAATTTTTATCATAGATGTATTTTAAATGATAGGGACAGAATATCAACCAAAAAACAAACCAAAAAAAAAAACACGAAACAAATTTTATAAATGGAGTTACAGTTAGTAAAAGTATTTGATCTCCTACCAACCAACAATAATTCTGGCTCCCACAGACTGGCTACAGTAGGTGCTCATGTGGTACACAGATTAGTCCTGTCAATGTAGAAAGGTGCTCCTAACGACACTTTGTTAAGTGTATAAAAGACACCTGTCCACAGAAACTCTTTCTTCCATTCAAACCTCACCATCATGGGCAAGACCAAAGAGCTGTCAGAGGACGTCAGGAACAAGATTGTAGACCTGCACAAGGCTGGAATGGGCTACAAGACCATCAGCAAGAAGTTTGGTGAGAAGGAGACAACTGTTGGAATGATTATACACAAATGGAAGAACTACAAAATAACCATCAATCGCCCTCGGTATGGAGCTCCATGCAAGATTTTGCTTTATGGGGTAAGGATGATCATGAGAAAAGTGAGGGATCAGCCCAGAACTACATGGGAGGAGCTTGTGAATGATCTCAAGGCAGTTAGGACCACAGTCACCAAACAAACCATTGGTAACACAATACTCTGCATTGGATTGAAATCCTGATGCACCCACAAGGTTCCCCCTCCTGAAGAAGGCACATGTACAAATACTTATTTTACTCACGGAGCTACAACTCAAGTTGTAACATTTGAATCATGTGTTTTCTGGATTTTTGGTTGATATTCAGTCTCCATCATTTAAAATACACCTACGATAAAAACGATAGACCCTTCATTTCTTTGTAAGTGGGCAAAATTACAAAAAATCTGCAGGGAATCAAATAATTATTTTCCCCACTGCATAGATAGAGGAGGAATTTGCACTGCTGGCTGATAAATTCAGACTGGATGCAGTTGTTGCTCGACATAAAAAAAACTTTCCAACCAGCTCCTTCAATTTTTCAATTGAAGCTTGTCTAGCCAGTTGGTGTCAACAGGGACACCTACGGCTCAAATGTCACTCAATTTAGCAGAACCTGGGCAAAAAATAAATAAATGTATGGCTAGCATAAGAGATCATTTATATGGGTGGATGAGGAATCTGCACTGCTGGCAGTTCTATTCAGATTTGATGAAGTCACTGTTCAACTGCCATTTTTCCAACCAACTCCTCCAATTTTTCAGTTGAAGATTGCTGAGCAAGTTGGATCCAACAGGGCCAACTACAGCTTGACTTGCAGCCAATTCAGCAGGAACTGGCCGAAATTCAAGTAATGTATAGCTAGCCTAAGAGAGATCATTGGAGGAATCTGCACTGCTGGCTGTTACATTAAGATGGATGTAGTTGCTGTTTCAGCTGACGATTTTCAAACCAGCTCCTTCAATTTTTCAACGGAAGTTTGTTGAGCCAGTTGGATTCAACAGGCCACCTACAGCTCAACTTGTAGCCAATTCAGCAGCAATTGGGCAAAATTTGAGTCACGCATGGCTAGCCTGAGAGAGATCATTTATATTGATGGTAGAGGAATCTGCACTGCTGGCTGTTATATTCAGATTTGATGAAGTCGTTGTTCCACTGATACCTTTTCCAACCAGCTCCTTCAATATAACAACTGAAGATTGTTGAGCCTGGTGGTGCTGATAGGACCCAAATTTCAGTAATTTCAGCTGGAATTGGCCAAAATGTAAGTCATGTATGGATAGCCTAATGCCAGCCATAGATGGTTTAAATCTCAGACGGGACTGGCCAAGATTTTAACCATCTAAGGGCAGGCTGAATGTACCAAAGTCGATCCATCGATTGACTTGGGTACATCCAGCATGTCGGATTTTCAGCATGTGATTATTGCCAGCGCAAACATAATGACCATTGCTAAGCCTAGGAAGAGCAAGCAAAAAATCCATAAGCTGCAGTGTCAGGCCTGGCAATCTATACCAATAAATGCCAACTGCCTGAGGACAAAGAAAACTTGAAGAACCAAAGTAATTAAATTACACTTATGAAGAGATTGTTTTCTTTATAATTCAGCTTTGAGCTTATGGCAGACATCACTTTATCCAACTAGAATAATATTTATGGATCATACAGTACCGAGCGAAATATATAGGAAATGCGTTGCTACTTTTATCATGTACAGCAGGGGTAGGCAACCTCGGCCCTCCAGCTGTTTTGAAACTACAAGTCCCATGAGACATTGCAGGACCCCGACAATCACAGGCATGACTCCTAGAGGCATGATGGGATTTGTAGTTTCAGCACAGCTGGAGGGCAGAGGTTGCCTATCCCTGGTGTACAGGTTGCCTCCCTGCCAAAAACGTTATACTGAACATCAGCTTAAAGAGCAAAAATCGGAATCTGCTGCTTATGGTAAACATGCATTGTCCAGAAGTTAGCAATCTTAGATATTTAAAGGAAAAATAAACTGCGCTTGAGTGAAACAGCTAAAGGGTGCAATAATCTATAAAGAAGGCAGCAGCAGTAAGTGAGATGCACACACCTAACAACAATAAGGAAATACAAAAAGCTGCGCCAACATGTTGGCGCAGCTTTTTGTATTTCCTTAATCTTAGATATTTGTTCTTCAAAGGGTGCTCTAGGTGCAATAAATTACAACAGCATCAGAATTACCACCATAGAGCTTCTTGTCCTTAATGCCTTTGATGGGGCAGTTGGCTTAAAGTAGTGAAATCCCTCAATTTCCTCCAACATCTAATGCAGAGGTCTCCAAACTTTGTAAACCAAGGGCCACTTTCCATCAGGCTTTAGGCCCCCCCCCTCCCCCCACTATAGCCAGTGGGAGTAGAAAATGCCGTCGTCAATGGGAGTAAACAATGCCCCATATCACTGGTATCAGTGGAAGGAATAGTGCCTTATCAATGGTGTCAGTTGGAGAAAAGTATCCTTTATAAGTCTGTCCAGGCAAAATAATAAAAAAATAAAAAAAACAGCATATGCAGTACATCTCTGCAATATATGCACTTTTCCCCAAGTTCTGTCTCCTTAAAAACGGATGAACCCCAACACCACCCAAAAAAAAAAAAAAACACCACTACTTAAAAAAAAAAAAAAAAAAAAAAAAAAAAACTGATGCAAGAGAAGAAGGGAGTGCCTCTTGCCCTCCCTCTCCACTTCTTCCCGAGTCACCCAACCTACCATTTCTCCCCCTTCTTTTTTTCTCATCTGGGGTGAGATACCGTGGAGAGCATGAACCTATGAACGTGAATACCCATGTATTATGATACATCCCCCTTCATCTCATAAAATCGAACAGACACCTTTCCCACTGGGGCGTTTTTCAGGCGCTTTTGGGCTAAAAATAGCGCCTGTAAAGTGCCTGCAAAACGGCTCCCCTGCAGTCTGTGTGAAAGACAGAGTGCTTTCACACTGAGGCGAGCAGCACGTTTGGAGTGGTGCATGCCGCTCCTCCACCACTCCTGCCCATGGCTATTAATGGGCACCACTGCCGAAGCGCATGCAATGCGATTTGGCAGCGGTGCTTCACGGGCGCATTTAACCTCTTGCTCGGCCGCTAGCTGGGTTATATGCGCCCCACTAGCAGCCGAACAGCACCGCTAAAATGATGGTAAAGCGTCGCTAAAACTAGCAGCGTTTTACCATCCATGCCTGCCCGCTCCAGTGTGAAAGCAGCCTTCATAAGTGATACAGAAAATTTCTTACATTTAAACATTTATTAAACAAAACAAACCTCCAATCAGTTTACTTGTATGTACGATTTTTTTTTTTTTTTAAATCATTAGTGTATTTTTTCCCCCCAAAAATTGCATTTGAAAGACCTCTGCGCAAATGCCGTGTGACATAAAATATTGCAACAACCGCTATTTTATTCCCTAGGACAGTGATGGCGAACCTTGGCACTCCAGATGTTTTGGAACTATATTTCCCATGATGCTCATGCACTCTTCAGCATCATGGGAAATGTAGTTCAAAAACATCTGGGGTGCCAAGATTCGCCATCACTGCCCTAGGATCTCTGCTAAAAAAATACATATATAATTTTTGGGGGGTCCAAGTGATTTTCTGGCAGAAAATACAGGATTTTTACTTGTAAGCAACAAGTGTCAGAAAAGATTTAGTCTTTAAATGGTTAAACTGAGAACTCTACACACAGAGTTGAGTTCATTCATTCAAGTGTAAACATTGTATCTCTTTTCTTGGCAGACTGTCCAGAGAGGAGAAAAGTCGCTTCTATGAAGACTCAGGCAACTTGCATTGACTTCTATTACAGAAGTCATTTGCAAGCCGCGCTGTAGTTCTAAATCGGTCTTTTTATCAGAAAAATCGGCCGATGCCGATTAATTAAAAAACTGCAAATATCGGTCAACCTCTAATTTTATATATATATATATATATATATATATAGTCCGACATATACACCAACCCCCCCCCTCGATACCTATGTGACATTTGTATGACCTAACTTTGAGAGCACTATGTACTATGTAATTCCACAACTTTTGTAGTCTTTTTTTTTTTTTTTTTTATCGAAAATGTATTCCCCCCCCCACCATCCTATGAGGATAAATGGGTAGTTGACCTCCATGTCAATTTAGAAACTGAAGACTGACTTGATATCTGGACCGCCACCAAATCCTGCTTGCAAAATTTGGCTGCCATGGAAGCCTCTTATAAAAGTCCACTCACGATGGTACCTGGTTGACTCCTTCCTTTTGAACCCCTAACCTAATTAAGCACATTCATCTTAACCCATCATTCTATGCTTATGAGAATCCTGGAATCCATCCTTCCCTCCCATCATTTTATACCTATACTCTCCTCCCTTTCATAACCATGTCCTATAGCTCCCTTTAAGTTTGTTTTACCCTCTATTGCCCCATACACACGATCAGAAATTCCATCAGAAAAAACATGTTTTTTCTGACGGAATTCCGCTCAAGCTTGCCTTGCATACACACGGTCACACAAGTTCTCTGAGCTTTCGACCGTCAAGAACACGGTGATGTACAACACTACGACGAGCCGAGAAAATTAAGTTCAATGCTTCCGAGCATTCATCGAATTGTTCCCGAGCATGCGTAGGAATTCTGCGTGTCGGAATTGCTACAGGCAATCGGAACTTTTTCCGACCGAAAAATAGATAACCTGCTCTCAATCTTTTTCTGGCGGGAATTCGGCCAGCAAAAGTCCGATGGAGCATATACACGGTCACATTTTCCGACCAAAAGCTCTCATCGGTCTTTTGCTGGCCGAATTTCTGATCGTGTGTACAGGGCATAAGGCACATTTGCCAAACACAAGGCCCGTGGGCCAAATCCAGCCCGTTTCATGTGGCCCTCACACCTCTCCTACAACTCTGGGACCCCCTTGTCTCAGTGGTAAAGACAGAACTCCATCGCAATAGCTTGCTCTATACAGCCGTGGGAGGGCTTGTGTTTGCCCCCTGTCTCAGATACCAGCTGACAGTTGGACAGAACTGCTCCTACAGACCTATGCCTCTCTGTGCAGCAGCAGCACCCCCTTGTCTCCACTTCCTCTGGTCTCACCATTTGGCAAACTATGGCAGCTGAGTCCAGCCATCCTCCAGACCCTGCACTTTCTGCTGCTACGCGCCCAGTTTTCCCAGCAGCAACATAAGGTAAGAGGGGTGCATTGTGATATAAGGGAGGGTGGGGGGGCTCTGGACTTCTGATGGTGAGGGCTATTTACATCTAATGTAGAGAAGGAGGGTGCTTTGGGCATCTAGTCTAACAGATGCAACCGGCCTTTGAGGGCAACCATAATGCTGATGTGGCCAGCGATGAAATGGAGTTTGACAATCCAGGCCTAAGGTTTATCGACTCTATAGTTATTATGTTGCAACCTCCCTTTCTAAAAATTTACTGTATATACTCACTTCAGTTGTCAAATGTAAGAATGAATGCTATCTGCCTTGTTTTCAATGAAAAAAATTAAGAAAAAACAAAAAGCTGCAAGTACAGCAAATTGTACAATCTGAAAATGACGTGTATTGCAGAGATGCACTGAAGATTTTTTTTTATATTTTGCCCAGAGAGTCTTATAGGGGCAAACTCAGTTCCTATTAAGGTCAAAAATGTAAACCCTTTAAAAATAATACTTAAATCATTCAACCAAGACATAAGACATACAACCAAATAGGAAAGATGGGACTGCACCTTTAAAAATGGGAAGTTTCAGGCAAAGCTTTGTGAAGCACGTGGGGAGAGACGATTCATTTCAATGTGAACATCTGCGTCAAGTTCACAAATAAATTTAAAAAGTACTACAGTAAATGAGTGGTTATGAAGAACTGAAAACACAGACTGAAAGGCTGCAGAGAGTGCTAGTTCTCTAAACATTATCTTTTTTTTGGTTGTTTTGGTGTAGAGCGTTTATTTGGCTCTTGGGCTGATCAGTCAAGTCAAGTGGTAACAATGGCTTGGAGATACCCAAAGTGACACTGGGAGATGCAGAGCTAAAAAGGTGTTTATTGTCTGTACTATCTTCTCCTTCTGAATGAACAACTAGAAACCAAGCGTAGTATGGAGATAGCAGGTGTGAAGATACAGGCCAGCATATATATTCAACATATAGACAGACGTTGACCTTTTCATTATAGGGCAATGTTTGTGTACCCTCACATGAGTATCGAGAAATGGGGGGGGGGGGGGGTCAAGAAGTTGACTGCTCTTCATCTTAGAAGCTAGGAGTAAAAATAAAAAAAGCCTGGATTTATGAATTAAATGGTCCACCACACAAAATATGGGACTTCCAATGTCTACTAACCAAAAGAGTCAAATTCAAAATTTACTACAATTGGAACTGGTCGTGGTGGGTCATAAATCTACCAGCCTACCATTATTTTATTTTTTTTAAAGTTGAATTCTGAAGACTTAAGCCATTATAGAAAATGTGGTGGTGATCCCTAATCTATGGATAAACAGCCCGTTCTGTATTTCAGAGATTGACTAAATTCTAACGATTTAACGGGAATGGAACAAATACTTCATGGGAGGGTCAACAAAACACTGCAGAAACATGACTGGCAAGCCCTATGACAGCACACGTTTGCCTCAACAAACCAAAACCCTGACAAATAGGTCACAATCCATGCTTTGCCTCCCAGTGTACTGTGCCATGTATGTAAACTATACTAGCAGTATTGTCTTGCAGCCAGTCAGCATCTGTGTACAAAATCCTATCAAAAGTACAGATGAAAAGGATCATGGGGGGTGAGGGCAAGAAGAAAGACACTTGCATCAGAATATCTTGTACATTAACATCATTAGAATGAAGTGTCTTCATGCTCTGCTTGGAGGCCAAGTCCAGGCATTTCCCGCAAAGGGCTTTTCATTATTTATTTTTTTGGTAGAAGCTTTTTATGTTCCGGGACCAGCTGCGCATGTTCAGAACTTGCTGAACAAATAAGATTATAACAAAATACAATGGATATTAATATTCAATTACTATAGTTATATATGTTTTACTATATCTTATATTATGAGACCATGTGTATGTGTCTTTCGGGCATCAACCAAGGCCTTCTCCAAACTTGAAAACCTTTGGGTGTGATCACTGCTCATCAGATCTGGCTTTTTGATTGTAGATGTACGTCTTATATGGAGGACCTCACCATTCAATACGAGGCCTAAAATGCAGAGCCTGTAGAAGCCCTAGCTCCCACTATACACTAGCTTTATTCTTGACTATGCAGGCACAATAGGTAGATGACCAGAAGATAATGTGTTTGAGGCCAAAGTATCCCTCTTCTTTACGGGGGAAAAAATACATTTTTTTTAAGGCATGTATGCCCAATATCTAATATAAATCTTATATGCTCAATACTGAATAAAAATGTCTATATGCCCAAAACCTATATGCCTAAAAAATATAATATAGGACCTAAATACCTCATCCCTGATATAGGGCCTATATACCCAATGTCTGATATAATCTAGAGCCTATATGCCCAATATTGAATATAATAAAGGGCCTATATGCCTAAAATCTAATATAATATAGAATCCAAATACCCCATATCAAATATAATATAGGGCCTATATGTCCAATGTCTAATATAGGGCCTATATGCCCAATACTGGATATAATAAAGGGCCTATATATCCAAAATGTAATTTAATACAGGACCTATATGCCCAATATCTAATACAATGTAGTAATATTGGGCATATAGGTCCTAAATTATGAGATTTTGGGCATAGAGGCCCTTAATTTTATTCAATTTTGGGCATATAGGCTCCACATTATGTTATATTGTGGGTATACTCTATTATATTAGATATGGAGCATATAGGCTCTGTATTAGATGTTGGGCATATAGGTCCTAAATTGTACTGAATGTTGGGCATAAATCTCTATATTATATTAGATATTGAGCAAATAGGCTCTATATTATATTGGGCATATAAGCCCATTATTATATTAGATATTGGTTATATCTAATATATCGGCCTATATGCCCAATATCTAAAATAATTTAGAGATTTTTTTTCCGAACATTGAATAAAATAAAGGGCACAAAATAGAATATAACAAAGGGTCTATATGCACAATATCCAATATAATATAGGGCCTATATGACCAATATCGAACACATTATAGGGCTTTTATGCCCAACATCCAATACAATTTAGGACCTATTTGCCAAACATCTAATATAGAGCCTATATGCCCCATACCCAACATAATATAGAGCTCAATATCGAATATAATACATAACTTATATGCCCAATACCGAATATAGAACCTATATACAAAATACCTAATATACTATAGAACCTATATTGCACAATACCCAATATAATATAGAACCCATTTTCCCAATACCTAATATAGAACCTATATGCCCAATATCTAATATAGAACCCATT
Source organism: Lithobates pipiens (assembly GCF_037356315.1). Taxonomy (NCBI): domain Eukaryota; kingdom Metazoa; phylum Chordata; class Amphibia; order Anura; family Ranidae; genus Lithobates; species Lithobates pipiens. The sequence goes on along the minus strand of NW_027507685.1, from coordinate 106,248,933 downwards.
TACCCAATATATAGAACCTATATGACCAATATCAAATATTACACAAGACCTATACAGTATGCTCAATATCCAATCCATCTGACCACCTATATGCTGCCCCAAATGACAACATAAAAATAAAATATTTTTTCGATCCTTTTTCTAATGTTGTCAAAAGAAATACATGAAAGCGCCCACTGGCTCCTCGATGAGCTTCCGAGTTCGATATTCATTTGTCTCACCTGGACATAAGATGCGCAGAAGGTCCCCTCACATAAAAAAAAAGAACGAAAATAGCAATCACCAGTATAATGATATGGGGGGTCAGCTCATGAAGACACAAGCATCATTCTGACTGCATGAAATACACACAGGACAAGTCCACTGCACCTAGGCTGCTTGGTGTTGTTAGGATATAGATTAGCATAGTCAAAAACCATACCTCAGGAAATATTGGTCAGTTATACCCCTTATCATGATGGAAGCGTGATTTAAACAGTTATAAAATTTAAGGGAATACAGATACAACACATGAACAAGAGCATAAAGAGCAAACAAAAATAAAAATCTACAAAATACTCAAATATTTAATTATTAGAGTTGTTCAAATTTTAAATAGCAATCACTTTAATCATTCATTATAAAATTACAGCCAAGCTGCATTTGCATTTAAAAGACCACTAAATCAAAAAAAAAAAGAAGAAGAAGAAAGCATATACAAGGGTACACCCCCAATATATAGACCGATGTAAATAAAATAAAATAAAAAAATTAATCCACTTATCTTTTAGATTTGGTGGCCCTTTAAAAGCATGTAAGATATATACCATTTAAACATCAAATGCAGTTATTGTAACCTACTAAGTTTACTTTTTAAATCTGAATTTTTAATAGTAGCACAATGCTACTACTTTGGGGGGAAAAAACAAATGGTTGAAAATATATGATAAAATAGAAGGGGGGTCTAAACAGACCACTGACATCTCACCTTTGAGACTGAGAAAGGAATTGAGGACGCAGATTCTTCAGTTCCTTTCTATCTAGTTGCACTGAAGATGAATGAACAGGAGATAGAGGCTCCCGCTGAATCACTGAAGCATAAATAGGAAAAAACAGTTTACTACGCTCAGCTATGAATGGACACGGGAGCAAATTGGTACCAATCGCTCACAGTGTCCAATTCAGAAAAGGAAGGGGCCGGTAAATGACATTTACCGGCCCCTTCCCCCACTCTCCATCCACCTGTGAGCCCCAAAGCAGATGGCGGGAGAGGGAATCCGGTGGCGTTGCGGTGGTGGATGTTGTCTGCCACGCAGGGGGGAATCAGATTGGGGCAGCACAGGGAAGGTGATCGTTGGTGGGTTGGGAGGACAATTACATAATGATGCACTGCGTCTGTCTCCCCCCCCCCCCCCCCTTTCAGCAGCTGAAAGCTGGCAGGAGGGAAAGGGGGAGAAGCCAGGTTTCAGCTGCTAAAGGAAGAGAGACAGTGCATAGTTCTGTATTTGTCCTCCAGTCCCACCACACCAATCCTCCCTGCTGTCTGGGCCCCCTGTGCACCCTGCAGGAGGCATGACCCCCATCAGTGGCCCTGCCAGTTTCTCAAAACTCTGCCCCCGTGATTGGCTGTGACAGCCAATCACAGTGGCCACATGATCATCCATCTTGCTCGCCCTTGGTTGGACAGACCCTATTAAAGGGACACTAGGGCTGGCCTGTAAGGGGTCAATAGTACAATTTAAGAATCAGTGAACTAGGGTGCTTTCTTAGCATGTATTACCAGCTGCACGCAACTCTGTTCACCAAAGCGTCAAGCCGGAACAGTTTCCAATATGATCTATCTCCCCTGGGTGGACAGACCATATTAAAGGGACAAGAGGGCTGATCAGGAAGGGGTCAATACTACAGTTTAGGAATCAGTGAACAAGGGTGCTTTCTCTGCATTCATTACCAGTTGCACACAACTCTGTTCACCAAAAGCATAAAGGCGGGACTGACGCCCAGGCATATGACCACTGTGAAAGCCAATCACAATGGTTACATGTACGTCCCATCTCCCCACCCCTGGGCAGGCAGACCCTATTAAAGGGACACCAGAGCTGGATGGGAAATGGTCAATACTACAGTTTACCAATCAATGAATGCAGAGAAAGCACTCTAGTTCACTACCAGTTTCATGAAACTCTGTTCACCAAAGTCTAAATGTGGGACCAACTCCTGATCATATGACCACAGTGGTCACATGATCGTCATTCCTTCCTGCCCACGGGTGGACATACCGTATAAAAGGGATACCAAGGCTGGGCGGGATGGGGTCAATACTACAGTTTAAAAATTAGTGACAAATCACAGAATAATGGACTGGGTCTGTCTCTCCCTCCAGTAGCTGAAAGTCAGCGGGAGGGAGAGGGGGAGAAACCAGGCTTCAGCTGCAGGGGGAGGAAGAGGGGGAGAAACCAGGCTCCAGCTGTGGGGGGAGGGAGAGGGGAATTGCAGTTCATTGTTCTGCAATTGTCCTCCTGTCACCGCCTCACCAATCCCCCTGCGCGCCTAGGCACCCTACGGGAGGCACAGTGGTACCCCCTATCGGTGGCCTTGCCATTTGCACACAACTTTGTTCCCCAAAGCATAAAGGTGGGACCGGCTCCACAATATATGACCACAGTGGTCATATGATCGCCCTTCCTTCCCACCCATGGGCGGACAGACCCTATTAAAAAGGACACCAGAGCTGGGTGTGAAGGGGTCAATATTACAGTTTAAGAATCAGTGAACAAGGGTGCTTTTTCTGCATTCATTACCAGTTGCACACAACACCGTTCACCATAGCATAAAGGCAGGGCTGACTCCCGATCATATGACCACTGTTCCTTCCCATCCATGGGTAGGCAGACCCTATTAAAAGGGATACCAGGGCTGGGTGAGAAGGGGTCAATGTTACAGTTTAAGAATCCGTGGACTAGGGTGCTTTCTCTGCATTCATTACCAGCTGAACGCAACTCTGTTCACCAAAGCGTAAAACTGGAATAGTTCCCAATTATATGACCTCTGTGAAGGCCAATTACAGTAGTCACATAATCGCTGATCCTTCCTGCCCATGGGTGGCTAAACCCTAATAAAGGGATACCAGGTCTGGATGAGAAGGGGTTAATACTACAGTTTCAGAATCAGTGGACGAGGGTGCTTTCTCTGCATTCATTACCAACTGCACACAACTCTGTAGACTCAAGCCTAATTGGCAGCCATTTGCACACAATTTTTTTGCACAGAAGTTCCTGAAAGCATAAAGATAGGACCGGCTCCACAACATATGACCACAATGGTTATACGATTGCCGTTCCTTCCCACCCATGGGCGGACAGACCCCATTAAAAAGGACACCAGAGCTGGGTGTCCTTTTTCAGAATCGGTGAACGAGGATGCTTTCTCTGCATTCATTAACAGTTGCACACAACTCTGTCGACCCAAGCCTAAAGGGAACTTCTTTGGAATGGTTTAAGGCTTATACAATTGTCTTCTGCCAACTTATTGCTTTGGGAACCCTCGTAGACTGCCTTGCACCTTCATCATAGATTAACAGATCTCCATGAAGTCACACCCCATGGTGTTCGAAAAAGCAGTTTGAACAGGAAGAGAGTGCAGGAAAGAAACTAAAGATATAAATTATTTAGTCAACTTTATCTATACCAAAAGTACTAGAGAACTGACATGTATTACGGAAACTGGCAATGCAAAGCGGTATGTGCATTTTTTTTATCACAACCAGCATGTTCTGTGTTGTATCTGCATTCCCCTAGTGTATACATTGTCTATAATGTTACCAATAGGTTTTATTTAAAGCATGGAAGAATGCCAACAATTAAAAGTCTTGAATTAAACTCTGATTCTTCCCAGATGGCCCCAATGGCATTTTTTTTTAACTGACCAACATTTGACACTGTATAGCTGATGTTTGTGGGAAGGACAGAAAATAGAAGGTGGGCTAGAGATGGGAGGAGCGACAGGGAGTCCGTCTTGCCCAGGTGGGCTGGCTGCCTCAGTTGACATGACAGAGTGTGGCCTGTTGGTCAAAGGTCTGACATAGGTCCAGTGTTGCTTGGCAAGTTTCTAGGGACAGGCTTGGGAAGCTGAAGCAAATATTACAGACCATAAAATGAAGAAGGGAGGTGGGGGGGGGAACAAGAGAAATAAAAAAAAAAAATTATGAACACATTAGTATTTATGAATTACCCAACCTCAAAGCTGCTGCAAATACTGCTAAAAAGTCTGGTTTATTTTTGAGAAAACCACATACGTTTGGTGGCAGGAAATGCACATGCTGTAGCTCAGATAGTAAAAAAAAAAAAAATTTAGGTCACTTTTTTTTTTCCCTCTGTATTAAAATTACGAGGGGCAGCACTGAGGTTGTGTAACAGAATCTGTTCAATACCAAAAAATGAGAGACTTTAACATAAGACAACATATGTAACATTTACGATCTTCTACCTATAGCTAGCTTTTCTTTCTTTTTTTTTTATGCATATATTTTAATATCTGTGAGCAGATGGGAAAAAAAAAATACAGACCGCTAGTCATATAAAAAACAGAAAATCTGAAAGCGGTTTCTTTCTCAACAAAGGAAACAAGAAAACCCAAAATACCTCCACCCGATCCTTTTTCCTCTTCTCTGAATAGTGGGGATGTCAGTATAACTTTTAAAATCAATTTAGGTTCTTTTGAATTTTGTATAATTAGTGAGGCATCTTCTGTGCATTGCTCCACTTGATATGTCTCTTCTGTAAGTTTCTAAAAGGGTTTAAGGAGTGAGCATAAATATTAGAAAGGCTAGGAAAGGTTAAGCTGGCATTAGGGTTACTTTCTAAAAATTTGAAACAATGACATAGAAATAACTGAGTTCAGTTCCTTAAGGACTCATGGGTGAAAGTCATCTGGTCTAGGAGTTTATTTACCAATAACCTGTCAAATCATTTCTGGATCAGATCAATTATGAGCTATTGAAGTGAATTTCAGGCAGTGAAAAGATGAGAAGGTTTTCGGGCAGTGCAAAGATAAGATTTTCAGGCAGTGAAAAGCTAGGAAAGGTTAAGCTGGCATTAGGGTTACTTTCTAAAAATTAGAAACAATGACTTAGAAATAATTGAGCTCAGTTCTTTAAGGACCCATGGGTGTAAGTCATCTGGCCCAGGAGTTTATTCACCTATAATTTGTCAAACCATTTCTGGATCAGAGCAATGATCAGCTTATTGTGATGGATTTCAGACCGTGAAAAGCTAGGAAATTTTAGAGGAGAAGTCCAGCCTGAGCTCGTTTGGCTGGGCTTCTCCTATGGGTCATAGGAGTGCAATTCGTTTTGCACTCCTGTGACCCATTTACAGCAGAGAAGTCTGCTCTCTACTGATGTCACTGGAATCCGTCCAGGCACCGCGTCATCATGACAATAAAGTTGCCTGGACTGATACCCATCTCAGCGAGCCACTCCCCGCCCCTCCATAGCTCTGTGCTCCAGTGAGCAGGGGGGGGGGGGGTCAGAGCAGAGAGCTGCTGATTGGCAGCCAGCAGCTCTCTGCTCGGGGAACCATGAGAACCAAGCCACCAGTGGTGTTTGATCGCTGGGTTCTCAGTGCAGAGGCGGCAGGTGACAGATGCAGCATCGGACCAATGCTGCATCCACCTAGGTAAGCATGAAACAGGAAAGAAACAAACAAAAAAAAAAAAAAACCATACGTCTCTTCTAAGCTGACATTAGGATTACTTTCTAAAAATTAGAAACAATTACTTTAAGGACCCATGGGTGCAAGTCATCTGGTCCAGGAGTTTATTCACCAATAATCCGTCAACTCATTCCGGATCAGTTCAATTATAAGATATTAAAGTGGATTTCAGGCAGTGAAAAGAGGAGAAGATTTTCAGGCAGTGAAAAGCTAGGAAAGGTTAAGCCGATATTATGATTACTTTCTAAAAATTAGAAACACTGACTTAGAAATAAAGGAGTTCAGTTCTTGAAGGACCTATGGGTGCAAGTCATCTGGTCTAGGCGTTTATTTACCAATAATCTGTCAAATAATTTCTGGATCAGATCAATCATGAGCTATTGAAATGAATTTCAGGCAGTGAAAAAATGAGAAGATTTTCAGGCAGTGAAAAGCTAGGAAAGGTTAAGCTGATATTTGGATTAGTTTCTAAAGATTAGAAACAATGACTTAGAAATAACGGAGTTCAGTTCTTTATGGGTGCAAGTCATCTGGTCTAGGAGAGTTTATTTACCAATAATCTGCCAAATCATTTCTGGATCAGATCAATTATGAGTTACTGAATTTCAGACAGTGAAAAAGAGGAGAAGATTTTCAGGCAGTGAAAAAGAGGAGAAGATTTTCTGGCAGTGAAAAAGAGGAGAAGATTTTCTGGCAGTGAAAAAGAGGAGAAGATTTTCTGTCAGTGAAAAAGAGGAGAAAATTTTCAGGCAGTGAAAAAGAGGAGACAATTTTCAGGCAGTGAAAAGCAAGGAAAGGTTAAGCTGATATTTGGATTAGTTTCTAAAAATTAGAAACAATGACTTAGAAATAACGGAGTTCAGTTCTTTAAGGACCCATGGGTGCAAGTCATCTGGTCTAGGAGTTTATTTACCAATAATCTGTCAAATCCTTTCTGAATCACATCAATTATGAGCTATTGTAGTAGATTTCAGATCGTAAAAATTTCAGAACATTTTCAGACAGTGAAATGCTAGGAAAGGTTAAACTGGCATTAGGGTTACTTTCTGAAAATTAGAAACAAGGACTTAGAAATAACTGAGCTCAGCTCCTTAAGGACCCATGGGTGCAAGTCAGCTGCTCCAGGAGTGTATTCACCTATAATCTGTCAAGCCATTTATGGACCAGATCAATTTTGAGCCATTGTGGTGGACTGAAGATTGTGTCAATACAACCCTTAGTGCATCACCTCCACTCCTTTAATTTTTTTTCATCTTCGCTTTTACAATTTATTTATTTTCCCCACTCCGTAACCGACCCTGAGTTGTTTTTATTAGAAGAGTCTACATTTTAGATGCAATAATTTATGGGATGTTTCTATTTTTCTGGCACTTCAGGGACATTTAAAATACAATCATGAAAAAATTTGAGTTTTTTTTGTTACCGTAAAATATCTTTATCTGAGTTCACTGACAGACACAGATTCTCTTCATTCTTGATCATAGGGTTTATAGCATCACCTACAGGTGTAGGACACTAGGCAGAAAAAGAACACAGCACCACCTATGGGCAGTTCAAGCAGGTATAACAACAACTTGAAGACCACCTAACTGTAAATTTACGTCAATACGCCATAACCCTGGCATTTTATTATTTTTCAGCTGGCAATTTTCTAACTGCTAAAAGAGATCCAAGTGCCTGATTAGCCTCTGGATGATTTTTTAGAAGCGGGGGTGGGGTCAATCCCCCTCTCGTCACTTTCCAGTGGTTCTCTGGCTTACCTGGATGATCAGTGGGCCTGGGAACCAATAGGGTGGTTGCGGCAACTGACCAGAGATTAGTTAATGGTCTAAGAGGGCCGAAGCAACGCCACTTTCACCCCCCGCCCCCACCCGTTGTACGCAATGCCTTTTTTTGGGGAAAGCATCAGATCAATGTTCTTTTTTTATTTCCTTTTTTTTTCGATCTGATGCTTTCCATTATAGAGGAAAGATGTGGGGTCTTATAGGCCCCACATCTCTCCATAAAGAGGACCTGTCATGCTTTGCTGTTATTGTGAGGGATGTTTACATTTCTTGCTATAGCAATAAAAAAAAAGTTTATTTCTTATAATTTTCTTTTTTTTAAATGCTCCTATGTCCCCGTACTCTTGTGCAGTGATGGACACATATATAGGTCACACCCCATGTACGTAAACAGTGTTCTAACCACACATGTGAGGTGTCCCTGCAAATGTCAGAGCGAGAGCATTAATTCTAGCGCTAGACCTCCTCTGTAATTCAAAAATGGTAACTGAAATCATTTTTTATAGCGTCGCCTATGGAGTTTTTTTTGTGTTTTTTTTTAAGTACCAAAGTTTGGCTTCATTCCACAAGCCACGCCATTTTAAAGCAGGACACGTTAGGAATCCATTTACGTAAAATCATATCTTACAAAAAAAAAAATGGTGTTATATATTCAATATAGGAAAAATATGAAAATATATACAAATTTATATATATATATATATATATATTTGCGGTCATATTTTTCCTATGTTACATATATATGTTTTTTGCTTTTTGTATAGCCTGTCAGCTAGTCTATGGTTGATGCGTATATCCCCCTGAGGAAGCCGCGAGGCGAAACATGTCAGGATATACGCTCAAGCAATCTCCATAAAATTTCCTTTAAGAAAAAGTAGAAAACCATCATAATTGGAGATGCCTTGTAATATTCAAAGATCTAATGGATTTTGTTATGTGTTTTCATCTCTGCTTAAATAAAATATATTTTGTATTTTTTTATATATTTGATCATTTTTTTATTTGTTTAAGCACCGCTATAGTCCCCCTCCAAAATTTTCTTTTTCTTCTTTGAATCGTTTATATCATGGGATGAAGTGCGAATTTTCAGGTGTCTACCCTTAGCTGGACAAAAACTCTATAATTATTAACCACTTGATCGCCCCAGTTAACCCCTTCCCTACCAGTGTCATTAGTACGTCAGTGCATATTTTTTTTTAGCACTGATTACTGTAATAATGTCACTGGTTCCCAGAAAAGTGTCAAAAATGTCAGTAAGGTGTCCGATCTGTCCGCCGCAATTTTGCTTAAAATCGCTGATCTCTGCCATTACTAGTAAAAATAAAAAAAAGCCACAAATCTACCCTCTAGTTTGTAGACATGACAACCAATATACGCTTATTGTGATTTTTTTTTTACCAAAAATAAATAGAAGACTACATATTCTTCTATCGGGGAACTGGAGAAAGTGCAGAGAAGGGCAACCAAACTGATAAGAGGCATGGAGGAGCTCAGCTATGAGGAGAGATTAGAAGAACTAAATTTATTCACTCTTGAGAAGAGGAGATTAAGGGGGATATGATCAACATGTTCAAATATATTAGGGGTCTGTATAGTGAACTTGCTGTTGAGTTGTTCTCTGTACGGTCAACCCAGAGGACACGGGGGCACTCTTTACGTCTAGAGGAAAAGAGATTTCAGCTTCAAGTACGGAAAGGTTTCTTCAGTTAGAGCTGTGAAAATGTGGAATAGACTCCCGCCAGAGGTGGTTCTGGCCAGCTCAGTAGATTGCTTTAGGAAAGGCCTGGATACTTTCCTGATGGTACATAATATAACTAGGTACTAACATAGGTAAAGTTGATCCAGGGAAAATCCGATCGCCTCTTGGGGGATCAGGAAGGAATTTTTTTACCCTGCTGTAGCAAATTGGAGCATGCTCTGCTGGGGTTTTTTTTTTTGCGCCTTCCTCTGGATCAATTGTGGGCATAAAATTGGGTATTTGGATTGTACGATTATTTTTTTATTTTATTTATTTGTTTTTAAGGTTGAACTGGATGGACTTGTGTCTTTTTTCAACCTGACTAACTATGTAACTATGCAACTATAATCAGCCTAAAGTGATGAAGGCATTTTTTTGGATATTCATTATAGCAAAAAGTATAAAATATATATATATATTTTTTTTTAATTTACGCTTTTTTTGTTTATTGCGCAAAAAATGAAAACTGCAGAGGTCAAGAATACATTATTGGCCTAAACTGATGAAGACTTTTTTTATTTTTTTTACTTTTTTGGGAGGATATTTATTATAGCAAAAAGTAAAAAAAAAAAAATATTTTCTTTCAAAATTGTTGCTTTTTTTGTTTATAGCATAAAACAAAAAAAAAAAACATTTTTTTAAAAACACGCAGAGGTGAACAGATACCAGTGAAAGAAACCTCTAGTTGTGGGGAGGGAAAGGACAAACTTTGTTTGGGTACGTCATCACACGAACATGCAATTGACAGTTAACCACTTCAGCCCCGGACCAATTGTCAGCCTAAGGACCAGAGGTCTTTTTACAATTTCGCACTGCACTGCTTTAACTGGTAATTGCACGGTCATGCAATGTTGTACCCAAACTAAATTTGCGTCCTTTTCTTCCCACAAATAGAGCTTTCTTTTGATGGTATTTGATTGCCTCTGCGATATTTATTTTTTACGATATAAAAGGAAAAAGACTGAAAATTAAAAAAAATATATATATATATTTTCTACTTTTTGTTATAAGAAAAATCGAATGAACTAAATTTTAGTCATACATTTAGGCCAAAATGTATTCAGCCACATGTCTTTAGTTAAAAAAATAAAATAAATGTCAATAAGCGTATATTTATTGGTTTGCGCAAAAGTTATAGCCTATCTCATTTCTTGAGGTGCTAAAATGGCAGGGCAGTACAACCCCCCCCCCCCCCCCCAAATGACCCCATTTTAGAAAGTAGACACCCCAAGGAAATTGCTGAGGGACATGTTGAGCCCATAGAATATTCTTTTTTTGTCCCAAGTGATTGAATAATGACACAAAAAAAAAAAAGTTTACTAAAAGTTGTCACTAAATGATATATTGCTCACACATGCCATAGTTAGATGTGGAATTACACCCCAAAATATATTCTGCTGCTTCTCCTGAGTACGGGGATATCACATATGTGGGACTTTTTGGGAGTCTAGCCACGTACGGGACCCCGAAAACCAATCACTGCCTTCAGGATTTCTAAGGGTGCAAGTTTTTGATTTCACTCCTCACTACCTATCACAGTTTCGAAGGCCATAAAATGTCAAAATAGCACAAAACCCCCCCAAATGACCCCATTTTGGAAAGTAGACACCCCAAGCTATTTACTGAGAGGCATGTTGAGTCCATCAAATATTTTATATTTTGCCACAAGTTGCAGGAATATTACAATTTATTTATTTATTTTTTTTGCACAAAGTTGTCACTAAATGATATATTGCTCACACATGCTATGGGCATAACTGAAATTACACCCCAAAATAAATTCTGCTGCTTCTCCCGGGGATACCACATGTGGGGGACTTTTTGGGAGCCTAGCCACGTACGGGACCTCAAAACCAAGCACCGCCTTCAGGATTTAAATATAAACGCTACCAAAAAAAACTGTTAGCGATCGCAGGGATCAGGTCTGACTCTGCGATCGCTGCAGTTATGTGTTTAGTGTTTTGTAAGTGACAGTGATCGATCGATACTGCACTTGGGTGGGCTGGGCGGAGGGGCAAAACGCAGGTGCTAGCAGGTATCTGGGCTGGTCCCGCTAAGAATGCATTTTTTTGGAACCCTAAACTGCTGGGGACGCTAGTATAGACCTGATCGGATTTATTCAACACAACGTTCTAGACCCGCTAACGTATACCAAACTGTAGATGATTTATTAGGTTCTTCTCTGACTTGGATTATTATTTCCTGGGTTCCTCCGGGGTAAGGTGGTTGGAAAAAGGTTGCCTTGGATGTATACGTGGGAAAGGAAGGAGTTAATGACAGAGCTGAACCTTACCTTAATTTGCAGTGGAAGGTTTTCTCGGACTGCGACTAACAAGCTCTCTGTTGGTTTCTCCTTACACATGAGAACCAATTCCAGATCCATGTCTTCCTTAATGAGCAAGCCTTTGGCAACCAGGCCAATTCTCATGACTCCACACAGCACCCGGCCGCTGTCATCCCTACAAGGCAAAAAATTTTATTAAAAAGGACTCCAGAAACTCAACGATCATCGATACAAATCGCAGACAGAACGAATGCAAAAATGAAAGGATTCCGTTCCTGAGAATAAACTTTGCACGTTCTGCATCATGGTAGCATTCAAACACCTCCACTCTATCCTACGCTTAAAAATTAAACAACAAAAGTTGTGCAAATCAGATTGAGGATATGGTGGCAAAAAAAAAAATCAAAAAAATCAGAGCTTCCCCTTGGGTGAACACAAATCAGTAGTCTACAGATGTCGGCAAACCTCAACTTTTCCTGTAAAAAAAAATTTGAGCTCAGTCACAGCTGCTTCTCTCCCCCTGAACCCCAACCTCGTTGTTAAAAGGCTCAGAAGTCAAGAGAGGGACAGGGGTCTATTCTTAAAGGACAAAGTCAAGATTTCCATAAAATTAGGATAGCTGAGTGTACCACACAACCTACTTTGCATTCGATTTCGAAGGTGCTCTTCAGCCTTTTTCAAACTGCGTAGGAAAGTGGTCTGCAAACTATGGCCCGCGTGTGGACTTCTATCCGGGCTTGGAGACACTACTCCTACCACTGAGGAAAGCCACTGTTCCACCAATAGACACCAATCATGGGGAATCATACCTCCCTCACCAATACCAACAATGGGGCACTAATCCTTCTACCAACACCAATGACGGGGCACTATTCCTCCCACCGATACCAATGATGGGACACTATTCCTCCCACTGACACCAATGATGGGACACTATTCCTCCCACTGACACCAATGATGGGACACTATTCCTCCCACTGACACCAATGATGGGACACTATTCCTCCCACTGACACCAATGATGGGACACTATTCCTCCCACTGACACCAATGATGGGACACTATTCCTCCCACTGACACCAATGATGGGACACTATTCCTCCCACTGACACCAATGATGGGACACTATTCCTCCCACTGACACCAATGATGGGACACTATTCCTCCCACTGACACCAATGATGGGACACTATTCCTCCCACTGACACCAATGATGGGACACTATTCCTCCCACTGACACCAATGATGGGACACTATTCCTCCCACTGATACCAATAATGGGGCACTAGTTAAGGTGTGGCTAGAGATCAATTTCCAAAGAATCTATATACATAAAAGGTACCAACATCTCATTTCATTTAAAGAATAATGGAGTACTGGATAAGGGATTTTAAAGGTACATGTCTAAAATATACACTACAACGTATTATTATAAAAATACAAAAAATCTTTATTTATACACAACACACAAATAAAAAGGTGGATACAGGTATATATTCAGAGTCATCGGTATATACACAAAATCCCTATTAGCGACACCGTCAATACTGTAATCACACACTTAAAATACTACGTCCAAAAACTTCTACATGTTTCGCCAATAGCGGCTTCATCAGGAAAATGGACGAAGTTGTTCAAAGGTGATTTTTAGATACATGCTGATATATATTATCAACCTTAGGTGTATAGAAAAAAGAATAAACAAATTAATAAAAAACACAGACAGCTTTGGATCAGTCCCCATCAAACCCCCCCCTCCCATGATGGGGCGCTATTCCTCTCACTGATACCGATGGGGAACTATTCCTACCACTGATACCAATTATAGGGCACTATTCCTCCCACTGGAGGCCCCTCCGCCATGCAATTTCGCTCTCCACATGCTTTGAGACATTAAATAAATAGCAGCTAGACTCAAAATCAGTTTATTGAATCAGATCAGGCAGCGATTGAGATTGGTTGCCAGAGGTTACAGTGTATCATTACAGCTCACTGACTGGCTGCTAGAGGTTACAGCACACATTATGGCTCACTGTTATTTTCTAGAGGTTACAGCACATGACTTCTGCTTGTTGATTGGTTGCTAGAGATTACTGTACATCAATACTGCTCACTGATTGAATGCTAGAGGCTATTGAACACGTATACCACTCACTAATTGTTTTTTAGAGGTTACTGCACACATTATGGCTCACTTATTTTCTAGAGGCTACAGCACATGACGTTTGCTTGTCGATTGGTTGCTAGAGATTACGGTGCATCGATACTGCTCACATGGGCGTCCGCAGCAGGGGGCAAGTGCCCCTCCCCCCCGGAATCGCCAAGGTGTTACAGCAGCCAGCAGGATCTGCCGTAGCCATCGCCATGCTGTATTTTTTTTTCTGAGTCCGCTGGCGGCTCTGTGTCTCTGGCATCTATCATCTGACACCCCCCCCCCCCACCCCGGCCCTATCATTCAATGCAATGCTCGCCTCGGCTGCTCCGCTCCAGTCATTGGCTGCCAGCATGCTTGCGTTGTGTAGATCCAGCCAGCACAGAACTGGCCCTGCCCACTCAAGTGGCCGAGTCAGAGTCAGTGATACACTGCCGTCTACCAGTGTGCTGCCCTGGGCTTAGGGGATCATCATAACAGACAGAAAATACTGAGGCATACACAGTGAAGAACCATAGGTAACAGCAAGACTCAGGAGGAGCATTTTTATATATAATATATTGCTTTGTTTGGAAAATGGGACAGCTCAGCCTAGCTATAATTGCAATTTGCTGGAAAGATATGTGTGTGTATACAGTTTAAGAGATAATTCCCCTTCACTGATCACTTTGTATTGGATTTAAAGCATGGGCGTCCGCAAGGTCACTCAGGTGACTGCGTACCATGCACATATAGCCTATGTACATCTTTTTACATTGCAATACATCTGTTGTCGCCATATTTTTATCTTGATGAAAACAGCCTATACAGTGACAGTATGAACATTAAAATATGGCCACAGATGTATTGCAATGTAAAAAGATGTACATTCTCTAGGCTATATGGGCATGGTACGCAGCCACCTGAGTAGCTTCCAATACAAAGTGAAGATGAATTATCTCTTATATAACACGTTTGTATTTCCAGTGGAAAGATTTTTATGAGATTTTCGAAAAGGGGCGGAGCATGAGTGGCCTTAATGATGCCCACCCTTGGAAAAAGTTCTGCGGACGCCCATGACTGCTCACTGATTGAATGCTAGAGGTTACTGAACATGTATACACCACTCACTAATTGGTTTTTAGAGGTTACTGCACATTACTACTGCTCACTGATTGGTTGCAAGAGGTTAGTGCACAGCATTACCGCTCACAGATTGGTTAGCAAAATTCAGGGTGCTTATGGCACCATGTTATTTTTAAGAAGGGTTCCACCTCCAATTTGCTTACTTCTCCAGAACATGATGTTAGGCTTAATGACTACAATTGGAAGCAGGACTTTCAAGCATGCCCCTTTACCTCCCCAGCGGGCAGGATTCAGGAGAAGTGATGGTGGATGTGACACCTCAGGGGGACACGATATATATATATATATATATATATATATATATATATATATATGAATGTCGTAGTCTGCGACTATTTCCGTATGAATGCCACCACTATTTACATATCAATGCAGGTTATTTACATGTAAACATGGGGTCTGCAGGTGAGCCATCTGTACATGGCAATAGGGCAGAGGCAGGCAGCTCAGCAGAACTGAAATATCTTTACACTCAGATATCGGGACACAGCACGAGACTAAAACTTCAAGGGACAAGGGAATTTAAACTGGGACACCTGGCGAGTATAAGGCAGCTGCTTTGGTGTGGGCCCAGGGCAGCTGCCCCTTTTGCCCTGCCTTAAAAACGGTCCTGTATCAGCCGAGTCTAATGCGATTTGAAAATGACAGTCACGTGGCTAAAACAAAGAGTTTCTCAAGCGAGAACTGAGCCCAAAATGTGCCTTACATAACAAAACCAGCCGAAGAAATTTCACTATAAAACAGCACACACCAGAAGGATCTTGAGAAGGTTGGGGTCAGCATGCCATTCAAAACATAAAAAGTGAAAACAAAAAGCCATAAAAATAAAAATAAAAATACAGTAGATCCATTTGGGCATTCTAGCCAACTGATGCCCTAAGCTGTATTTTGGAGCTCAATGAACACATTTTAGTTGAGGTCATTAGAATGGAGGTAGGAGGGTGCAGATTCCCTCCCCCCCACCCCCATTGAAAATTACAGACAAAAAACAAGGATCAGTAAAGGCAAAACTTGCAAACAATAAAAAATCCGTCTGTGGTGCTATTATTAATTTCATGTTGAGAAATTGCAGTGGGTTCCAGAATCCCCACTGGGAAGATCATTCCACCTGAGCCATGAAAAAAATTGTCTCCTTACCGAGGTGGATAGTGCTTAGCCTGCAGGAAACAGTACGTGAGCTCGTCTCTAAGTACGCTCACATCTGCTGTGTCAGCAGCATCCCTTTCATTTAGACAACGCTGATGTGGGGACTTGCAACCAGCCATAATAAAATTTATTTAGTAATGCAAAATAAACACAAAAAAAAAAAAAAAGCAATAACCCGAGTGGAAAACAACTGCGCATGAATTAAACTTCATAATTTATTCCTGTTCCTGTTATAATGAAAATAACCACTCGGCAACCAGGAACGAAGCAAAGTAGTTTGGGCAATCAAAAAGGACTAGATTCAACAAAAGCCAAACTAAATGCTCTAGATCAACAACCATTTTTAATCCGTATGCTACCAACATCAATAGGAAGGTACACTACATTGCCAAAAGTATTGGGACACCTGCCTTCACACGCACATGAACTTTAATGGCATCCCAGTCTTCGTCCCTAGGGGTCAATACGGAGTTGGCCCGCCCTTTGCAGCTAGAACAGCTTCAACTCTTCTGGGAAGGCCGTCCACAAGGTTTAGGAGTGTGTCCATGGGAATGTTTGACCATTCTTCCAGAAGAGCATTTGTGAGGCCAGGCACCGACGTTGGATGAGAAGGCCTGCCTCGCAGTCTCCGCTCTAATTTATCCCAAAGGTGTTCTATCGGGTTGAGGTCAGGATTCTGCAGGCCAGTCAAGTTCCACAACCCTCAGGAAGGGGCCATCCCCAAACTGTTCCCACAAAGTCGGGAGCTTGAAATTGTCCAAAATGTCTTGGTATGCTGACACCTTCAGAGTTACCTCCATTGGAACTAATGGGCCAAGCCAAGTTCCTCCAACCCAAACTCGCTCATCCATGTCCTTATGGACCTTGCTTTGTACACTGGTGAGCAGTTGTGTTTGAACAGGAAGGGGCCATCCCCAAACTGTTCCCACAAAGTTGGGAGCATGAAATTGTACAAATAGTCTTGGTATGCTGGCGCCTTACGAGTTTCTTTCACTGGAACTAAGGAGCCAAGCCTAACCCCTGAGAAACAACCCCACACCATAATCCCCCCTTCACCAAACTTTACATGTGGCACAATGCAGTCAGGCAAGTACCGTTTCTTCTGGCAACCAACAAACCCAGACACGTCCAGCCAGACAGAGAAGCTTGATTCATCACTCCAGAGAACACGTCTCCTCTGCTCTAGTCCAGTAGTGGTGTGCTTTACATCACTGCATCCCATGCTTTGCATTGCACTTGGTGAAGTAAGGCTTGGATGCAGCTGCTCGACTATGGAAACCCATTCCATGAGGGTCTATGCACTGTTGTTCTAATCTGAAGGCCACACGAAGTTTGGAGGTCTGTAGCCATTGACTCTGCAGACAGTTGGCGACTTCTGCACACTGTGCCCTTCAGTATGTGCTGACCCCCACTTCTTGGCCAAGTTGCTGCTGTTCTCAGTTGCTTCCACTCTGTTATAATACCACTGACCGTGGAACATTTTGTAACAAGGGAATTTCATAGATGGACTTATTGCACAGTGGGCAACCTATCACGGTACCACGCTTAAATTTACTGAGCTCCTGAGAGCGACCCATTCTTTCACAAATGTTTGTAGAGGCCGTCTGCAAGCCTAGGTGCTTGCTTTTGTACACTCTGTGGCCGTGATTGGAACACCTGATCCCAATGATTTGGAGTGTGTCCCAATACTTTTGGCAATAAAGTATATTATATTCACTTGTTTCTGGCCTTGGCCAAAATTATGTTATTCATCCCAGGAGTCTACATGAGAGAAGGGGGTTTTCGGAACCCTCCTGCCTGCATGCCTGAGCTAGTGAAATATGGATTCCAGGAACTAAATGCTTCATGAATCATCTGCACTTACTTAAGATGGCAACGGCTAGAAATGCTAGGGGGTTGTTTTTCAAAGTGTTTTTGTCAGCAAAAAAAGCATGGAGACATGGATGGATGTCCGTCTCCTCATGTCTCCCCTGTGCTTCATTGAATGTATTGCAATGCAGATCGCACTGCTTTACTGTCTTTACTGGCCTTGATGGCCGGGGAAACGGTCAATGGGGAGATGGAAGCAACACCACACATCACTTCTGGGTAAACAACAAGAAGGAGAAAAGAGCAGATATATGTGTCCACTATCCTCCCTACCCTGCCGGTACCGGGCCCGCAGGTGGGCAAGCAGAGCCTGGGATACAGTGAGGGAAAAGAATATTTGATCGGCTGTTGATTTTGTACGTTTGCCTACTAACAAAGAAATGATGAGTCTATAATTTTAATGGTCTGTTTATTTTGCCAGTGAGCCAGAACAACAAAAATATCCAGAAAAACTCATTTCAAAAAAGTTATAAATTGATTTGCATTTTAATGGAGTGAAATACGTATTTGATCGCCTTGCAAAACATGACTTAGTACTTGCTGGCAAAACCCTTGTTGGCAATCACAGAGGTCAGAAGTTTCTTGTAGTTGGCCACCAGGTTTGCACACATCTCAGGAGGGATTTTGCCCCACTCCTCTTTGCAGATCCTCTCCAAGTCAATAAGGTTTCGAGGCTGACTTTGGCAACTCGGTCCTTTAGCTCCCTCCACATATTTTCTATGGGATGGCTAGGCCACTCCAGGACCTTCTTGAGCCACTCCCTTGTTGCCCTGGCTGTGTTTTGGGTCATTTTCATGCTGTAATACCCATCCACAACCAATTTTTAATGCCCTGGTTGAGGGAAGGAGGTTCTCACCCAAGATTTGATGGTACATGGCCCCGTCCATCATCTCTTTGATGCAGTAAAGTTGCCCTGTCCCCTTAGCAGAAACCCCCCCCCCCCCCAAGAATGTTGTTTCTACCTCTATGTTTTATGGAGGGGATGGTGTTCTTGAGGTCATAGGCAGCATGCCTCCTCCTCCAAACACGGCAAGTTGGGTTGATGCCAAAGAGCTTGATTTTGCTCATCTCTGACCATAACATTTTCACTCAGTTCTCCTCTGAATCAATCAGATGTTCATTAGCAAACTTCAGACGGTCCTGTACATGTGCTTTCTTGAGCAGTGGGACCTGGTGGACACTGCATGATTTCAGCCCTTCACGGTGTAGTGTGTTTACCAATTGTTTTCTTGGTGACTATGGTCTCAGCTGCCATGAGATCATGATTCTTCCTGGGCCGATTCCTCGTTCTCATGATTATTGAAACTCCACGAGGTGAGATCTTGCATGGAGCCCCAGACCGAGGGAGATTGAGTTATTTTGTGTTTCTTCCATTTGCAAATAATTGCACCAACTGTTGTGACAGTTCTTGTAGCCCAGAATGTAGCCCATTCCAATCTCGTCCCTGACATCCTTGGACAGCTCTTTGGTCATGACCATGGTGGAGAGATTGGAATCCGATTGCGTCAGTGGACAGGTGTCTTTTAGACTCCCTTTAAGAGAGTGCGCCTAATCTCAGCTTGTTACCGGTATAGAAGACACCTGGGAGCCAGAAATCTCTTTTATTGATAGGGGATCAAATACTTTATCACTCATTAAAATGCAAATCAATTTATAACTTTTTTGAAATGCGTTTTTCTGGATATTTTTGTTGTTCTGTCTCTCACTGTTATAATAAACCAACCATTAAAATTATAGACTGATCGTTTTTTTGTCAGTTGGCAAACGTACAAAATCAGCAGGGGGATCCAATACTTTTTCCCCTCACTGTACATGTGTGGTGGGGAGGTGTGGAGTACTTAGGTGGCAGCCCAGGTGCTAGGACGAAATGTATTTGTATAAACAATATTTATTATATCTCTTTCAGTATTCAGCCATTTTCGCAAAATTTTCAGTAATTTTTGCATCACTGAAACAAGAAAGACATTGTAGCTTATAGCGGATAATATAAATTAATCTCTTGGATGGCAATAGGATCAATAAAATATAGGTTGTTGGCCCCGTCCTTCAAGGGTTAAACAGAACATTTCCTGGTAGGAGTGCAGCGGCAGTCCCGGGAGATATCAATTATACAAGCTAGATATGGAGGAGCGGCTTTATCCTGCAGCAATGACAACCAGTCTATTTTTGCTGCTCCCTCAGTCATACCGGGACATGAAATATAGGCCCTGATTTTCCACTAGATAAAAAGGTAGTTGTAGAACCGCATTTCTTTGCAGGAACTGGACCTTCACAGGTCTATTTCACTTAACCCGAGAAGAGCTTAAGAGATTGATTATCAAGTCCTTAGGTTCCCGAATAACATCTCCAATTTGGCATTTGGAGGACATGGCACGCATCCACAAAATGTCAGTAGTTCTTGAGAATCTGACACCAGGATCAGTGGAGAGCGATACGGCTTTCAAACCGGCCTACAAACACTAAACATGTGCAAGCTTAAGTACAATAAAGGCATTCTTCCGTGGTCTCTACCAAGTCACCTTCACCGTCATGGAGCAGGTTGTCAGTTTCAACAATGTGCAGCTGGGATTTACAATCCTCGAGGCATGCCCTGGTTATTATCCTTTACTGGTGTCTTTAGAATTACATTGTATGAATATTTCAAAGAACATATGAAAGTTATGATGAATTAATAATGCAGGCAACAAAGAATTCATAACAGTAGTACTGCTCCCGCATACATTCTAGGAAAACCGAAAAACAGTAACAAAAATAGGGAATTTTGAACACAGGATAAAAAATGTATAACAGGAGGTTCCAGGCTTCACCCATTATGGTGGGCCTACCTACGAAGGGGTCTTCAGGCTTTGGGTTCCATAGGGATGTAGCAATGCCCTGGACCGCTATGAATATCCATCCTGTGTCCTGTACGATTTAAGAAAAGAGGTCGAATTTAGGTTTCATTTCAGGCTACACCCATCATGGCATTTGCTGGACATTACTACAAAGGAGTCTTCAGGGTTTGGGTTCCATAAGGATCGGCCATGGCCCTGGAACTCTATAGCACCCTGAGGCTAACTACATGATTTGCTCAAAGTGCTGAGCTGAGTGCCCTTGCAGGATCTAGTGCCTGAAACACTATTCCAGACTGTCCTGTGGCATAGGGGTCCCAGGTACGGCTACCAAGGTTTCACCAAGGTTGCACCAAACAAGATGCACCACTTTAATCATGGTAGTAGAAAAAGTAGAAAGTGAGGAGGAGTTGAAACACTAGCAAAAATCTAAGACAAAGTGGGGTAGGGTTATAGGGGGATGCCCAGAGGGTATGTCCTCAAAAGCTTCACCAATATCCAATCACTTGAAGGTACCAGCAAATAACCCAGGGCCTATGAATATTCAGCCTGTGTCCAGTGGGGTAGGGTTCTAGGGAGAAGGGTTCGCCCAGGGGCCATGTCCTCAAAATCTTTGCCAATAACCAATTACCTGAAGGCGCGCCACCAGCAGAGTCCAGCACCACCAGCAGAGTCCAGGGGGCGCGCCACCAGCAGAGTCCAGGGGGCGCGCCACCAGCAGAGTCCAGGGGGCACGCCACCAGCAGAGTCCAGGGGGCACGCCACCAGCAGAGTCCAGAGTCTAGAGTACATGTGCCAAACACAAGGCCTGAGGGCGAAGCGCACCCCTGAACTCTATACTCTGTACATAGCTCGCCCCCTGGACTCTGCTGGTGGCGCGCCCCCTGGACTCTCAGGCCTTGTGTTTGGCACATGTACTCTAGAACTTAATTCATCCAAAGTGCTTGACACTTTATCGATGATCACGCATGCGCTTGCTTTACAATTCGTTGAGTCTTCATTAAAGCCTTCAGGATTAAAAGCGTTACCAGATATAAAATAAAAAATTCATGGTAATCCAAACTTTTCAGACACAAACATAAATGACTTGCACAAGAAATGTAGATTTCTTTATGGGACATCAAAGGCCGGTCTACCTACAATGCCTTTTTTTCATAAGAATTCCCAGTCCATTTAGTGGAGGATTTGAAAAGAAAGAAGCTGTTCACTGGAACTTCTGTACTCTACAGGAAAGCTGCAACGCTATTATTTAATGCAACTGAGGATTCAAAATCACTTTTCACAGCCAAAAGCAAAAAAATGCGTTTTTGACAGCTTGAGAAAAGGTAAAAAGGTTAAAAAAAAACACAACTTCCAAATAAATATATAGTAGATCTTTAAATCATAAAAGGCATTGTGGAAACAAGATTATTTTTGTGTGTTCTCTATTAAACTTTCCTATTTTTGTATTATGTGCTAAATTAGTAATATATAATATTTCATTTTTTTTATATTATTTAATAGTACATACGGCTCCTTCTTGGGCTCAGCAAGGAAATTACACCAGACGTCTACATTCTCCTCAGTGTGATCCATGTCAGCGGTCTCCAAACTACAGCCTTTTGCGTGCCTTTATCTGACCCTTGAGGCACTATTCATCCCATAAACCCCAATGATGAGCCACCATTTTTTCCACCGATAACAATGATAGGGCACCATTCTTCCCACTGACACCAATGACGGGACGCTATTCCTCCCACTGTCACCGATGGGGCACTATTCCTCCCACTGACACCAATAATAGGGCACTATTCCTCCCACTGACACCAATAATGGGGCACTATTCCTCCCACTGACAGCAACAAAGGAGCACCTTTCTTCTTCCTACTGAAAATTTGTGGCTATAGGTCCCGTAATTTGGGGTTTTCCCATAACCTTTTCGTTCAGTTTATACCTGCAGGATGATCTGACAGCAAGGACTGTGCCATTTGCAACGAGATCTATGCAGAAGAGCCAATCAATGTATATTTCCTAATCACAGGACACAATATCCACAAGGTTTTTGGTCCCCGATTTGGACCAGTGCATTTGGGGTGGAGGAACGTGACTGGCCTGCACAGAGTCCTGACCTTGATAGAACACCTTTGGGATGAATTAGAGGGGAGACTGTGAGCCAGGACTTCTCGTCCATCAGTGCCTGACCTCCCAAATGCCCTTCTGGAAGAATGGTCAAACATTCCCATAGACACACTCTTAAACCTTGTGGATGGCCTTCCCCAGGAGAGTTGAAGCTTTTATAGCTGCAGAGGGTGGGCCAACTCAATCTTGAACCCTACGGACTAAGACTGGTGCCATTAAAGTGCGTGTAAAGGCATGCGTCCCGATACTTTTGGATTCGACTTGCTCATTATGCCTTTGCCTTGCAGTGTTTTTTTTGACGTGCGGGTATACAACCGCTTATTTTGAAAGCCCTGAAAAGTTGCTATACATATTGAACAATAATGAGTGAAGCTGAAACTACCTTGAACTACAACGTTATTGCCTTGAATACAAAATACACGGATCAGCCATAACATTATGAATGATTTGCTCCCAAAACAGGTCCCGACCCATCAAGGCATTGACTCCACTAAGACCTCTGAAGGTACGCTGTGGGATCTGGTACCAAGCCCCCACAAGTAGATCCTTTAGGTCCTCCAAGTTGGGAGGTGGGGCCTCCACGGTTCGCACTTGTTTTTCCAGCACATCCCACAGATGCTTGCTTGGATTGAGAGCTGGAGAATTAAGAGGCCAAATTCAACACCCCCCAAATTGTGTTTTTCAAACCATTTTTGCAGTGTGGCCAGCCGGCATTATCCCACTGAAAGAGGTCACTGCCATCAGCGAATTTCATTTCCATGAAGGGTTGTACTTTTTCACCAACAATGTTCAGGTAGGTGGTACTTGTCAAGTAACAGCCACATAAATGGCAGGATTCAAACTTTCCCTGTAAAGCATCACATCGATTTTGTCAGCTTGTCTTCTTTCCTATACGTCATCCTGGTGCCATCTCTTCCCAAGCTAAGTGGCGCACATACAACTGGCCACCCACATGATGTAATAGGAAACGTGACTCCTCAGACCAGGACACCTCCTTCCATTGCTCTGTGCTCCAGTTCTGATGCTCATGGGCCCATTGTTGGTGCTTTTTACCAGCACAACAGCTGCTCGACTGGATTGAGATCTGGAGAATTTGGAAGCCAAGTCAATACCTCGAACTTGTCGTGTTCCTCAAACCATTCTTGAATTCATCAGAGCAGGCCACCTTCTTCCATTGCTCCGTGCTCCAGTTCTGAGGCTCACATGCCCATCGACGCCACTTTTTTTCCAGCACATCACACAGATGCTCGACTAAATTGAGACCTGGAGAATTTGGAAGAGAAGTCAACACCCCAAACTCGTTGTGTTCCTCAAACCGTTCTTGAATTCATCAGACCAGGCCACCTTCTTCCATTGCTCCATGAGCTTCCATTGCTCCTTGTCAAGTAACATTCACATAAATGGCAGGATTCAAACTTTCCTGCAAAACATCACACCGACTTCATCTGGCTTGTCTTCTTTCCTATACCGCATCCTGGTGCCATCTCTTCCCCAGCTAAGTTTGCATGTTCTCCCTGTGCTTGCGTGGGTTTCCTCTGGGTACTCCGGTTTCCTCCCACACTCCAAAGACATGCAGGTAGGTTAATTGGCTTCTGTCCAAAATTGGCCCTAGTATATGATATATGAATGGGAACCTTGGATTGTGGGCTCCTTGAGGGTAGGGACTGATGTGAGTGTGCAATGTACAGGGATAGGGATAATTGTAGACACTCACTCAGGTTGAACTGGATAGGACTGGTGTCTTTATTCAACCTTACTAACTATGATGTAATAGAAAACGTGACAACTCCAACCAGGACACCTTCTTCCATTGCTCCATTTCTGATGCTCATGGTCCCATTGTTTGAGCTTTTTACCAGCACAACAGCTGCCCGACTGGATTGAGATCTGTAGAATTTGGAAGTCAAGTCAACACCTCAAACGTGACGTCGTGTTCCTCAAACCATTCTTGTATTCATCAGACCAGGACACCTTCTTTCATTGCTCCATGGTCCAGTTCTAATTGCTCAAGTGCCTATTGTAGGTACTTTTTTCCCAGCACATTTCAGAGATGCTCAACTGAATTGAGATCTGGAGAATTTACAAGCCGAGTCAACACCTGAAACTTTTTTGAATTCAGAGCAGGCCACCTTCTTCCTTTGCGTCGTGCTCCAGTTCTGAGGCTCACGTGCCCATTGAAGGCACTTTTTTTCCAGCACATCTTACAGATGCTCAACAGAAGTGAGAGCTGTAGCATTTGGAAAGCAAGTCAACACCTCAAATTTATTGTTATGAATTCAAGAATAGTTTGAGTTACACAAGACCAGACCTCTTTCTTCCATTGCTCCGTGGTCCAGTTCTGAACCTCATGTGCCCTTTGTAGGCACTTTTTCCAGCACATCTCACAGATGCTCAACTGAATTGAGATCTGGAGAATTTACCAGCCAAGTCAACACCTCAAACTCGTGTTCCTCAAACTTTCTTGAATTCATCAGAGCAGGCCCCTTTCTTCCAGTGCTCTGTGGTCCAGTTATGATACTCACTTGCCCATTATAGGCACTTTTGGCTGTGGACACAGGTCAGAATGGGCACCTTGACTGGTCTGCAACTATGCAGCCCCATACACAACAATACGTTGATGACCAATTTTTCTGCTTTCAGCCCATGCATCCCAAGGGTCTTAATGGGAGGAGGAGCTTTCTCAGCTAAGCACACCCTCCTGCCTGAGCTAAGGGCAGATGGATTCCAAGAAGCACCAGATATTACAGTAGCAGTGATGGAGGGAATGGATGTAGGAGGATTTAACCTAAAGAGGAATCAGCACAAGGGAGACATCCTACTGATTGTAAGTTATGTTCCTTTTGCTGGTTTTTCTGCTTTTTTTTAAAAAAAATTGTTTTCATCTTGGCTACACTTAGGTTTTGAAAATCAGCCACCATCAATCCTAATTCTTACTTGGAGGTATTTTCTTCAGTGTCTTCTTGTTTTTCTTGCTGGTCGTTTTCCACGGTCTCGCTTTTACTGTGTTCATCCATCCAATCGGAGACCTGCTTTAGCGCACATTCCACTGTGGACACCATGTTCTGGACAGCCTCCAGCTCCTCCGGAGACGGGTATATGGTGGAGTGTTTTGCCATGACATGGCGGTCATCATTAGCAAATGACCGGATGGATCTCTGGAAGAAAAGGAGAAAATAAGACCGTTAATTGAGATTTAGGTTTCCTGTGTAGTCAGCCAATTTAAGATAAAAGTATTTATACAGTTTCTTCACATTATTCAGAAGAAGAAAAAAAAGCGCCTCCAAAGTCAAATCATTTGCTCATTTTTCTATATCATCACTTTTATCACTTGTCACCAATTACCGTTTAATGTCCCAAGAAAAACTATAGATCAGGGCAGGGCTAGACAACCTCCGCTCCACAAGCTCCATGAGACACTGCTAGGACTAATGCCAAAGGTCAAAACGCGTAAGCTAGCTGCCACAACCCCGGTATCCTCCTCTTTAGTGAGCAGTTTCAGATAAAAGTGGTCTCTGCGGCGTATTCGCCGCAGGATCACTTTTATCGGCAGTGGGAGAGGGGGGCCACCCCGCCATGCTCTGATTTCCTCCGCCGCTTACCGGAGCCGTCGGCAGCGGCGGAGGTGATCGGATCTTTACCCTTGCTAGGCATGGAGAATAGTGAGGGGGAAGATGTCCAACCATCCGTCTCCATAACGATGCAGGGCGGAAGCGACGTCAAAACGTTTTTTTGTATTTTTTTTTTAATAATTTTTTTTTCTTTTTTTATTGCATTTTAGTGTAAATATGAGATGTGAGGTCTTTTTGACCCCCATATCTCATATTTAAGAGGTCCTGTCATGCTTTTTTTCTATTACAATGGTTGTTTACATTCCTTGTAATAGGAATAAAAGTGACAATTTATTTTGTGTAAAAATGTGTAAAAATAAAAAGGTAAAATAAATAGGAATTTTCTTTTTTTTTTTTAAACGCACCCCATCTCAACGAGCAAGATATTTGGGGGGCACACCCTAAAAGATGCATTAAAGATGGTGCAGCCATAAGACCAAACAACAGAAAAAAATATTACAGCGCACGCATGCAACAAAAAAATTAAAAATAAAAGACATTTACCTCCAGCAAGGCTTATTTAAAACCCCTAGACATTTTCAAAAAACATTATCAAAAAAATATGGGGATTTGGTCACACCATATTGCTATATGGCTCTTAAGCCCACTTACTGCGCTCCATCTCAACAAGCTCACGTGCGGAAGCGAACGCACTGTGGCGGCACAGTGGTGTACTGGTTAGCACTCTCACCTAGCAGTAAGAAGGGTCGCTGGTTTGAATCCCAACCACGACACTACCTGCCTGGAGTTTGCATGTTCTCCCTGTGCCTGCGTGGGTTTCCTCCAGGTACTCCGGTTTCCTTCCACACTCCAAAGACATGCAGGTAGGTTAATTTGCTTTTGTCCAAAATTGGCCCTAGTATATAAATGGGGACCTTGGATTGTGGGCTCCTTGAGGGTAGGGACCGATGCGAGTGTGCAATGTACAGCGATGGGGACAATTGTAGACACTCAGGTTGAACTGGATGGACTGGTGTCTTTATTCAACCTTACTATGTAGCTATGTAACTATGCATACGTGATCTCATATTTAGGAGATCCTGTCATGCTTTTTTTTTCTATTATAAGGGGTTTTTTTATTTTTATGTAAAAATCAAAAGTAAAAGAAAAAAACTTTTTTTTTTTTAATCACTTAAGCCCCGGACCAATTTGCAGCCAAAGGACCAGGCCCCTTTTTGCGATTCGGCACTGCGTCGATTTAACTGACAATTGCGCGGTTGTGTGATGTGGCTCCCAAACAAAATTGGCGCCTTTTCTTTCCACAAATAGAGCTTTCTTTTGGTGGTATTTGATCACCCCTGTGGTTTTTATTTTTTGCACTATAAACAAAAATAGAGAGACAATTTTTTAAAAAATGCAATATTTTTTTCTTTTTGCTATAATAAATATCCCCAAAAAATATATAAAAAAACATTTTTTTCCCTCAGTTTATTGGGGATATTTATTGTAGCAAGAAGAAAAAAATATTGAATTTTTTTAAAAATTGTCTCTCTATTTTTGTTTATAGTGCAAAAAATAAAAACCACAGGGGTGATCAAATACCAGAGGAAGGAGGAACTGGATGGACTGGTGTCTTTATTCAACCTTACTATGTAGCTATGTAACTATGCATACGTGATCTCATATTTAGGAGATCCTGTCATGCTTTTTTTTTTCTATTATAAGGGTTTTTTTTTTATTTTTATGTAAAAATCAAAAGTAAAAGAAAAAACTTTTTTTTTTTTTTAATCACTTAAGCCCCGGACCAATTTGCAGCCAAAGGACCAGGCCCCTTTTTGCGATTCGGCACTACGTATTCTTTTACACATTTTTTTGGGGAAAAAAATAAAATCGCAATTAGCTGTGCCCATGGCTGGGCACTTAAAGAGCAACGTACCTGTACGTGCTTGTGCCCAGTGGTGCCATTCTGCCGATGTAAATGTGCAGGAGGTGGTCCTTAATCAGTTAAACGTGCACTGTCCCGCCGAGCTCGTGTGCAGAAGCAAACGTGAGTAGCGCCCGTATCTGAAAACTGTGTTCAAACCACACATGTGAGGTATCGCCGCGATCGGTAGAGCGAGAGCAATAATTCTAGCCCTAGACCTCCTCTGCAACTCAAACCATACAAACTGTAGAATTTTTTTAAACATCACCTATGGCGATTTTTAATGGTAAAAGTTTGTCACCATTCCATGAGCGGGCGCAATTTTGAAGCGTGACACCTTGGGTATCAATCTTCTCGGGGTATTATCATCTTAAACAATCTAAAGAAAAAAAATTGGGCTAACTTTACCGTTTTATTTTTTAATTAGAGGATTTGTAGCTAAAAATATACTATAACTGCCGTCTTTTAAAAATCAGCTACTTACCAGAGCCTGGGGTCCAACGCGGTCTTCCCACAGCCAGTTCTTCTTACCAGGTTGCCGGTGCCACCATCCAGGGGCTGGCTGCAGCTTCCTGGTGCTGGTTTCCCAGTGCTGTTAATGGTCCTGCAGCCTCCTGGGACAAGTGACATATCCCAGGAGGATGCGGGAGGGGGCAAGACAATGCCTTGCCAAGGATTGTGAAAGTGGGAGCGGGTACCAATAAATCAGTACCTCCCACCCCCAACCACCGCTCAAAAAAAACCTGTAAAACTCAGATACAGGCTTTAGGAAGGAAGCGGACAAGGGGGACTTAACTTGACATTCCACTTTAACCACTTCAGCCCCGGAAGAGTTTACCCCCCCCCCCCCCCCCTTCCCGACCAGAGCACTTTTTTGCTATTCAGCACTGCAACTAACAATTGCGCGGCCGTGCGACGTTTCACTTAAACAAAATTGACGTCCTCTTTTCCCCCCTTTGTGATAGCAATATGTTAACCACTTCAGCCCCAGAAGGATTCCCACCCCCCCCCCCCTTCTGACCAGAGCACTTTTTGCGATTTTGCACTGTGCCACTTTAACTGACAATTGCGTGGTCATGCGACGTTGTACCCAAACAAAATTGATGGCCCCCCACAAATAGCGCTTTCTTTTGGTGGTATTTGATCATCGCTGCGTTTTTTATTTTTTGCGTTAAAAAAATAATAATAAATATACATCCCCCAAAAATATATAAAAACACAATTCTTTTTCCTAAGTTTAGACCGATATGTACTCTTCTACATATTTTTGGTAAAAAAAAATAAAAAAATCACAGTAAGCGTATATTGATTGGTTTGCACAAAAGTTATAGCATCTACAAAATAGGGCAGGGATATGCAATTAGCGGACCTGCAGCTGCAGAACTACAATTCCCATGAGGCATAGCAAGACTGACCGCCAGCATGACACCCAGAGTCAGAGGCATGATGGGACTTGTAGTTTTGAAACAGCTGGAGGTCCGCTAATTGCATATGCCTGAAATAGGGGATAGTTTTATGGCATTTTTATTTATAATGGCGGCAATCTGCAATTTTTATCGGGACTGTGACATTATGGCAGACACATCGGACGTTTTTGACACTAATTTGGGACCACTGTCATTTATACAACGATCAGTGTTATAAAAATGCATTGATTACTGTGTAAATGACATTGGCAGGGAAGGGGTTAACCACTAGGGGGCGATCAAGGGGTTAAGTGTGTCCTAGGGATTAATTATAACTGTGAGGGGTGCCTACAACACACATGGCAGCGATCACCGCTCCCAATGACAGAGAGCAGTGATCTCTGTCTTGTTACTAGGCAGAACGGGTAAATGCTTTGTTTACAAAAGCATCTCCTCGTTCTACCTCTCCATGACACAATCGCAGGCACCCGGCAGACAGAGACCACGGGACCCGCGGTCACGGAGAAGGAGGCGGCGCACACCCGCAGCGCCACTTCTTAAAGGGGATATACCTGTACGCCCTTTTAGCCACCAGCGACATTCAGCCGTCGTATATCAGAGAGTGAGGACAGGATATATTGTTGGTGGGAAGAGGCTGCAGAAGACAATACTAAACTGGGAAGAGGTTACATGAGGCTAGCAGAGATCAATGCTATTACCCCAATAAATGTTCCCTCAGACTGCCGAGGTCCAAGTGCCACACATCACATACCAAACGGCTGCATGTGGCCCTCAGGCTACAGGTTGGGCACCAGGAGTGTAGAAAAAGAAAAGAAAAAAATTTAAAAGTAAAGACTTCAAGAGGAGCAGGAGATATATATATATATATATATTTATTTATATATTTTCGCCCTTACATTTTATTTTATAGACCAACATTTTAAAAAAATGTTTACCAGCACCTTTAAGGATGTATGATTGGTTTACATAGTCGAAGCAACAAACGAACAACAAAATGGGCCAGATGGTAAAATATATTTATGCCCATATGGGTATTTCTGATAAATTCTATAGGATATGGGGTAGATTGAGACCCCTTGGCCTGCCATTTCTAGATTAAAAGACTCTTGTAGAGGGGGCATGGCATGCGCTATAGCAGGGGTCTCCATACTTTCTAAACAAAGGGCCAGTTTACTGTCCTTCAAACGTTAGGGAGCCAGTACAAAACGATAACATTCTGGCATCGGGGGTGGGGGGGGGGGGATATTGCCCCGCCTTTGATGTCAATAGGTGGAACAGTGCACCATCATTGGTATCAGTGGGAGGAATAGTGCCCCATCATTGGTATCAACGGGGGGGGGGAATAGTGCTCCATATTTGGTATCAGTGGGAGGAATAGTGACCCATCATTGGTATCAATTGGGGGGGGGAATAGTGCCCCATCATTGGTCTCAGTGGGAGCAATAGTGCTCCATATTGGTATCAGTGGGGGGAATATTGCCCCATCAATGGTCTCAGTAGGGGGGGGGGGATATTGCCCCATCATTGGAATCAATGGGGGGGGATAGTGCACTATCATTGGTATCAGTGGGGGGGGGGGATAGTGCCCCATCATTGGTATCAGTGGGGGGGGGGAATAGTGCCCCATCATTGGTATCAGTGGGGGGGGGGGAATAGTGCCCCATCATTGGTATCAGTGGGGGGGGGGGGAATAGTGCCCCATCATTGGTATCAGTGGGGGGGAGGGAATAGTGCCCCATCATTGGTATCAGTGGGGGGAATAGTGGCCCATCATTGGTATCAGTGGGGGGAATAGTGCCCCATCATTGGTATCAGTGGGGGGAATAGTGCCCCATCATTGGTCTCAATGGGAGCAAAAATGTCCCATCATTTATGTCAATGGGAGGAATAGTGTCCCATCATTGGTATCAATGGGAGGAATAGTGTCCCCATCATTGGTATCAATGGGAGGAATAGTGCCCCATCATTGGTACCAATGGGGGGGGGAATAGTGCCCCATCATTGGTACCAATGGGGGAGGGGTAGTGCCCCATCATTGGTAATCGGGGGGGCATAGTGCCCCATCATTGGTATCAGTGGGGGGAATAGTGCCCCATCATTGGTATCAGTGGGAGGAATAGTGCCCCATCATTGGTATCAGTGGGAGGAATAGTGCCCCATCATTGGTATCAGTGGGAGGAATAGTGCCCCATCATTGGTATCAGTGGGAGGAATAGTGCCCCATCATTGGTATCAGAGGGAGGAATAGTGCCCCATCATTGGTATCAGAGGGAGGAATAGTGTCCCATCATTGGTATCAATGGGAGGAATAGTGTCCCCATCATTGGTATCAATGGGGGGGGGAATAGTGCCCCATCATTGGTATCAGTGTGAGGAATAGTGCCCCATCATTGGTATCAGAGGGAGGAAGTGTGCCCCATCATTGGTATCAGTGGGAGGAATAGTGCCCCATCATTGCTATTAGTGGGAGGAATAGTGCCCCATCATTTGTGTCAACAGGAGGAATAGTGTCCCATCATTGGTATCAGTGGGAGGAATAGTGCCCGCCCCATCATTGGTATCAATGGGGGAGGAATAGTGTCCCATCATTGGTATCAGTGGGCAAAATAGTGCCCCATCATTGGTATCAGTGGGAGGAATAACGTCCCATCATTGGTATCAGTGGGAGGAACGGTGCCCCATTGTTGGTATTAGTGGCAGGAACTATGCCCCACTGTTGCCGATGGTGGGGGGGGGGGGGGAATAATGCCTCAAGGGCCAAATAAAAAGCATACAAAGGGCTGCAGTTTGGAGACCACTGCCCTATAGCATTGACCCTAATCCAAGTCCAATGGGAAGAAGACAAGAGCCCAGAACCCTTGTCTTTATAGACCTTTACCAGTAGCAGAGACATGCTGGTGAACGGGTCGTATGATGAGCTGGGCCATTTCTATTTCCCAAGTTCTTTCAGGCATAGAATACTGAAAAATGCTCTTATAACTGATCTGTGCTACGCTGATTGCTTGCCATTAGTACACATGGCTCATGGATCCACTGCATTCCCCCTGCACATCCTTGCTCCCTTCATGAAAATGTAAACTGAGGAAGAGGAAAATTAAAAGTCGATAAAAATAAAAAAAAGTAAGATTGCATATTAAAAAGAAATCATTCAATGCATGTAATAAACCGAATGTCATTTGCTTAAGCAACCGGTAATGAAAAGCCGACGCACCGAGGTTGGAGTCACCATGGGTGAGCAACTCAAGGAATGTTCAATGAGCCTTTACTTCAATTAATTATTAATGATAAAACTGAGGTGGCCGATTACTCATTAGCTTCTCCTCTTCTCCTTCTAGTTGCATGACTACTTCTAATTTTTGGTGCATCACTTTGAATGTCAGGATGATACCATATTTAGGCAACTCACTTTTTAAAAAAAAACCTTTGCTTATTGACTGGAGCCACCTGGTTTCCTCTGATGGGACAATTTATCTCTCAGGTCTATAGATATGATCTCTACTCTTGTGTTCGAGCATTAGCCTTACTTTGTATAATCACGCCCAACTCCACTCCTTGGGATACTGATCACAAAAGCTTCTATTTAAATATATTTCTGAATAGTCACAGACAAGGTAGATCCAGTATCTCAGGAGGCAAGCAGCTCCGCAAGAAAAGCCAACTACACCAGCAAGGAATAGGTCAGATGCACCAGCCTGGTGAAGAAAGTCACCACACGGCTGAAGAAACATGCCGCGGCTACTGGCATTTCCCGTTGAGGCACATTCTTTGGGATGTACCCTTTGGACCTTCTCTTTCTCAATACACACGCTTTTCCATGCTGGACGTTTTGCTACCATGAGTGTAGCACAGTGGTGTAGTGGTTAGCACTCTCACCTAGCAGTAAGAAGGGTCGCTGGTTCAAATCCCAACCACGACACTACCTGCCTGGAGTTTGCATGTTCTCCCTGTGCCTGCGTGGGTTTCCTCCGGGTACTCCGGTTTCCTCCCATAATCTAAAGACATGCAGGTAGGTTAATTCGCTTCTGTCCAAAATTGGCTCTAGTATATGAATGGGGACCTTGGATTGTGGGCTCCTTGAGGGTAGGGAGCGACGCGAGTGT
The DNA here is from genome assembly GCF_037356315.1 of Lithobates pipiens. Taxonomy (NCBI): domain Eukaryota; kingdom Metazoa; phylum Chordata; class Amphibia; order Anura; family Ranidae; genus Lithobates; species Lithobates pipiens. Next base: position 106,215,197 of record NW_027507685.1, on the reverse strand, counting down.
GCAATGTACGGAGATAGGGACAATTGTAGACACTCATTCAGGTTGAACTGGATGGACTGGTGTCTTTACTCAACCCAACTATGAACTATGAAACTATGAGTGGGCAAGTCTGGACATGGTGTTAAGTTTTGGATGGAGTGAAATGTAACCAACTGTCTATGTGGCCAAAGAGGCAAAAACCACAAAACCTAACATCATCCCTGATCATTCCCCAAGCACAACTATCCACTCATCCCGGATCATTCCCCCCCCCCCCCCCCCCCCAAGCACAACCATCCATAGAGAGGGGAAAGGGGGCATTAGCCATCCAGAGCTACCAGGAGGGCATTTACCGTTCCCATTGTAAGACCCTACTTATACAAGAAGGCCCAATCTTAACCCATCACGGGAGGGCTGCACCCAGAACGCCTTCAGGGACTAGAGTTCCTTCAATAATACATGCAATATTCAGCTACGCTGTGCGCACAAGGCTCATTTATTAGGCCATTGGTTCCTTTTTTCTCATTAACATTACAGCAGAATCATTGTATTGCATTTTTTGGTAATCCTACATTGATATTCTTTGGGATGCTTGTAGGCAGGTGCAGTGCATTTTCTCCACTTCAGGTGGCATTGTCCACCGCGGCAATGCAGATGGGGTAGCAGGTCAAGAGGAACCGGTTCCTCCATGGTTTATTTGGTTCACAGGGAAGCAGCGATTCGATTGGATGCTGGCACCTCTTGAGATTTTGGTGGACACCTTGGGTCAGGCAGAGTCTAAAGGGAAGCTCCACCCAAAATGTTTGCCCCCCCCCCCCCCCGATGTATTTGGCACTTTTTAGGGAAAGGTACACACGCCCACTTTCAGGTAAGATCGCCAAAGTGGTCTCTGAGTATTTCCGGCCCCTCCTCCTTCTCCCGCTGCCTTCTGGGACACTTACAGGTCCCGGAAGACAGTGGGACCATTCAGAAAGCACGCATATGCAGTAGGAAACTGTCCGAAGCTTTAAGACTTCACTATGGGTTTCCTTTAATGAAGATGCCGGAGCCTGCATCCAATTAAAAAATCTGTTTGAGGTGCCGACATCGCTGGACCCCTGGACAGGTAAGTGGCCTTATATTAAAAGCTACAGTACTTGTAGCTGCTGACTTAAAATTTTGTTTGCCCAGACTAGAGCTCTTTTACGAGACCCTGGCTCCCAGATTTGGCACGCATTTTGCGAGGGGCTAGAGTAGGGACAGGTCACCCGTCTGTCAGGGACAGTTCTCAGCATCAGGGAAAGGTCCCGGGAGGAGTAGGGAATGTGCAGAGACCCCGTCCTTCTTGGAAGCCTCCCCAGTTTGGGTACAGACTGGCCAGGCCATATTAAGACAGACACCGTTGGCACATCTGAGTCACCAATCTGCTGTTGCATCGCTGTTTCAACTTGAGTGTTCTCAGCCGGGTTGCCTCCCCTCCGGGCCTGTTGTGTATTTGCTGGACTTCTGTTACAATATATTCTGGCTACTGCACCCACCTACATGCTAATTGGAGAGAAACCCATACATTTTTTTGGGGCTCGGTGTCTGCACTTTGGCTACTCTATGGGGAGCTTTACAGGCAGTCATGATGAGTTCTATTAAACATGGAAAGGAAAAATGAGAAAGACTCAACCAACCAGTCAGGGTTTCAGCTGCTTCAGATGTCAAGCAAATGTAATGCAAATAACTATGGCCTACATACAACACAAACAAGATAAAATTTGGATGGATTTGTATTTATTTCCTCGGTGATGCATCAAAATATCTACAGCAAAAAAAAAAAAAAAAAAAACAACACACTGCAAATGTTACCAAGGCAGACAGGTTGCATCAACTTGATTTCAAAAAACTAAAAAGAAGCCTAAAAACAATACTAAAAGAATAAAAAATGAAAAAATAAAGGAAAAAACCGAGCCATGGTATTCTTAATATTGTAGATCGATGTGTAAAAATAAATAGAAATGAACAGAGGGCGCAACTATCTAAATGTAGCAGTTTTATTAAAACATTAAGTGAAAAACACGTGTGCCCTCACATGTTATTTAAATATGTGGCATATCATCTCACACAAAAGGAATCATCGCCGACCTCATCGATGGAAAACCGCATGCCGAGGGGTTTGGGAGGGAGACAGCGAGGCAGTGCAGTGTACACCAGGAAGAGGTTGTGGGGGTGTAGAGACAGGAAGAACCAACGCGGAGTGAACGGCAATGCAGGCCGACGGGCAGTGGTTCTGGAACGGATGGAGAACGTCAGACATCAAGGTGGGTATGTCCATGTGTTTGAGGGCATACATGCTCCTTTCTCAAGCCTGGAAAGCACGGAAAGTTGCCTCTGCTGTTCCCTTCAAATCTCGAAACTCCACCACCGTGTTCTCATTGCTCCAGTCGGAAGCAAAAAAAAAAGAAAGAAAATGAAGCTTAGTGTCACTTTAATTTCCAGCAAGAAGGGGAAGCCTTGCTGGTTACACATTTCAGGGCATACAGTGCCTTGAAAAAGTATTTCAACCATTGAAATTTTCCACATTTTGTCATGTTACAACCAAAAATGTAAATGTCTTATGTGATAGACCAACACAAAGTGGCACATAATTGTGAAGTGGAAGGAAAATGATAAATTGTTTTCAAAATTATTTAAAGATATCTGAAAAGTGTGTGTGTGTGTGTGTGTGTGGGGGGGGGGGGCATTTGTATTCAGCCGCCTTTACTCTGATACCCCTAACGAAAATCTAGTGGAACCAATATTGCCTTCAGAAGTCTCCTAATAGAGTCCACCTGTGTGTAATTTAATCTCAGTGTAAATACAGCTGTTCTGTGAAGCCCTAGTGAATAAACAGCATCATGAAGGCCAAGGAACAGACCAGACAGGTCATGGATAAAGTTGTGGAGAAGTATAAAGCATGGTTAAGTTATTAAAAAACAAAACAAAAAAGCTTTGAACATCTCCTGGAGCTCTGTTCAATCCATCATCGGAAAATGGAAAGAGTATGGCACAACTGCAAACCTACCAAGAATGGCCGTCCACCTAAACTGACCAGCCGGGCAAGGAGAGCATTCATCAGAGAAGAGCCAAGAGGCCCATGGTAACTCTGGAGGAGCTGCAGAGATCCACAGCTCAGGTGGGAGAATCTGTCCACAGGACAACTATTAGTCGTGCTCTCCACAAATCTGCCCTTTATGGAAGAGTGACAAGAAGAAAGACATGGGTGAAAGAAAGTCATAAGAAGTCCTGTTTGCAGTTTGTGAGAAGCCATGTGGAGGACACGGCAAACAGAAGGTGCTCTGGTCAGATGAGACCAAAATTCAACTTTTTGGCCTAAAGGCAAAACGCTATGCGTGGGGGAAAACTAACATCACACATCATCCTGAACACACCATACTGTCAGGAACCATAAAACAGACAGAGACATGAGTACAATCTAATCACACTTGTTTATTAATAAAAATAAAAAGATAAATAGGAAAAAGCGTAGTCAAGCAAGCCAGAGTCCAGTAGCCAGATTGGGTAGTCAGCCAGTCCAAAGTTCATAAGCCAGATCGGGTAATCAGCCAGTACGGAGAGCAACTGCAAGCAGGCTGGAAGCCAGGAGGGATGTTAGCAAGCCAGTCTTGAAACAACAGCAGGAGATGGTTTCGAATGATGTGACCAAACTTGAAGGCAATGGAGAAATGAGCTGGAGACTTTAAATAGGCTGGCCAGACGAGCATCATCGGAAACAGCTTGTAACAGTGGAGAGAGAAGGGAGCTGGCAATTAGCCGACAGCTAAGTGGCCAGCCCAGAGGAAGGGCTAAGCCAGCCCTGACAGTATCCCCCCCCCCCCCCCCCAATGACCCCTCTCCCTCGGAGGGCCACCAGGCTTGGGGGGAAACAGTCTATGGAACTCGCGGAGGAGGACAGGGGCATGTACGTCTGAGGATGAAACCCAGGAGCGTTCCTCCGGACCATACCCCTTCCAATGCACCAGGTACTGTATGCGGCCACAGGCACCGAGGTGGTAAATCGGTTACAGACCAACGGTTTCAATAAGGACACATGAAACATTTGAGATGCGCATACTAGGAGGAAGTTCCAACGCGTAAGCTACTGGGTTAATCCTGCGAAGGATACGGAATGGCCCAATAAACTGAGGTGCAAACTTCAGAGAGGGAACACGAAGCCGGAGGTTGCGAGATGACAGCCAGACCCTATCCCCAACCTGGTAGGAAGGCGCTGGCAGGCGTCTGTGGTCAGCATGGAGTCTGTACCTATCATTAGCATGACGCAAAGCCTCCTGGACCTGTACCCAAGTGGAACGAAGACCACGGAGATGCTCCTCTAACGCAGGAATACTCTGCGGAACAAACGAATCAGGCAACATGGAAGGTTGGAAACCATAATTCGCCATAAATGGAGACAATCGAGAGGCAGAATTCAAGGCACTGTTTTGAGCAAACTCTGCCCAAGGTAATAGGTCAGACCAGTAGTTATGATGGTCAGAAATATAGCAACGTAGGAATTGCTCCAAGGACTGATTGGCTCGTTCTGCGGCCCCATTAGACTGCGGGTGGTACGCAGAAGAGAACGCAAGCTGGATTCCCAACTGTGCACAAAAGACTCGCCAGAACTGGGAGACAAACTGACTGCCCCTATCCAAGACAATCACCTTGGGTAGCCCATGTAAGCGAAAGATCTCCCGAGCAAAAATGGAAGCCAGTTCTTTAGAGGTGGGCAACTTCTTAAGTGGAATACAATGACACATCTTTGAGAACTGGTCCACCACCCTAAGGATAACAGTGTTGCCTTGGGAGTTGGGCAATTCCACAATAAAATCCATAGACCGTGAGTCCAGGGCCTCTCTCCATTGGGTATGGGTTGTAGGAGGCCCACTGGAAGGTGTCGTGGAGTCTTACTCTGAGCACACATGGGACAGGCAGCAACGAAAGCAGTAACATCAGCCCGTAGACTAGGCCTGCAGAATTGTTGGGAGATGGCCCAAATGAGTTGATTCTTCCCAGGATGGCCAGCTGCCTTGGGAGAATGATAAGTCTGGAGCACTGCAGTATGGAGACTCTCTGGGACAAAGCAGCGGTCACAAAGTTTATCAGGAGGAGCATGGACCTGAGCCGCAAGAATCTTGTCACCCAAAGGAGAAGTAAGACTGGTGCAAACCGTAGCTAAGATACGATCAGGAGGAATCATAGGAACCGAAACCAACTCCGACTTGGAAGTGGAGGAAAATTGTCGTGACAAGGCATCCGCCCTTACATTCTTAGTACCGGGTAAGTATGAGACAATGTAATTAAAGCTCGACAAGAAAAGAGCCCATTGCGCCCTTCTGGGAGAGAGTCGCTTAGCCTCAGACAAGAATCTAAGATTCTTATGGTCAGTAAGACTAAGAATAAGAACGGGCACAGTGGTACCTTCAAGGATATATCTCCATTCTTTCAGGGCTAAAATGATCACCAACAGCTCTCTGTCACCAATCTCATAATTGCACTCAGCAGGGGACAATTTCTTGGAAAAGTAGCCACACGGATGCATAGCGCTCTCAGAGTTAGGACGTTGAGACAGAAGGGTGCCAACTCCAGTCTCAGAAGCATCAACTTCTAGGATGAAAGGCAACATAGGATCAGGATGTGCCAACACAGGGGCAGAAACAAAGGCAGCCTTGAGAGTCTCAAAGGCCTTAATGGACTCCGGAGACCAACTCTGTGGGTTACTGTTCTTTCTGGTCATATCAGTCAGAGGCTTGACCAGAGACGAGAAGTTCCGATAGTAATTGGCAAAGCCCAGGAAACGGTGCAGAGGACGTAAACCCACAGGTCGAGGCCACCGTAGGACTGCCGAAAGTTTCTCTGAGTCCATTGAAAAACCAGCAGTGGAAATGACATAGCCCAGGAATGTAACCTGTTCACAATAGAGATTGTTCTCTCTTAGTTTCTGAAGTACACGACAGACATTTGTGTGGTGGCTCTCCAGGGACTTGGAAAATATGAGTATATCATCGAGATAGACCACCACACACAACTGCAACAAATCTCAGAGGACATTGTTAATAAATTCCTGGAAAACTGCCGGGGCGTTACAAAGGCCAAAAGGCATTACCAGGTACTCATAATGGCCTGTTCTGGTATTAAACAGTTTTCCACTCGTCGCCCTCCTTAATGCGCACGAGATTGTTGCCCCTCTCAGGTCAAGCTTCATGAAAACCGTTGCTCCCTTGAGGCGGTCAAATAACTCAGTAATCAATGGAATCGGGTAGGCATTCTTAATCGTGACACGATTGAGACCCCTATAATCTATACAAGGTCTCAGTTCACCGCTCTTCTTTTTCACAAAGAAGAAACCAGCACCAGAAGGAGACGAGGATTTGCTGATGAAACCTCGAGAAAGTGCGTCAGCATCATACTCCTCCATGGCCTTATCCTCCAAGACCGACAAAGGGTAAACCCGGCCACGAGGAGGTATGGCACCAGGTTGAAGGTCAATTGCACAATCATAAGGCCGGTGTGGGGGCAAACTACCGGCTTGACCTTTATCAAAGACATCGCCAAAATCATGGTACTCCTCCGGCAGGGAGGGGCGTGAAGCGGTGCACAGGACCTTGGATACCTTCAGGAAGCATGTCTCACTGCATTGTGGTGACCAGGAGAGAACTTCAGCACGGAGCCAATCAAAAGAGGGGTTGTGCCTCTGTAACCAAGGATAACAATAAACCAGCGGAAATATGGGTGAGGAAATAACTTGGAATTGGATTATCTCATGGTGAAGAGCCCCTACAGCCATGGACAATGGAACCATCTCATAAGTCACAGGGGCAGGCTGTAAAGGTCTCCCATCAAGAGCCTCAATGGCAAGTGGAATGTCACGCAGCTGCAGTGGTATCGAGCGCTGCGAAACAAATGCAGCATCAATGAACAGGCCTGCAGCCCCAGAGTCGATTAGAGCCTGCATCTCGATGGACGACTCAGCCCAAGAAAGAGTGACCAAAACCAGGGGCTTATCCTTCTGGATAACTGGGGATGAAACAACGCCACCTAAGGTCTGTCCATGACAGGACCTCAAGGTTCGGGCGTTCCCTGGACGGGTAGGACAAGACTTCAAAAAGTGACCTGCCTGGCCACAATAAAGGCACAATCTCTCCCTCCTCCTAAAGGCTCTCTCATCTGCAGAGACGCGTGAAGCCCCGGTGCATGGGTTCATCTTCACTGACCAACTCGGTACCAGGAGGCAGGGGACGTGAGGGAGGCATGGGTGGGACTACAAAGCTCGGAAGCAAACGTACAGGAGGCTTCCGCAAGCGCTCCTTAAGAGAAAGTCTTTCTCTGAGTCTGGAGTCAATGAGGATGGCAAACAAGATCAAGCTCTCCAGCTCAGTGGGTATATCTCGGGCTGCTATCTCATCCTTGATGGAATCCGAGAGACCATGAGAAAAAGCAGCCATGAGGGCCTCATTCTTCCAAGCAACCTCTGCAGCCAGAGTACGGAATTCAATGGCGTAGTCGGCAACAGTTCTCGTACTCTGATGGACATGAGGCACTTGGCAGCAGAAGCGGAGCGTGCGGGAACGTCAAAAACCCTTTTAAAGGAGGCCACAAACTGAGGGTAACTCAAGACAACAGGTTTTTGTGTCTCCCATAGAGGGTTAGCCCAGGCCAAGGCTCTCTCAGAAAGCAAAGATATCACGAAACCTACTTTGCTTCTGTCCGTGGGAAACACCTGGGGCAGAATTTCAAAGTATATCTCTTTTACAAAAGTTTTTATTATAAAGTAACAAGTTTATAGGTCAATACAATAGGCTTACAGTGGGATGTCGGTACAGGAAGTTTCAGTTGAGTACAATTCAAACAGAATTCCAGGTAACCCTGTACACATTCCCTGGATCAGAACAGACCCTGGGTTTCACATATATGTAACACAAACACGGCCTGGAGTATGCCCAAAGCGTATAATGATCATATCTGGTGTAGTGGAAAGATGAAAAAAAAAAAGGAGGGAAGGAAGGAGGGGGAAAGTTAAGGGACAAGAGGAGATTGAAGGTAACAGTTGGTGTGAAGAGCCACAGAGGAATAGGGGGGTCTGGAAGGAAGAGAGGGAAGTCAGAAAGAGGAGGGGGGAATTGGAGGAGGGGGATGGGCCCACGGGGTGTGCCCCACCGAGCTCCTACAGCGACAGCAAGGTGGTATCGAATCTGGGAGAATGGTGGTACTCTATCCAGGGTTGCCAGACTCTAAGAAATTTGGTATGAGTGTCAGAGAGAACAGAAGACAGTTTTTCATTGACCATGACATCGTTCAGATGGTTTTTGACTGCTTCAAAGCTGAGGGCCGGGGTTCTCCATGCTCGGGCTATAGTCAGCTTAGTTGCGGTAAAAAGATGCTGTACCAACTGCCGTTCTGGGAGTAGTAGTTCTAGTATTGCTTTGCCGAGAAGAGCCTCGAAAGGATCCCTTTCTAGGTTCACCTGGAATAGACTGCGGAGTAATGCGTAAACCCTGACCCATAATCTGCACACCTTCGGGCACGTCCACCAAATATGGGCCATTGTACCCTCCTGGTCACACCCCCTGAAACAGAGAGAGGAGCCGGTGGGAACAAAGCGGGCTAAGCACATCGGGGTGTAATACCACCGGTATAGGACCTTGTAGGCGTTCTCTAGGATCGTGACGTTGCATGAGCATTTTGACAAGGTTAGGGTCATTGCCTGCCAATCCTCCGGATCTAGCCGTTTCCCCAGGTCCTTCTCCCACTGCAGGTGATAGGATCGCACTGGGGGTTTCTTCCCGGAGATCAAGGCTGAATATATTAAAGAAATCAGACCAGGAGAGTGAGGCCTGGATCTGCAGATGCTCTCGAACGGTGATAACTGGTGTGGGGCATCCTGGGACATTTCATTCTGATGGCCGATATCCTCCCGAACCAAGAGAGGGGTAAAGATGACCACGATGTCAGCATATCCGATAAACGCTTGAACAGTGGTGGGTAGTTAGCCTGATACAGGGCCTGATATGTGGAGGTGATGCGAATTCCCAAATAGGGTAAGGAGGAGACCCATTGATAGGGAAAGGCCGCTTGCAAGTCCCTCAGTAGTTCCTGGGTCAGGTTGGTCGACAACGCCTTCGATTTCGACGGGTTGATCTGAAGCCCTGAGAGTGATGCAAAAGTCCGTAGTAGGGCGTGTAGATTGGGCAGGGAGGTTCTATCTAGGGGAAGTGACAGAAAGGAGAATGTCGTCGGCAAACAAGGAGATCTTATGGGGAGAACCGGCTATTTCAATGCCCTTGATGTCGGGGAGCGTTCTTATCGCTTCCGCCAAGGGTTCCAGCGCCAGTACAAAAAGAAGGGGAGACAATGGGCATCCTTGGCGGGTCCCTCTTCGAATATCAAAGATGGGGGATTCAAACCTGTAATATTTCACTCTTGCTCTGGGGGAGTCGTATAGAGCCAACATCCAGGACATAAACGGGGACCCAAAGCCAAAACGTTGCAGAACCGACATGAGGTAGGGCCATGACAAGGTATCAAAGGCCTTAGTCATATCGAGGGAGAGAAGCATAGATTCGAGAGAGCGAGTGTGAGCTAGGTGTTGGAGTTGCACAATACAGCGGATTGCGTCGCCAGCCTGTCTCTGGGGCACAAAACCGACCTGATCTTTTTTTATCAGACGAGGGAGAAACAATTTTAGGCGTGTCGCCAAGATTTTTGTTAGAAACTTCATATCAATATTGATAAGTGAGATAGGCCTGAAATTGGCCCAAGATGAGTGATCACGATCAGGTTTTGGAATCATTACTACGTTTGCCGTCAGAAGATCCGGGGTAAGGGGACAGCCTCTCTTCACCGAGTTGTACATAGCCACCAGATGGGGCGTCACTACTGGTGCCAATTTTCTATAATATAGCATGGTATAGCCATCAGGCCCGGGTCGCTTGCCCACCTTAAGTTCCTTTATAGCTTGTAGAACTTCTGAGGGCTGGATGTCCCTATCCATAAGGGTGACATGAGCTCCCGTCAAGGATGGGAGCGAGAGGCCCGCAAGAAAGTCTGCCGTTCTCTGGGTTGAGGCCCCCCCCGATGCCATATACAGCTTCACTAGGCGGAACCCAAACTCTTCTAGGACATGCTTTGGGTTCCCGGACAGGACGTTGTTGCGATCCATCATCGTAATTGGGGTTATTTTGGGGGCAAATGTTCGGAGTCTGTTGGCCAGCATGCGCGTCGGTTTATTTGCTCTCTGGTACCATCGCTGGCGGGACCAGCGGAGTACCCGCTCGGCCCCCTCAGTGAGGCACAAGTCAAGCTCAGATCTGGTTCATTCCAGTAGCTTGCGGTTGCTCGGGGTAGGAAACTGCTTGAACCTCTCGGATCTCCCTTTGTTTTTTCTCTCTAGTTTTCTTCCGGACAGAGGCTAGGCCGATTATAGGTCCGCGCAACACTGCTTTATAAGCCTCCCAGAGGACCACCGGCGAGGTCACTGAGCCCAGGTTTTCGCGAAAATAGTCCTCAGAGGCCTTAATAATCTCCTGTGCAATTTCTACATGGGAAACGAGCGAGTCGTTCATGACCCAGGGGGAAAGTCGGGTCTATCCAGGATAGAACGGCAGACAATCAAGACAGGGTCATGGTCCGACCACGGTACGACCAAGACTGAGGCCATTTCCACCAGTGGTAGGTGACATCTAAGCATAAACATGTGGTCAATCCGTGAATGAACCTGGTGGGGGTGGGAATAATGGGTATAGTCTCTGCCCTGTGGATGACATTCCCTCCATAGATCAACTAAGTCCAGAGACTGTAGGGCGCGGTTGAATGAAGTGGCGCTCGTCGTCGGGCCGTTTTTCTCTGGCGGGTGTTTGTCTACTTTAGGGTTAAGAATTAGGTTGGAGTCTCCCGCCAGTAGAAGGGTGCCCTTGCCGTGGGAAGCCAGCAGCGCGCAGACATGGGTCAAAAAGGGTCCCGGGCTCACATTGGGGGCATAGTACGTCAGTATAGTCACTTCTGTGTCATGAATAGTGCCTTGGAGCAGTAAATATCTGCCGTCGGGATCAGCTGTTTAGCGCAACTAAATGGAACTGATTTGCGGAACGCCACGAGAACCCCTCGCTGTTTAGTTGGGGCATTCGCCATAAAGACTTGAGGAAATTGAGCATCAAAGTACTTAGGATGAGAGGTCTCAGAAAAGTGCGTCTCCTGTAAGCAAGCAATATCAATGTGTTATCTGCGAAGGTACTTAAATACTTTAACTCTCTTGTGGGGGGAATTCATTACCTGAACATTCAGGGACATTTAATCGTCATTGATAGAGTAACAGAAAAACGCTTACCTGGAGCCGAAGTTCACACCCCGTGCGCCCAGAGGAGAGAGGGAGAAAGGAAAGAAGTAAAGAGGGGGATAGAGAAGGGATAAAGAACATCATTATAGCACGGATGGTAGAGACATGCAATGCTAGGTACCAATACTTATTACCCAGCAAGATTGCTATCGGTCGTGGGATATAAAACCCACTACACGGTTGGGAGTTGGCTCGGGCAGGAGTCCGAGCCAAGAACCAACACACGGGGGAGCCGTGGTCCGTCGGAAACCACCTGACTTAGCATTAACAATTATTGCAAATGTCAAAAAAAACATGACAACAGTGGCATAACTGCATAAAACAAAAGTACGAACAGTAATAAGAAGAAACAAAAAGAAAATAATACTGGCATAAGGAACATAGAGCCCGTAAGCTAAGGCCTGTAAGAAATTGCTTTGGTTAGACGGTAAGTCCCTGTTCCAAATAAAAAAAAAAAAACATGCAACCTGAAGTTGGTACCGTCTGAATCCGGCCTTAAAGACACCTGGACAAGTGAAACAGAAAAAACAAAAATAAGAGGGCCATGCCCTGTCTGGAATGAAACTGTCCACGTATAGGTCCATAAAGTGAGAGCGTAAGAGCAGGAACATAGTCCCCGGGTGGCCACGGTGATAGGCCCCCTGGACTAGTAATTCCTGGGTAGCAATAGGGGGTCCCGTTTCGTGAGGTCGAGAGTCATGAATTACAATCGCCCATTACCTCGGGGGGCAAAATAGGAAAAAACAGCAAAAAAAAAAAAAAAAAGAGGGGGGGGGGGGAGAGTAACAAAAAAAGAGGGGGGGGGGGGTGATATACCTTGGGGAGCCTAAGGGGAGCGTATAAATTTATATAAAAATACAAATACACACTTCTAGAAGGGTAGTGGATAGACGTGAGACTATATGTGAAAAAAAAATTGGGTAAGGCATTTGAAAAAAATATTTAAAATAAAATAAAAATAAAAATAAAAAAAAGGGAAAGAAAAAACAAAAGAGAAAATAAAAAATAAAATAAATTGAGGATTGGGCTTTTGTTGCTGGGGGGGAGCAGTCACCCCCTGAGAAAAACCAACATTCATGGAAATGACGGGCTGTAGTAAACCAGAGTTGTAGGTAGCCCTAGTCCATCCAAGGTATAAAGGGGGGGGCTCAGTGTGGCTTCCACTTAAGTCCTGAAAAAGAATACACGGGTACCCCATTCTTATTGCCTGGGCGTCCAAATTGCGGCAGACTCTCTCAATACCAGCCTGCAGGACGCGTGTCGGCAGTGGTTAGAAAAAATGGAAAAAAAAAAAAAAGGGGGGGGGGGGGGGGGGCTGTCAAGCAAGTCAAAGCAAAGAGACGGGATCCTTTCTGACTTCTAGTGATGTCCAACTGAGGAGGTCTCTTGAAATTTCTGAGCCTTGAGATCCATTCTGAGATGATTGTGAGGATCGCAGTGGGTCTCTGGAAGGGCCCGGGCGGGCCATAGCGGCCTCAGGCTGGGAGGGGGGAAGGTCAAACTGAAGTTCCTGGAATTGCCGTCGCAGGTCTGCCAGGGAAGAAGCATGAAACTGGCGTCCCAGGTGGTAAAAAAAAGTTTAAAGGGGAATCCCCACCGATAGCGAATGTTCCTGGTTTATAAGATTTGCAGATAGGGCATATTTCGCCTCTTAGCAATCGTGACTGGGGAAAGATCCGCAAATAGTTGAAGGGGGTTTCCTTGAAACGGTATGTCTGGTAGTTCCCTGGCAGCTTGGAGGAGTCGCTCTTTGGTCCTGTAGAAGTGAAATTTTATAATTACATCTCTGGGCAGACCCTCCGTGGGCTTGGGAGCGAGGGACCTGTGTATTCGATCGAATTCAAGCCGCTTGGTCGGGATATCGGGTGCGAGCTCCTGAAAGAATGCCGTTGCTGTACCCTGAAGGTCTATAATGATCTCCGGGAGGCCTCAGATGCGGAGGTTGCCCCTGCGGGCCCTGTTTTCAGAGTCCTCGAGTTTATCCTGTAGAACAAGGAGTTCCGCGTTCAGCTTTTCTACCTCCTCCTCGTGACCTTCCAGCACCGTGGTCGTCAGGTCCATCCTCTCCTGCAGCAGCTGATTTGTGCGGTGTCCCAGTTCCTTGAGACCTTTCACCAGTTCCGCAGATAATTTACAGGAAGCTGCGTTGATCTCATCCCTTACTATAGTGCGGAATTTCTGCAGCAGGGCGTCCGAGCCGGTGTCCACCGGGCTTGTTAGGTTTGATGGGAATTGTGAAAGACTATCGTCCGAATGCTGAGTGGTGTCGTCAGGTTCTGGGGGTTCGGCGCCAACTTGCCTTTCCCTTTCGCCTTCCCAGGGGCCGGAGATGTTTTCTGTTGTGATTTGTTGCGGGGACGGTTCCGGGGCGTATCATACATCCCCCGCCGCTTGCTCATTAGCGCACGGCCGGGGCAGTAGTGGCAATGAAATATAACTGGGTATGCCTTATATGTCAAGTGGTATTTTCCGACGGCGCGACACTACACTATCATCCTCCTAGCGTCTGCACAAACACCCCCACACAAGTTTGTCAGTAACTCTCAGGGCCCTCCAGGGCCACTGACATACATTGGGTGCTGTAGGTAGCTAGAGGTTATTGGGGAGGGGGGCCTGGTCTCAGCCCAGGGAGCATAGGGTGCCTGCAGTGACGTGGAGGGTGTACCAAGATGGCCGCCTACCTCTGCTTCTGCTATTGTTTCTCCTGGGCTTGCGTCCTAGTAAGGTTGGGCTGTCACCTCCGAGTTGGGGCCTCAGGCCGCAGGGGTCCCCTTAAGTCCATGGCGAACCGATTGCCGTACTGTGTGCGCTGAGCGTCACTCCTGGGCGGAGGCTCTGGCGCCTCCGCAGGCCCCAAGATGGCGGCCTGGGCTCGAGTAGAAAAGTAGGCCTCAAGCCTGATCGTGGGGCCCGCGGGTAGAAATTGCGGCCAAAACACTCCAGGGATGTCCCGCTAGTGTTAGTTGACAGGGCTGAGACTACCCCCGGCCGAGAATCAGCCCGATGAGGGTGGATGGCGGTGGATAAGGATTCGGCCGGCGGAGCTCAGCTAGAACACGTCTTCCTCTCGCTGCGTCCGGCCACGCCCCTCGAAGTATATCTCAACCTGATTGAGAAACCCTCTGCATTGAACTGGATCACCCCCAAATCGCTGGGGAAGCGGAGCAGAACCAGACATACCTCTTATAGAGGTAATACTTGAGGCGGGTGCCTGCACAGAGACTGGCGCAGCAGCAGGGACGGCCTGCGATTCAGGTTGTACAGGAGCAGCCACCGTGGGGGATTCCAGGTGAGACATGCGATTCAGGAGCGTTTGTAACGCCAAGGTAAATTGATCCATGCGGTGATCTTGTTCATCCAATCTGGAAAAAATATTACCAAGTGGATTGACTGTATCTTCTGTATTCATGGCCTTCACGTACTGTCAGGAACCATGAAACAGACAGAGACAGAAGTACAATCGAATCACATTTGTTTATTAATAAAAATAAAAAGATAAATAGGAAAAAGCGTAGTCAAGCAAGCAATCCACCAACTCATCTCTACCATAACAACCTTTACACTAGACTTCACGCCTGCACAATATTTACTTCATCATACAGCCATGACACAGTCACTACAGAAAATCCGTTGTAATACACTTAGTTAATGCAGCCAAAATGTGCATTCCGGTTCATTGGAAATCTACTACGACTCCCTGTATTAAGGATTGGATACATAGAGTGAAAAGGATAATGGAAATGGAAGAAATCATGCATCAACTCCTTGACACCTCACCCAAATTCACTAACACCTGGGCATGTTGGATACACTTCCAAACATCGGAAGAATATAAGCGGTACATGGCTGACTGAAGGTTTGACCTGAGGGTTGCTTCCATCTGATAATTTAGAGGGTACCCCACTCTATGACAAAGCCACGTATTGCTCTTAGAAAATAAACTTATACCTACCCTCCCCTTTCCCTTACACATTTTCCTGCCCCCCCCCCTTTCTGTATAATGATGCTGGTCATCACTTATTCTACTTATAGATATATAACTATAACTTATACTCTAGTTGCAGCGAACAATTGGAAGAGTTGTAGAGGCTTTTTACCGAATTACTCGCCTTATGCAGCTGGGGGTACTTCAGTTGCTAACTTCTTCCACCCGCATAAAGGTTCTACGAAGTTAGATATTAAAGTTACTCGCACCTCGTAAGAGGAGAACTACGTAAACAACTACTTGACAACTCGTTGTTATGTTAGGAATTACTACTACCGTTGTTTGTTTGTAACAAATGTCATGTACCTACTGCTTCTGCTGTATGTTTTGAATCTCTCAATAAAAAGATCTTGGAAAAAAAAAAAAATGGCCCAGTCACAGTCCAGACCTAAATCCAACTGAGAATCTGTGGCAATACTTGAAAATTGCTGTTCACAGATGCTCTCCATCCAATCTGACAGAGCTTGAGATATTTTGCAAAGAAGAATGGGCAGAAATGTCCCTCTCTAGATGTGCAAAGCTGGTAGAGACATACCCAAAAAGACTTGTAGAGAAAGGGGGTTCTACAAAGTATTTACTCCAGGGGGCGCTATACAAATACCCCTTCCCCACACTTTTCACATTTATTTGTATCATTTATCATTTTCCTTCCACTTCACAATTATGTGCCACTTTGTGTTGGTCTATCACATAAAATTCCAATAAAATAAATTTACAATTTGGTTGTAACTTGACATGTGGGAAATTTCAAGGGGTGTGAATACTTTTTCAAGGCATTGTACATGCCCCTTTCCATACCACTATGCTCTCATTGCTCCAGTGCGCAGCAAAAAAAAAATCAATTGAACTTAGTGTCACACCCCGCTGTTCTGGGGCATACATGTCTTTCTCGAACTTGGGAAGCATGGCAAGCTGCCCCTGGCAGTCCACAAACATTGCTGTTGCCCACAAACCCCTGAAACTCCACGTTCTTACTGCTCAAGTGGGCTACCAAAAAAATAGGTAAATAGGTCAGGTAAATAAAGCTTTGCAAATTATAGTGTTTATAGAGCTCAATAGCTAAAGCTAAAATTGTATAGACAGCATGAAGACAAACAGCTGTGCATGCTCTACAGGAAGCACAAAGAAAAAAATTGAGTTTAGTGTTACTTTAAATACCAACAAGCAGGGGAAGCCATAGCCTATGTTTATCTGCATTACTGAAAAAGTCTGCTTTTATTAAACCTGAATAATTTATTTTTTGGGGTCAGGCAAATATAAAATAATGCTAATTAATATTTTGTAATTTATTATTCAGCCATGGGCTATGCATAGCTGTTTATGGAGCTCAATAGCTGAAGCTAAAAAGCTAAAAGAGAGCCTGAAGGCAAACATCTGTGCTCGCACTATTGAAAACACAAAAGTCTGTAAATCCTGCGTCTCCTGGGAACATACTGTATTTAATTTATTTTCTTTGCAAATCAAAGATTTTATATTCGCAGTAAAAAATAAAAATAAAATAAAATGTGAATAAAATAAAACATATTCTGTAAAAGACACTTTCTTAGTGAAATAATCTGCTGCACAATGGAGACTCTTCTATTCAGAGGCAGAGAGTGTTCAAAGCCACTGCAGGCCTTGAAGTCAGCTTTACTATGGCAATACCAGTACCAAGTCCTACTGTCCGGGCGCACGATTCCAAGGCTGGGAATACAGAAAGACTTGCCGAGTCTCGCATGATGCAAAAGTGAAGGTCATGACAAAAAAAAAAAAAAATTCTAAAACCCGTCTTCTTGCACAAGCGGCCTGCAGTATTCATTTTTAAAAGTCACCTTGAATTTCGAAACTGCTTACTGCTGAGGTACTGATCAGAAAAACGCTCATCTTAAAATCTCCTTTAGCTCTAATAAATAATTCATGCAGCTCAACCTCAGAAAGCTCCGTCCTGCAGTTCCCAGCGCTATAGACACAAAATATTCCAATCAGAGTGGCTATCGCTCGCCTCGGACATACCTCAGGTGTCTAAAATTAAAAATCTAAAATTAAATTGCTTGGCCCCTAAAGCCGTGGGAAATTGAACACTTATTGGTTATGTCATATAAAGTGGGCAGATATAGAGAAAGTGTGTGTGTGTGTGTGTGTGTGTGTGTCCAGTATGCATCTCCCTGAGGCTCCAACTCCTATGGCATGTCCCCAAGCTTCAGCAACTCCTATGGCATGTCCCCAGGCTCCAACAACTCCTATGGCATGTCCCCAGGCTCCAACAACTCCTATGGCATGTCCCCAGGCTCCAGAATTTTTTATGGCATGTCCCCAGGCTCCAACTCCTCATATGGCATGTATCCAGTCTCCAACAACTCATTTGGTATGTTCCCATTCTCCAACAACTCTTATAGCATGTCTCCAGTCTTCAACAACTCATATGGCATGTCATCAGTCTCTAATAATTCCTGAACCATGTCTCCAGTCTCCAACTCCTCTTACAGCATGTCCCCAGTCTTCAGCAACTCATATGGCATGTCTCAAACAATTTGCATGTCCCCAGGCTCCATCAAATACTATAGCATGTCCTTAGTCCCTAACAAATCCTATAAGATTTAGTCATGCATGGTAATCTCTGACCATCTCTTGTAGCCAGTAGTTTATGGCCATAGTTTTGTGCATGTCTGAAGGCTGACAGTTTTCTGTAGCCGTAATGTTGCCGCTCACACTTGGGGCCTCCTATAATCAACTATAAAGCAACTTGACCACCACTGACCTACAGTATACACACATTATATATATATATATGTTCATGTTCATATATGTTCATAAGTTTACATACCCTGGCAGAATTTATGATTTCTTGGCCATTTTTCAGCGAATATGAATAACACAAAAACTTTTTTAACTCATGGTTAGTGTTTGGCTGAAGCCATTTATTATCAACAGTGTTTACTCTTTTTAAGTCATAAATCGCAACAGAAACTACCCAAATAACCCGATCAAACGTTTACATAACACAGTTCTTAATACCGTGTATTGCCCCCTTTAAGTCTTGTGGTATGTGTGGATGAGGCCCTTTATCTTCTCAGATGGTAAAGCTGCCGATTCCTCTTGGCAGAAAGTCCTCCAGTTCTTGTAAATTCTTGGGCTGTCTTGCATGAATGGCACCGTTTGAGATCTCCCCAGAGTGGCTCAATGATGTTGACGTCAGGAGACTGAGATGGCCACTCCAGAACCTTCACTTTATTCTGCTGTAGCCAATGACAGGTCGACCTTGGCCTTGGGTTTTGGATCATTGTCATGTTGGAATGTCCAAGTACGTCCCATGCACGGCTTCCTGGCTGATGAATGCAAATGTTCCTTCAGTATTTTTTGATAACATACTGCATTCATCTTGCCAACAACTGTGACCAAATTTCCTGTGCCTTTGTAGCTCACACATTCCCAAAACATCAGCAATCCACCTCCGTGTTTTACAGTAGGAATGGTGTACCTTTCATCATAGGCCTTATTGACTCCTCTCCAAATGTAGTGTTTATGGTTGTGGCCAAAAAGCAAAATTTTGGTCTCGTCACTCCAGATGAGTTTGTGCCAGAAGGTTTGAAGCTGGTCTCTGTGCTGTTTGGTGTATTGTAAGCAGGATACTTTGTGGGATTTCCGTAGTAATGGCTTTCTTTTGGCGACTTGACCATGCAGCCCATCTTTCTTCAAGGGCCTCCTTATTGTGCATCTTGAAACAGCCACACCACATGTTTTCAGAGAGTCCTGTATTACACCTAAAGTTATTTGTGGGCTTTTCTTTACAACCTGAACAATTTTCCTGGCAGTTGTGGCTGAAAAATCGACGTTACTTATCAGTAAAGTTTTTTCCAGGAGTCTTTAAGGATAGCACACTTTAGACCTCAGCTCCTCCCTTCTCAGGAAACACCGCCTCCACCAGATGTTTAAAACCATTCCTTCCCTCCAGCTTTTGCACGAGCACTTCCGGCCAGACTAGGGAGACAAAGATACATCATAAAAAATTACACATACCTGATGCTCTCATGTCCTAATGGTAAGACCTTATTTTGGGTGGGTACCGCTGCTGTCCTGAAAGACTCCTGAAAAAAACGTTACCGATAAGTAACTTTGATTTTCCCTTTTTTGTCTTTCAGGACAGCACACTTGAGAGGATAAGTGAGCACTTACCCTGGGGTGGGTCTACTGCTTGCAGGACTTTACGCCCAAAGGCCTGGTCCTGGGCAGACAATAAGTCCAGTCTGTAGTACTTAACGAAAGTCTTCAAACATGACCACGTTGCTGCTCTGCAGATCTGCTCGGGTGTAGCACCAGCCCACTCTGCTTGTGATGTTGCCATAGCCCTAGTGGAATGGGCCCTAATACCTACTGGGACCTCCACCCACTTTGCTATGTATGCCTGACTGATTGCCAACCTAATCCACCTGGCTATCGTATTTCTAGAGGCTTTGGACCCCTTCCTAGCCCCTGAAAAAAACAAAAAATGAATTGGACTTCCTGAATTGCTCCGTAATCTGCAGGTATTTTAACACACACCTCCTGACATCTATCTTGTGGAAGACATGTTCCTGTTCCTTCACAGGATTCGCACAAAAAGTGGGCAAACAAATTTCCTGACTTCTATGTAACTTTGAAGCCACCTTTGGCAAAAAGGCCGGATTGGTTTTAAAAATAATCCGATCCGGAAAAACCTGAAGGAAAGGTGCCCTCCTTATATATATATATCTTGAGGGCTAAAAATGTCACCATACAAGAACTGATAGGCTCAAAAGGATCCTCTGTAAGAGCCTGCAATACTAAAGAGAGATCCCAAACTGGAAAGGCATGGAAACTGACTGGTCTCTGTCTACTTAAACCTTTAAAGAACCTGGAAACCCAAGGATTCGCTGCCAGTTGCTGTTCAAGAAAAACACTTAAAAGCAGGAACCTGTCCTTTAAGAGTACTGAGAGACAGTCCCTCATCTGCCCCCCTCTGTAGGAACTCCAGCACTGCTACTGGACTATGAACGTTAAAGGAGCTCTCCGCACACCAGGAATTGAATTTCTTCCATACTTTCAAATAAACCCTGCGTGTCTCTTCCTTTCTACAACTTAGAAGAGTCTCTATCAACCTTTAGGAGAACCCCTTGTTTTTCAGCATCTCCTCTTCAGTAGCCAAGCTGCCAGACTCCACCTCTCCACTTGAGGGCAGCAGATTGGTCCTTGAAAGAGTAGATCTCCCCTTACCGGAAGTATCCAAGGCGGTTCCACCGCCATCTTTAGAACAGAAAACCAAGGCCTCCTGGGCCAGTGTGGAGCTATCAAGATTAGGGATGTATCCTCTAACTGGAATTTCCTCAGAACTGCCAGCAACAGCACAGGAGGAGGGGGGGGGGAGGCATAGCACTTGGCAAAAGGTAATCTCTGAGCACCCACTCCTATTGTTCCATCCCCCCGATTCAGAGAGAATAGAGGAGTTTTTGTGTTTTCTCTTCACGCAAAAAGAACCACACATGGGCTCCCCCACTTCTGGACAATCATCTTGTAGATTCTCAGATTCAGGACACAGTCGCTCTTCCTCAGCTTCCTCCTGCTGAGGAAGTCTGCTCTCTGATTTAGCTCTCCTTTCAGGTGTATAGGGCTGATAGGGAGCACACTGTGACCTCTGCCCAGCTGAATATTGCTTCCGTTAGAGAGCAAAGGCAACTGCTGTGTGTGTGTGTGTGTGTGTGTGTGTGTGTGGGGGGGGGGGGGGGCTTGAGAACTGCAGTCTGTACCCCCTCCTTATAATGCCTAGTATAAAAGGATTGGAGGTAACCAACTCCCACTGTGGGAGCAAAGCCTCCAGTCTTCCTCCCACCGGGGTTAGCCTGTCATTGGGACTTTTGGGACTGTTCGGGTGGGGGGGGGGGGGGGGGGGAGCAAAAATCGCTCTCCCACGCCCTCTGCCCTTGTTGATCCAGACTTTTTTCTGGGACTTTGTCCTCGGAAAGTTAAACTTCCTTTGTGGGCAAGTCTTCTTTTTAGACTTTTCCCCCACTTTTTTCTTTAAGGGAAAAGCCTTCTTTTTATCCACTGTTCGATCAAGGACAGCCTTCAAGTCTGGACCAAACTGGACCAAACTGTAAATCCCCCCTGAAGGGAATTCCACAAAGCTTGATCTTTGAAGCATTGTCCCCTTGCCATAATTTTAGCCAAAGCGCCCTTCTGGCTGAATTAGCCAAGGCAGAGGATCTAGCAGACATGTGGACCGACTCTGCTGACGCATCTGCTATGTATGCGACTCCTTTTAAAAGCATTGGGAAGGAGTAAAGAATCGTTTCTCTTGCAGGCCCCGCTTCAATATGAGCTTTTATATGAGTCAACCAATGCTCCATGTTACGTGCCACCACTGTGACAGCCATGGCAGGCTTAAGATTGTTTAAAGAAGAATCCCAAGATTTCTTGAGGAGAGAATCCATCCTCTTGTCAATAGGGTCTGCTAGCATACCCATATCTTCAAAGGCCAAATCTGTCTTTCTGGATTACTGAGAGAAGGCTACATCCAGTCTAGATTTGTTCCACACAGCAGATTCATCCTCTGAAAAAGGCAATCTGTGTTTCAATGCTCTAGAAAAGAAAGGCTTCCTCTCTGGGTCTCGCCATTCCTTCCTAATGGTGTCTACCAGAACCTCATGGACCGGGAAGACTCTTTTCTTGGGTTCTCTGAGACCTTCATACATCTGGCCATGGAGACCCCGGGATTTTTTTCTCCTCTTGGATACCTAGTGTAGTGTGAATAGCTCCCAGGAGCTCTTCCACTTCCTCCAAGGAGAGCTTGTAACGGGAGGATCTGGAGGACTCACCATCCACCTTCTCTCTCTCTGACTCTGAGGATTCGCTGTCAGGATCATCCTCTAGTGTCGTTCTGCTACCCCCAGGTAACCCTTCATTAGCAGAGGGATCTGCCAAGGGGCCAGGTGTGACATATTTCTGTGCTGGCAAAGGACTAGCTGAGGGTTGTATAGGCTGAAAATTCTCAAACAAAGCCTTAAAAGACTGAAAAGTGCTGGAGAGCTCTTTAACAGAAGCCGCCAGACCAGAACTTTGTTACTCAGCATGATCCCTAACTAAGCCCCCAATGCAATTCCTGCATAACACTTTCCCCCAGGATTCCTCTAACACACTTCTACATAAGGGGCACTTCTTCTTGGACCCGTGTGAGAGCTTAGATTTTTCCATGGACTTGTCCTGTAGCGACAAAACACCCCCACCAGCGTCAGCCCCTGCCAGCAAAAAATCAACACCAGACCGACACCAGGAGTGTACCCTCCCAGGACCAACCACCACCAGGGTCCCAGACGTGCAACTCCTCCCACCAAGGAGGGGAGTTCACCCCTGGAACTAAGTGGGAAATAGTAAGGGAACACCACCCCAGGGTTCCACTTACCTTAGAATGGCTGGTGCTGGCATCACCCGAAACCGAACCGGAACCATCAGTCTCAGACATCCCTTCGGCAATTCGCCACAAACTGCTCCTCTTAGCTGTCGCTACAGCGTGAATGGGGCAGACACCAGCCATCGCGCCATTAGTTTTTGGCGTCCCACGACCTGAACCAGAAGTCGCGGGTAACCGGACGCGACCTCTCTCGTCGGAAAAGACGTCGCCCGTCATCCGACCCAGCCTTGCGCTCCATGCTGGCCACACTAACGAGGGGGAGACACGGGCACTCCAGTAAACACCTTCCCGAGGCAGCATCAAAACGAACGTCCCAGGCCTCCGCTTTCCCCAGGGACGGATGAGACGCGCCAGATACTGCAGGTAACGGACTCCCCAGCCCTGCTGAAATGTATGAGAGACCTTAATCTTGGACATCCATTCGGCCAGAACGAACGTTTCGCCTTCAGGATAACACTGAACTCAGCCTCCCCAGCTGAATTAGACCCAGGTTCTTAGCGATGTCTCCTCACCAGAGGAAACACCAAAACTGAAGGGCTGGAGAGAAGAAATGGTTTTAAAGATCTGGTGGAGGCAGTGTTTCCTGAGAAGGAAGGAGCCGAGGTCTCAAGTGTGCTGTCCTGAAAAACGAAAGAGGGAAAGATAGTTGGTCTACCTGACCGTGGTTTGGTTTCAACAGAACCCCTCATTTTCCACTTCTTGATTAGTGTTTGAACGCTTCCGGCATTCTCAATTCCTTGAATAGCTTTTTATATCCCTTTCCTGTTTTATACAGTTCAACTACCTTTTCCCGCAAGATCCTTTTTCTTTCCCCATGACTCAGAATCCAGAAACGTCAGTGTAGCACTGGATGAAAGATGCAATGGTCTGTCAGGAGTCCAGAAACTCATTGACCTTTTATACACACACACACTAATTACAAGCAAACAGATCACAGGTGAGGATGGTTACCTTTAATAGCCATTAAAACCTCTTTGTGTCAACTTGTGTGCATGTTATCAGGCCAAATTCACCAGGGTATGTAAACTTTTGATCAGGGTCATTTGGATAGTTTCTGATGCAATTATGATTTAAAGAGTGTAAACACAGATGATCGATAATAAATGGCTTGAGCCAAACACTAACCATGAGTGAAAGAAACGTTTGTGTTATCATTCATATTCTCAGAAAAATGGCCAAGAAAACAAATTCTGCCAGGGTATGTAAACTTATGAGCACAACGGTGTGTGTGTAAAATATATATATATATATATATATATATATATATATACACACACACACACACACACACACACACACACACACACACACACAGAGCGCGGGAAAAACAAAAAACAAAAATTATATATATTTTTCTCTCTCTCTCTAAATAATAAATATAAATATAGATATAGATATATAGATAGATAGAGAGAGAGATTATATAACACACGCCGTAAAATATGCCATAAATGAATTTGCCAAAAGACAGACTATCAATTTAATCAAAAAAGTCACAAATTAAGTTCTACAAACTAAGCTCTGTTATATCTTTAAATCAGGCCTATTTTTAATATACATGTTTAGCATGAGCACAGGTAAGCACTAACGTGAAATAAAAAAAATTGTGTGTGTGTGTGTGGGGGGGCTTGGTTGGGAGGCCTCAGTTTTCCAGCACAATCAAACAAATGCTGGCAGGACAAGTATTCTCTGATTTCCCCCGGGGTTACACGTCCACCTCACATATCGAACATTAGCGGTTATCCATTAGCGTTCTGTGAAAGCTCCGATTGTCTGCACACAATTAACGTACAGAGAGCCGCTGAACACTGGCACCTTGTATGAAGCAAGCGCCCTACGTTATAAATAAAATCCCTCTGTCTACCTAGAAAAAAAAATAAAAGATGACCATTTACCATGCTTATGAATGGCATTCAGTGTTGCCTCTCCAACTCCCTCCTGTGTGCAGGTATCCGCAGGAAAGCCTGTGTGTAGCTCAGCCTCCACATATACCTTCCCAGGTCCTCACCAGCATCAGATGTTCATTCAGCCAGTTCAACACGTTGACAGCATTACATATAACCCTGCAGAGACAGAAAAAATTCCACTAAATATGATACCGACGCTTATTAAAATATCACTACATCATTTTTTTAATTTATTTTTTACAAAATGTAATGCATCAACTGTGTACATTAATTTTTTTGTACATTTTTGAATTGTACGAAAAGACCTATGGAGAACAGACAAGTTTTGTAGATAAATCAGAAGATGGCCAGGCTGAGAAACCCCCCGGCAGCAAAACCTGAACCAGCAGGACACAAATGTCTTTATGCAACTCCTTTCTAGATTGTGACCTAATTTGTCCTCTTTGTGTACTTTTTGTTTTTTGGGGTAAACTCCTTTCTAGATTTGTCCTCCTTGTCTGTGTACATATTTTTTTTATTTTTATTTTTTTTATTTTATTTTTTTATTTCCCATGATGCTCAGGCACTCTGCATTGTAGTTGAGCATCATGCAAAATGTAGTTCCAAAACATCTGGGGGTGCCGAGGTTCCCCATCACTGGACTAGGCCAATGACCAGACAGGAAACAGCAAGTGGGCTGTAGAAGGGATTTACCTGGCAGAAAAAATAAAGTTTTACTATCCAAAGTAAATACAAGGGCAGAAGATTTCATAAATGGAAAAAAAAATGACTGAAGTGTTTAATACTGTAACGTTGTCTTAGTGAGAAGTCTGTCCATGTACAGTATAGAATGCACTCAGTACTTGGTAGGGGCTCCTTTTGCATTAATTACGGCATCAATGCGGCATGGCATGGAGGCGATCGGCCTGGGGCACTGCTGAGGTGTTGTGGAAAGCCCAGTTGCTTTGATAGCGGCCTTCAGATCGCCTGCGTTGTTGGGTCTGGTGTGTCTCTAGTCTTCCTCTTGACAATACCCCACAGATTCTCGATGGGGTTTGGGTCAGGCGAGTTTGCTGGACAATCAAGCACAGTCATACCACGATTATGTGACCAGGCATTGAAAGCAAAAGGGGTTTTGGGAATTTAAATGAGGTGCATGATAACATGAACCTCCATCCCTAAATCAGAAAGAAGAGAGGGGTTTTTGGGATTTTGAGTGAGGCACGAGGTAAGAGAAATTATAAAATAGTTTGGCATATAAACAAAGCATAACTCATAAACATATGATACATGGTTGAACATGAGTATTTTTAGCTACACGATGGGATACAGAGAATATATATATATATATATATATATATATATATATATATATATATATATATATATATATTCACTCCGGAAAAAGCTGCACCAGTATACCTAAAATAAGAAAAAAAGCTGCAACTCAAAAAGTGAAATACGCACCAAAACAGAAATAAAGACAAAAGGGTTGCGCTAAATAAATTATATATTTATTTAGCGCAACCTTTTTCTTTATTTCTGTTTAGCTGCGTATTTCACTTTTTGAGTTGCAGCTTTTTTTCTTATTTTAGGTATACTGGTGCAGGTTTTGCTTGAAAATATATATTATAACATTATGTAATAAAAAAAATAATAATAATTATGTTTTGGGAACATGATGACATCAATAGGCTCAACGCGTTTCGTGGCCAGTCGCCACTCATCGGGAAAAAACAAACTAGCATAAATGAAAAAAAAAATAAAGAAAAAAATAAATAAACAAACAAAAAGCAAAAAATATAATAAATACCAACTAGGATCTAATGTTTTGCCCAGATAGTAAGAAACCAGGTTTCTTCGCAGACCCTGACTTGCAACGCTGCTCATCAAGAACAATTTATACGCAAGTATTCACATGTTGCTTCCCCTAGCCAAGTGATAGAGAACCTTGGTACTCCAGATGTTTTGAAACTACTTTTCCCATGATACTCAGGCACTCTGCAGTGTAGTTGAGCATCATGGGAAATGTAGTTGCAAAACATCTGGGGTGACAAGGTTTGCCATCAATGCCCTAGCCCCTACCTCGTTTCTTACTATCTGGGCAAAAAATGATGCGCATATTATATTAGTGTGTGTGTTTGTGTAGTCTTTTTTGTATGCTTTGTTTATATGCCAATTAAACAATTTTATAATTTCTCCTGCCACGTGTCTTGTCCTTTTCTCTGTAATTCACCGACCGACACAGCTCCCATCTGTAACTAAATGGGTTGTTTAGCCTGCCATTAGGAGAACTAGGCAAAAATTGTTACACAATACACAGAACTTTTAGTCCCACCCTAGGGGGGCGAACCCTGTGCTAACAACCCTCCCCACTGCTCCCAGCAGATTCAGTACGTCTACAAGCAGTACAACGTAGAAAAAGGAGGGATGGGTGCTGTGTCGGTCGGTGAATTACAGAGAAAAGGATTTTACGGTGAGTACAAAAATCCTATTTTCTCTTATATTCACCGACCGACACAGCTCCTTTCTGTAACTAAATGGGCCGTCCCCAAGCAGTGCCAAACGAGGGGTGGAAAAAAAAAACAGCATTAAAACTTCATCTACCATGGCAAGTGGGAACTAGTGAAACTAAATCCACAAAAAAAAAAAAAAAAACAGCAGTGTATGGAAAAAAACACCGCCATAAACTGGCATTCTCAACAGGAGAGATCGCCAACACCGCAACCTTCTTGCGGAAGTAATGCAACAGTGCATCAACAAACAGTACTGTGTTTTTTATCGAAAAACCTCAATTGCAACTACACGGCCATCTGCAAAACTTTGCGGCCAAAACAGGCATCAGCCGATGCACTGACATCTACCTTGTAGAGCTTGGTAAACGCAAGGACAGATAACCAGGTCGCCGCCTTACACACCTGAGCGACAGACGCTTGGTGTCGGAAGGCCCAATACGTTCCGATTGCTCTTGTAGAGTGGGCCATGACTGGAAAGGGGGTCACCTGCCCCTTCAAGGCGTAGGCTTGGACTACAATCTGTCTGATCCACCTGGAAATGGTGGCTGACAAGACCACTGTGCCTTTCTTTGGACCAGCCACCGAAACAAACAGCGAGTCTGACTTCCGAAAGGGAGCCGCGGCAGACAAGTACACCTTCAGAGCCCTAACCACATCGAGAGCGTGAAGGACCACCTCCTTGGGGTGCTTCGCCTTAGGACACAACGATGGTAATACAATGTCCTCATTGATATGAAAAGCCGAAACCACCACCTTTGGTAGAAAGGACGGTTGTGGACGCAACACCACCTTATCCCTGTGGATGACCAGATAAGGCGACTTGCAGGACAAGGCAGCCAATTCCGAAAACCTCCTGGCCGATGTGATGGCCACTAGAAAGACCACTTTCTGTGAAAGGGTCAACAGGGGAATCTCCCTGATATTCTCAAACAGCAGCTTCTGAAGCGCTGACAACACCAGGTTCAAATCCTATGGGGGTAACGGTGGATGCACCGGAGGGACTACATGTCGTACCCCCTGAACAAAGGTACTTACTAATGAGTGAGACGCCAGGGGTTGCTAAAAAAAAAAAAAAAGACAGCTAGGGCTGAAATTTGCCCCTTAATGGTGCTTAACGCCAATTTCTGGTCTACTCCATGCTGAACAAACAGCAGGATCCTGGATATAGAAAAAGGAGCGCGGATGCCACCCTTTCGCCTCACACATGGAGATGCAGGCCTTCCAGGCACGATGGTATATCTTCCGCGAAGACTTCAGCGCCCTCATCATAGTTGGAATCACTGAGTCCGACAGACCCCGGTTCCTCAGCAACTGGCTCTCAACAGCCATGCTGTTAAAGCCAGCGATGGTAAAGCAGGGTGAAAGATTGGACCTTGAGATAGGAGGTCCTCTCTCAGTGGCAGTCGCCAGGGGGCGTCTGCCACCAGACGCACCAGGTCTGTGTACCAGGGCCGCTGAGGCCAATCTGGGGCAACCAGGATTACTGGAATCCCCGCGGCTTCCACTCTGCGAAGCAGACGTGGCAACAGTTTCAGTGGAGGAAAGGCGTAGATCAGCTAGTACTGATCCCACGGAGCCACCAGCGCATTTGACGCATCTGCCCACAGATCTCTTGTCCTGGACACTAATCTCGGCCCCTTCGATTGAGACGGGAGGCCAAGATCTACATCTGGTGTGCCCCATTTCAGGCACAGCAGCTTGAATATCTCCGGATGCAACGCCCATTCTCCTGGGTTCAGCATCTGTCGACTCAGATAGCCCGCCCGTCAATTTTCCACCCCCGGGATGTAAATGGCTGACAGGGCCGGAATGTGTCGCTCTGCCCACCGAAGTATGTGAGCGACCACCCGAGCAGCGGCTGAGCTTCTTGTTCCCCCTTTGGTTATTTATGTACGCCACAGCCGTGTCGTTGTCTGACTGAATCCTGATCGGACGCCCTTGGAGACTCATCGACCAAGTGTGGAGGCACAGCCTGATCGCTCTCAATTCGAGCAGATTGATCGGCAACTTGGATTCCTCCTGACCAGAGGCCCTGAGCCGACTGAATCCCCATCACTCACTGGCGTCCGTAGTGATCACCGTCCATTTCAGAGGAAGGAACGATTTTCCGGACTGAATCACCGGGGACCTCAACCACCAGATCAGGGAGTCCCTGACCCAGGGACAACGGAGATTCGTCCCATTTTGTCAATATCTCCCTTTGCAGGACTCTGGTGTGGAACTGGGCATAAGGTACTGCCTCGAAAAAGGCCACCATGAGAACCAGTACTTGCATGCAAAAGCGGAGCGACGACCACTGGCGGTTCATCAGTAGATTGACCGCAGATCCGAGAGTCAGCAATTTGAGGGGAGAAAAACCCTCGCTTCCCTGAAGTCCAACAGTAACCTCAGGTACTCCAGACGCTGAGTTGGTACAACCACCAACTTCTTTAGGTTCAACAGCCACCCAAATTCTTGCAGGGTCTGCATGGTGATCGCCAAATCTTCCTCTAATTCTGAGGCGGAAGATGCTCTCAGGGGGAGATTGTCTAGGTGACCCACGATCGCGATCCCATGCTGCCTCAGCAACGCCAATACTGGAGCCAGTAATTTGGTAAAGACTTGGGGGGCTGATGCCAGGCCAAAAGGAAGAGCCACAAACTGGTAGTGGGCTTCCCCTACTGCCAAACGCAGACATTTTTGATCCTGAAGGCATATGGGTTTGTGCAGGTAAGCATCCTGGATGTCCAAGGACGCCAGGAAGTCCCCTTGATGGAGTGCAGCGACTACTGAGCAAACTGATTCCATTCTGAACCTCTGCATTTTTACAAAGTGATTGAGAGCCTTTAAGTCCAAGATTGGACGTACCCCTTCCTTCTTGGGAACCACAAAGATTTGAATAGAACCCCTGGAAGCGTTCTGATTCTGGAACCGGTATGATCACCCCCTGATTCAGCAAACCCTTGCTGTGCGGGTATGCTGGAGGGGAAGAATCTGGTTGGCGGCCAAGAGATAAACTATCTTGTAGCCTGTGGAAATCAGACCCATTGGTCGGATAATTGGGAGGTCCAACGGGCTGCAAACTCCCGAAGACGACCCCCCACCTGATATGTGGGTGGGGGCAAACCTTCATGTGGTAGCACTTTTGTTCGCAGGCCTGTTAGGCTTGCGGTTCCAGGGACGCTTCTGGACGTCCGTGGACGTCCTGTCGGGCTGGGGACGTTTTGCCGAAGCACCGGGCAGACGAAAAAGCCGTTTGCCTACGGTGTGGCTCCTTCGCCTTCCTGGCCTGTGGGAGTAGCGTACTCTTACCCCCAGTGACATCTTTAATGTCATCCAACGATGCCCCAAAGAGCCGGTCCCCAAGGGAGGGAAGATCCGTCAGGGCTTTCTTGGATGCCTGGTCAGCAAACCAGCATTTTAGCCAAATCAGGTGCCTCAGCACCACAGCTGACACTGAAGCCCTGGATAACAGAGGGAGTGTATCCAGGACCACGTCACAAAGGTACTTAAGGCCTTGCACTAGTTGGTCTGCTAGTTCCACGAAGACAGGGGAGGCGTTTTGCTCTCCCAATTCGTGGTGCAAAAGTTTTGCCCACTCACTTAGTGTCTGCGACACTAGTGCGGAAGCCAGTACAGGTTGCACGGCTGACCCCACAACCGTAAACAAGGAACGAGCCACTGCCTCGGCCTTCCCGTCAGTGGGATCCTTGAATGCAGGAGTCCCCTCAACCGGGATCGTGGTTACTTTATTTAACCTGGATACTGGGGGGTCTACGACTGGAGGAGCCGACCATTTTTTAAGAAGGCTTTCCTCACACCGCCAAGTTTTTGGGAACCAAAAAGGTCTGTTGCGGTCGACCCCATTCCCTGTAGATGAATTTGTCAAAATAAGTCAAATACGGGAACACCTTAGGTGAACGTGCTGGCTTGTGGGACCCAAAAGGGACCGGTACATCAGCAGAGGGATCCGCTGGCTCCTGAATCTTCAGGGTATCACGCACAGCTGTGATAAGTGCTCCAACAAGTGCTTTGTCCTCCTCAATGTCCAAACCGTCCTGGTCAGCCACGTCTGATTAGGTCAGAGCAGGGGTCACCAGCCGCAGCAGGGCCCGAGTCTGCATCAGAGCTCTCCCCAGAGGACGGGGGGGGGGGGACCCAGGGGCCTCTTACGGGCACCTTTTCTTCCACGCGCCGCCTCTATCTTAGCAACAAAAGAGTTTAGGACCGCCGTCAGGGTGTCCATGGGCACTGCGCTGTCCGCAGGTGACCCGGTTGCAATAGCCTGGATTTTAGGGGAAGAAACACCAGTTTCTGAAGCCATGCTGACCCTAGCCAGGTCTGCCACCTGCAAGGGGACTTTAGGACAGTGAAGGTCCCACCCTCCTGCTGCTGACGCGTGGGGGGGGGGTACTTAGCGCCAGACTCACCACCCTGGGGTGTTCTGTGAATGCCACTAGCCGTGCCTGTAGTCCCTAGGAGGTTACCCAGATGCAGAGTGGAGAAAACTGTCGGCAGCAGCTGTCTATATAATAGTGGTGAAACGTTCTGCAGAGCTTGCTCCAGCGTTCAGCAAACACAGGAAACAGCCTGTGAGAGCACATGCAAAGCTGTCACAAGAGAACTGCGGTGAAAAGAGCACTCGGGCTTCAAGAAAATGGCCGCCAATGCAACTAATAGGAGAATCCCATAGAAGGTGGCTGCTGAGGCTCACAAGGGGAACCTGCATTTCCCACAGTCAAGATGGCCTCCGGACAGCGCCATGCGGTGACAGGAAAAACCCAGAACAGTGCTGCCTGCCTACAGCCAGAACACCTCCACCAACACCTTTTGGGACCCCCCAGACCGGGACCAGGACCAACGCTAGCCACACAAAGCCCCACAGGTGAGAGACCCAGCGAACCCCCCCCCCCCCCCACACACACCACCCACAGCGCAAGCAGCTACACCCCTCAGAGGGGGGGGAGATGGGGGCTAGGGAGAGAAGATAAGGAGGTGACGTGGCCCCTGAATCAACCCCCCAGGGAATGCCCAGCAGCAAATCCCACCGAAGTAGGGAGAGCCGTACTTACCAGTCCTGAAGAGCTGGGAGACATTCCATCCCAGACCTACTCCTGCGCAGTTACAGGGTAGCTGTCAGCCCGGTATACTGTGATCCAGATATCAGTAGCCCAGTCATATGTATACCCCGGAGCATTGAAGCTCATGATCACCTCTAGGGCTGAGGCATGGCGTGGCCTGCCGAGCCTTAGCTACGGCCTGAACACGCTCGATGGCCGGACTGGGGAGACAAGGATAACATTAACCAGCCTGTCACCCAACCGGCAGTTGATAGAAGATCCCAGGATCTTTCATCTTGCACAAAAAACATCAAACCTGCAGCAAAAACATGGACCAAAAGGGCCCGCAGGGTTCCTAGGTCATTCTCCTTACTAGGCAAAATAAATACTGAATCTGCTGGGAGCAGCGGGGAGGGTTGTTAGCACAGGGTCCGCCCCCCTGGGGCGGGACTAAAAGTTCTGTGTATTGTGTAACAATTTTTCCTAGTTCTCCTAAAGGCAGGCAAAACAACCCATTTAGTTACAGAGAGGAGCTGTGTCCATCGGTGAATATAAGAGAAATTAAATCCACATTTCCATAAAGCTGGTCAGCAGAAGTAAGCATGAAGTCCTCTAAAACTTCCTGGTCAACTTTGGACTTGATAAACATGGACCAACGCCAGTCAATGAAATTCCTCCCCAAATCATTACTGACTTTGGATAATTTTGCATTTCATTTGGAAATCAAGGTCTGAGAGTCTGAAGGAAGAGTAGGGAGGTACAGAATCCAAGCTGCACGAGGTCCAGTGTGAACTTTCCACAGTGATAATTTGGGGAACCGTGTCATCTGCTGGTGTTGGTCCTCTGTGTTTTATCAAGCCCAAAGTCAGAGCAGCCCTCTGGTCGTGAAAGGATTAAAGTTGGTCAAACTGCTATAAACAGTTCTACGAAAGACCAATTGCTTACAAAACTCACTCCACATCTAGTTGATGTTGTGTCACCACTAAGAGTTTCTAAATGGGAATCGCAGACTTTGACAAAATGAAACCGCTCAAGGCTGATGCTGGAGGATTAGCATACTAGGCTAGGTCAATGGAAGTGACAATTCAGACTTGATGCCACCACAAACAAGGTTTTTGTGTTGCTGCAAGAAGAGATGCAATATTTTAGGACTTGAAATTACTGACCGAGAGAATTCAGATATTTACATTTTTATTGGTTGGTAGATACAGTGGTGATAAGTAACAGATCGAAAACCCTTGAAAATAACCATGAAGTGTCTTACATTCACTCCAGGTAGAGGTACGAAGGACAATGCGATGACCAAATAAAAAAATATGACATTGTACTGACCTACAAGCCTGGTGTTGGGATTCCAGTTGCTAGTACACCTGAAGACAAGGGCAAGCATTTGACATTCAAGTGCATTTAATCATGTTCAGCTTCCCCGTTTCAGTCAAGGATATTAGACAATGGAAAGCTCACACCGCTACTAACAATTAAATGTTAGCATCCTCCAAGGTAATACTTAATAGTTGGAAAGAGTAAAAAGGTTCATGACCTCTGACAGCAAAGAAAAGTTTCGAAACCTTCAGAAAGCTAATTACCAATGATAGATGGATCGACTTAGGAACAAATCAGCCTGCCCAAAGATGGATCGAATCTTGGTCGGTCCCTGCTGACCTTGACAAGATTCGATCAAACCATGGCTGGTTTATGCATGATCTGATCAGAAGGGGCTGGTTGTTTCTTCATCCATGAGAAATGGATTGGTAAAACAAAATCCACAGAGGGCACATGGGAATTGAGGAATATAAACAGAGCCTGGTCTTTATCCCAGCAGCCAGGAATGAGATAGACAAAAAAAATGGGAAAATAAAAATGTAGATATTCTCCAACAGAAGAGTAGGGTTTTGGAACTAGTTATTATGGACGATCGGCTAAGCAGAATCAAGAGGAAACACAAGAGTTGAAGAACCCAAACCAAGTCTATACCCCAATGGCCAGGAATGAGATCAAACTAAAGAAATAGTAGAGTAAAATGTTAAATGTCTTCCAACATTCAAGAACTTTCAAAAAGCTAGTTATTCGGGCTGATCAGATCAGCAAAAGGATACATGGAAGTTGAGGAACCGAAACAGCACCATGTCTATATCGCAATGACTGGGGAATGATGAGGAGATGGAAGAAATGGTAGGCCAAAAAACGTAAAATGTGGAGGTTGAGGTACCTAAACATAACCATTTCTATATCCCTATAGCTTAGCTGGGAATGAGAAATTTTTGGGGAAATGGTAAAGCAAAAACGTTCATGTCCTCCAACAGCAGAACAGAGTTTATATTCTGCAACACAAAAAGAGTTTTGGTGCTTTCAGAAAACTAGTTATTATGGCTGATCGGATCAGCAGAAACGAGAGGAAACATAAGAGTTGAAGAACCTAAAACAGAACCAAGTCTATATCCCAATGGCCAGGAATGAGATCAGACTGAGTAAATGGTAGAGTAAAATGTTCATGTCTTCCAAAAGAGTTCTGGACCTTTCAAAAGGCTAGCTATTAGGGATGATCAAATCAGCAAAAGGAAATATGGAAGTTGAGGAACCTAAAATAGAACCATGTCTATATCTGCCAAGGCTGGCTTAGCCCTTCCTTCTCTGGGCTGGCTGCTCAGCTGTCAGCTAATTTCCAGCTCCCATCTCTCTCCAGTTACCAGCTGTTCCTTATCCAGCTCGTCTGACCTGCCTACTTAAAGCTGTCCAGCTCACTTCATATCTGCCTTCGCCTTGGTCACATCACAAGAAACCATCTCCTGTGGTTCTGTTCAAAGACTGGATTGCTGACATCCCTTCTGGCCCCTATCCTGCTTGCTGTTGCTCCACTTGGATCCCTGACTTCTGGCCTGGCTGATTACCCAATCTGGTTATTGAACTCTGAACTGGCTGATTACTCGACCCGGTTACTGGACTCTGGCTATGCTTTGACTACGCTTTCTCCATTTACCTTTTTATTTAATAAACAAGTGTGATATAACTGTACTTCTGTCTCGGTCTGATTCATGGTTTCTGACAATATCCCAATGACTGGGAATGATGAGGAGATTGAAGAAATGGTAGACCAAAAAACAAAATGTAGAGGTTGAGGTACCTAAACAGAACCGTTTCTATATCCCTATAGCTGGGAATGAGAAAAGATTTTGGAAATGGTAAAGCAAACACCTTCATGTCCTCCAACAGCAGAGCAGAGTTTTGGAACTTTTGGAAAGCTAGTTATTGTGCATGATCCGATCAACAGAAGAGGCTGGTTGTTTCTAAATCCAAAACGCAAAATCCACAGAGGACACATGGGAATTGAGGAATATAAACAGTGCCTGATCTATATACCAACAGCCAGGAATGAGATCAGACTGAAAAAACGGTAACGTAAAAGTGGTTAAATTCTCCAACACAAGAGAAGAGTTTTGGTGCTTTCAGAAAACAGGTTATTGTGGATGATCGGATCAGCAGAAACAAGGAGGAAACATAAGAGTTGAAGAACCTAAACCAGAACCAAGTCTATATCCCAATGGCCAGGTATGAGATCAGACTGAGTAAATGGTAACATGGAAGTTGAGGAACCTAAACAAAATCATGTCAGGGATGATCAGATCAGCAAAAGGAAACATGGAAGTTGAGGAACCTAAACAGAATCATGTATATATCCCAATGGCCAGGCATGAGATCAGACTGAGGAAATGGTAGAGTAAAATGTTCATGTCTTCCAACAGTAGAGCAGAGTTCTGGACCTTTCAAAAGGCTATTATTGGGGATGATCAGATCAGCAAAAGGAAACATGGAAGTTGAGGAACCTAAACAGAATCACATCTATATCCCAATGGCTGGGAAGAAGATAAGTTTGAGGAAATGGTAGAGTAAAAACATTTTAAGTCCTCTCCAACAGCAGAGAAGAGTTTTGGAACTTTCAGAAAGTTAGTTATCATAAATGGTCAGAGTCAGCAGAAGCAAAAGGAAATATGGACATTGAAGAACCTAAACAGAACCAGGTCCATCTCCCAATTGCTGAAAATGAGAGAAGATTGAGGAAACGGTAGAGCAAAAATATTTATGTCCTCCAACAGCAGAGCAGAGTTTTGGAGCTTTCAGAATGTTATTAACCACTACAATACAGGGCACTTTCGCCCCCTTCCTTCCCAGCCCAATTTTCAGCTTTCATCGCTCTAGCGCTTTCAGTGACGATTGCGCGGTCATGCTACACTGTACCCAAATGAATTTTTTATCATTTTGTTCGCACAAATAGAGCTTTATTTTGGTGTTATTTATTCACGACTCCGTTTTTTATTTTTTGCGATATAAGCGCAAAAAAGCGGAAATTTGGAAAAAAAACAATATTTTCTTTTTTCTATTTTAAAAGAAATCCAATCAAATCAAATTTTGTCATAAATTTAAGCCAAAATGTATTCTGCTACATGTTTTTGGTAAAAAAAATTCCGTTAAGTGTATAATAATTGGTTTGTGTGATCACGGACATATGTACGCAAATGATCATGTACATATGTGTGCAGGTGATCACGTACATATGTGTGCACATAATCATTGGGACAAGTGATTTTAGTGGGACATATGTGGGGGACATGTTTTTATTATTAGGGACATGTGTTTTTATTTTTTGGGGACATGTATGTTTTGGGGACATGTGTGTTATGGGGACATATGTGGGGACTGTGTTTACACTGTGTGGTGTGTTGTGTGTTTACACTAGACTGAAGATCAGTGAGTAAAAAGCTGTAAAAAACAGCTCATACTCACTGATCATCAGCCGGCTGCAGCAATCTGCTCTCCTCTCCTCAGCGATGACTTCTGTGTGAGGAGAGGAGGAGCCGATTGCCTAGCAACCGGCTGTTTGTTTACATCACATGACGGCCGTGATTGGACACGGCCGTCATGTGATCAGGAGGGCCAATCACAGAGCCCTCCTGCCGATCTGAGATGCGCCGTGTCCCGGTGACACGGGCGCATCGGGATCGCGCCGCTGCGCGGGCACGCGCGCGCGATCCCGCTCCTCCTGATGGACGTTCCTGAACGTC
>NW_027507685.1:106130504-106175504 GCF_037356315.1 Lithobates pipiens | reverse complement strand
ACACACACATATATACATACACATACACACACACACACACACACAATCTATATACATCTATATCTCTATAGATCTATATCTATCTATAAATACAGAAAAAAATCAGCGCAGTACAACCCCTTTACGAAAAGCTGCTGAACACCAAGGATCAATTACCAAATCCCAAAATACAATATATCAAACAGATGGTACAGCGCTCTAACTAAAATAAAATGATTACCAACATATTAAAATTAATTAAAAGTCCAAAGATAGCTTTTGTGTCAAAAAGTCCACGTGAGGAATCTTCAGTGGTATACAGTCAGTTCATGTATAAAGTGACTTAGTGCCAAGGGGGGGGGGGGGCACCACCAAAGGTAAAATTGGCTGCTCACATCATATGGACCCTTTAAATTACAGAGGGTCATATGCACTTAAATATAAACGAATGCTTATCAACTCGTCCAATCATTATACTCCTCTCAGACAATATCCGACCGGTTCACAAACGAAAACACAGCTTTCTCCCATTCAGAGTCAATTGAACTGACAGGTTCGTGGAATACCCACACTGGATCGGTATATAGCAGTATTCACATTTCCTCAGACCATGTGGATAGAAAGACAGGCCATAGTGCTCTCCATAAAAATTTTTTTTAAATGATGAATATACATAAAAAAACACACTTACAATAACGAAGCTTCATACGATCGTTAAAATGAACAATGGGTGACGTCACGTGATCTCCGTCCGTACGTTACGCCCCTATGGGTGGGACTTCATCAGCGGACACGGAAACTACGCGACAGCCGATATATAAATAGACAATAAGGGGTTCCTATAGTACGCTTACTGTGAGCACGACGTAACGGACAACCTCTCCATGTTTACGAAAGTTGCCAAGGTAACCACACATCCTGTCGTGTAGTACGAATCTACACGATAACAGGCAAATACCTCGGGGCAGCCCTTGTGAATTTAAACAAACGTTACCATGTTAAACGGCTCATCCCATCATGCCTATCCGCACGATGCAAATGAGCACGACGACGAGCGGAATTTAAAAAAGGAATCATATCAACATTTGCAAACATTGCCGTTGCAACAATGAATCCCTTCCCCTTATGTATATAATGTAATCAAATAAATAAAATAAAAAAGCTTAATGGGTACTCAAATCCAATACAAAAGAACCTCATTATTAAACACATTTTTAAATGGCAAAGCATGAACTTTTTTCTCCAAACTTGAGTTTACAAAAGTCCACCTCCTACAGAATGCATATAAAGATGTGTTTCGAACTTAATATTCAAAAAAAATTACCGGTAAAATTATTAAAATGTGTATTATAAGCTCTTTACTAAAATTCTTGCAAATCGCCTTTCCCAATTCCTGACGAAATTGATTGACAGAGACCAAGTGGGGTTTGTCCCTTCTAGACATGCTGGAGATAACACCAGACGAACTATTGACCTCATCGACATACTTAACAGAGTTAAACGCCCCGCCTTGATTCTCAGCCTAGATGCTCAAAAGGCTTTTGACAGATTAAGTTGGCCCTATATGTTTGCGACCCTTAATAAGTTTGGAATAAGTGGCCCCTTTGTTTCGGCCTTACATGCCCTCTACTCTAAACCCCTCTTCCCAAGTTCAAATGTCATCTTTTACTTCTCGCCCATTCCCTATGTCCAATGGTACCAGGCAAGGGTGCCCCCTATCCCCCCTTCTCTTTATCCTTTGCCTTGAGCCTTTAGCTGAAGCCATTAGATCCCACCCAGACATACGTGGGATACCCATGCGACAAAGGGAATATAAACTTTCTCTCTTCGCCGATGATGTGCTTTTGACTCTTACTAACCTCCATACTTCACTCCCGTCCCTACACGCTCTCCTCTCTCAATTCAGCTCCTTGTCAGGATACAAAATTAACACTTCAAAAACGGAAGCCTTACCCCTACACATACCCCCTGCTGATCTCCTCTCTCTCAAAATTTCATACCCTTACCGCTGGTGCTCCTCTTCCCTTAAATATTTAGGGATTCAGATCACATCAGACTACTCTACCCTCCACTCAGCTAATTATGCCCCTATGTTTAAATCTATCAAATTAATGCTGCGCCAATGGAACCCTCTCCCTATCTCCTGGATAGGTAGGATCAATGTCTTGAAAATGACGGTTATGCCAAAATTACTGTACCTCTTTGAAACCTTCCCTGTGTCTATCCCTATGGCTCAACTGAAACTCCTCAAAAGGTGGTTCCTGAATTTCATTTGGAAGGACAGGGCCCATAGGGTGGCCAGCTCGGTAATTTTCTCGCCCAAACGTCAGGGGGGTATGGGAGCCCCAGATATTTATAGGTACTACTTGGCTTCCCACCTCCGGGCGGTGGTATCATGGTCTAGTATGTGCCCCCCGAATAGATGGGCGGAGATAGAGATGGGTTCCTTGTTTCCGACCCACCCTTGCTCCCTGATTTGGTCTCCTACCCTATCCTCGGATCTATGCCTGGGCCCCATGTTGTTTACATTTAAATTGTGGCGTTCTTGTTGTACCAAGTTCTCTTTAGCCTCCTCATGTCCTCCACTTTCTAATGTTCTTTATAATCCCCTGCTCCCAGACAGCTTATCTCATGTTCGGATGTTCCCATGGGCCAAGGCAGGCCTGTTCCAGCTCCGCCACTTTGTACATCGTGTCACTCGCAAATTCTACTCATTCTCCGATCTCCAATCCAAGAGTAAAAATCCAAATCATTTGTCCTTCTCATACCTTCAAATCTCCCACTACCTAGCATCCTTATCGTCATCACTCACCCTAACTAAACCCACCCATTTTGAGCTTATCTGCTCCCAGGGACCATACCAAACACGACTAATTTACGAAATGTTACGTTATCCATAGAACCCCATTCACATATGGTTAAATGGTCTCACGCCACACAACAAATCTCCCCCTCCCAATGGGCCAAAATTTGTACATCCACCTCTAAGATTTCCCGATGTGTTGCGCATAAAGAGACGGCTTACAAGGTATTATTTTTTTGGTATAGGACACCTAAGGTTCTTCATCGGTACGATCCCTCCCTTTCTCCTCTATGTTGGAGATGTGGTAAACTTAAGGGTACTCTTTATCATATATTCTGGCAATGTGAATTGATAGCTCCTTTTTGGTCCAGGGTGGTATCTTTGCTCCAACAGATCTTCAGTATCTCCATTCCGTTGGATCTGTTGAATCTCCTTCTAGGTCTTCCGGTTCCTGGTTTGGGAAAATCCTCAAATAAATTGGCCTCCTTCATTCTACTAGCAGCCAAATGAGCTATCCCTGCATGTTGGCTATCTACCTCTCCCCATCCCAGACACAGCTAATTCAAGGTATTGGTGATATCCGCAGGATGGAGCATATGTCAGCCTTGACGGAAGATGCCACTGATAGGTTTGATAAGATTTGGAATCTCTGGGATAGTTCAATTCACGGTTCCTCTCAGTGATAGTATCCTGGTTGTTTTGTTTTGTAGTTTTTCTTTTCTCTCTCACGTATTATTTATTTTTTATTGGGGTTTTTTTTTCCCTGTATTGTCCTTTTCTCTGCTATGCTCTATGATGTATCATCTCACCGTGTATGTACTCTCAATTACTGTACTTAAATTTGATGCTCGTTTTGTAACGTTCTGTTTATTTTTTGCACTTTAATAATAATACAATTTATTAAAAAAAAAAAAAAAAATGTGTATAATACACATATCGACGTGACATCACCTGCAGCCAATAAATTAACTGCTTCGCGCCTGCCCTATAGCCGAAATACGGCTGCAGATCGGACGCTAACTGCCGGGAGGCCGTTCAGGAACTGCCTCCTGTTTACTTCCGCAATGCGCGCTCCCGCGAGCGCGCATTGGGGAAGTTCTGTGCTGGCCGTGTCCCTCGGACACAGCCAGTCACAGATCGCTGTAAACAGCCAATCACAGCGGCCGTTTACAGCACGATCAGCTTATCCAATGTGAGATGATCTCATATGTAAACATATGAGATCATCTCTCAGCACCGCTCTCCCTCCTCACACAGACAGCGTGTGAGAAGGGAGAGATCAACGGCTGCAGCGGCCGTAAGTTTAAAAAAAATAAATAAAAAAAAGGAAAAAAGTGCCATTCTCGCCCTAGAGCCATCCTCGCCCCAGAGCCACCTGTTAGTGCCATTTGTCCCCAGTGCCATCTGTCATCAGTGCCACGTGTCATCAGTGCCACATAGTGCCATCTGTCATCAGTGCCACATATTAGTGCCACCTGTCAGTGCCACGTATCAGTGCCATTTGTCATCAGTACCACCTGTCAGTGTCACTTGCCATCTGTTGTCAGTGTCACGTGTCATCAATGCCACTTATCAGTGCCATCTGTCATCAGTGTCACGTGTCATCGGTGCCACGTATTAGTGCCATCTGTCATCAGTGCCACGTATTAGTGCCATTTGTCATCAGTGCCACGTATTAGTGCCATGTGTCATCAGTGCCACGTGTCATCGCCACATGTCATTAGTGCCACGTATAAGTGCCATCTGTCATCAGTGCCACGTATAAGTGCATCTGTCATCAGTGCCACGTATAAGTGCATCTGTCATCAGTGCCACGTATAAGTGCATCTGTCATCAGTGCCACGTATAAGTGCATCTGTCATCAGTGCCACGTGTCATTGTCCTGGTGCTCCAGTGCCTTCAAAAGTGTAATAGGTAGTCAACAAGTTAGATGTGTAATTTATGCTCCTAGAACATGTGACGGCGCTCCCTGCATGTTGGGCCTCTCTATGTGGCCTGGCTGTGAAAAAGTCCCACACATGTGGTATTGTAATACTCAGGAGGAGTAGCAGAATTTTTTGGGGGGTGTCATTTGTGGTATACACATGCCACGTGGGAGAAATAACCTATTACAATGACAATTTTGTGGAAAAAAATAAATAAAAAAATCTTAATTTTGCAAAGAATTGTGGGGAAAAATGACAACATCAAAAAGCTCACCATGCCTCTTACTAAATACCTTGGAATGTCTACTTTCCAAAAAGGGGTCATTTGGGGGGTATTTGTACTTTCCTGGCTTGTTTGGGTCGCAAGAAGTGAGATAGTCCACCAGTACATCAGATGTGATCAATTTTGTGCGATTCGCACCAGAGTTTGTAGACTCTCTAACTTTCTCAAAGACCAAATAATATCCACTAATTTGGGTTATTTTTTACCAAAGATATGTAGCAGTATAAATAGTGGCAAAATTTATGACGAAAAATTAATAATTTGCATAATTTTGTCACAGAAACAAAGAAATGTGCGTTTTTTTTCAAAATTTTCGGTCTTTTTTCATTTATAGCACAAAAAATAAAAACCCCAGAGGTGATCAAATACCACCAAAATAAAGCTCTATTTGTGGGGGAAAAAAAAAGGACAAAAAATTCATTTGGGTACAGTGTTGCATGACTGAGTAATTGTCAAAGTGTGAGATCACCAAAAGTTGAAAATTGGTCTGGGCAGGAAGGGTGTTTAAGTGCCCAGTAAGCAAGTGGTTAAATAGTACTAAAAATACAATAAAAAGTAAACAATAAAATCATCGATCAGTAATAAAACAGTTAATATCAAAATCGACATTCAATCCACCAGGCATTAATACATTGGTCTCATGTATCCAGTAAGATTCCCCTACGACTTAACTGGCGTATGAAATTACCGCCCCCCCCCCCCCCTCCAATGTTTTGTGACCCTCTCAATCCCCCAAAATTTTAGGACTTTAGGGTTTTGCTGATGGAATTGTTTAAAGTGTCGGGACACATTGTGGGTTTTCAGACCTTTTTTAATATTATCAACATGTTCTGCTAAACGCACATGTAAAGGTCTAGAAGAAGTGCGTCCTATGTACTGTAACCCACATTCGCACTCTAACATGTAAACCACCCCGATCGTGTCACATGTAATCAATTGCCGAATATTGTATTCCCTATTAGTTGCAGAGGCCAGAAACTTCTTCCGTTTCTTAATGTTGACTTTAGAATGCTTGCACGGCTTACACTGCCCACAAGCGTAGAACCCCCCCACCCCCCCCAAAAAGGAGAACAATCGGTTCTCTGACAGAATAGGGGGGTTAAGAATGTTGGAAGCAAGACGGTCCCTCAGAGGAAGCTTTTTTATAAATAAACTGTAGGTAGCACGGGTCCCAAAATTTTGCCCCGCTTTAAAATTGACCAATGTTTAGACACTATCTTCGAATTTTTTATGTTGAACATTGTAATCTAAAATCATTCTGAAATTTTGCTCACTATTATTAGTCTCCCTAGGTTGACTGGAGACTGAAGTAGTCCTATCAATCTGTTTGACCTTTTCAAATTCTACCTTTAAGACCGACCTATCATATCCCTTTTTGTTCAAATCTGGAGATCAACACTTCGGATTGAGATATATAATCCTCACTCCTCGTACAATTACGATGTAACCTAATGAATTGTCCCCTGGGGATGTTACACAATCAAGATTGGTGATGACAACTCCCCAGGGGGATATAAGCGTTACGATCAGTAGGTTTAAAATGGTTAACCAACCTTTGTTGATCTCCAGATCCAAAAAGACTATATGATCTTGAAATATTCCTATCATTGGAATCCAAAGATTGAATAAAAATGTAGAGTCATCTAGGACCATCCCAAATCAAAATAAGATCGTCTATAAATCTACGGTAGCACACCAGTTCTGGGGGGCGATGTTTAAAAACTGCTCCTTCCTCCCAGTGGGCCATAAATA
Organism: Lithobates pipiens; assembly: GCF_037356315.1. Classification (NCBI taxonomy): domain Eukaryota; kingdom Metazoa; phylum Chordata; class Amphibia; order Anura; family Ranidae; genus Lithobates; species Lithobates pipiens. The sequence goes on along the minus strand of NW_027507685.1, from coordinate 106,168,762 downwards.
AGTTGGCCACACTGGGAGCAAAACGAGCTCCCATCGCAACCCCTCTGGTCTGTAAATAAAATTCCTTGCCATACCAAAAATAATTTCGGCTCAGGCAAAAGTTTAAACAAGTCAGCAAAAATTCCTGATGTCTACCCGACAATGTTGATGATGACAAGGCCCACTCAACGGAGGTCATAGCGTCATCATGCCCTATGATAGTGTATAGCGAGCCTACATCAGCTGTCACCAAGATACTGGAAGGGGAACATCCCAATTCTTCCAAAATTTGTATACTATGTTTAGTATCTTTTAGGTATGCCGGAGTGTTCACCACTAAAGGCTGAAGAAAAAAGTCAATATATTGACCCAATCTAGCAGATACGGAATCGAGACCGTTCACTATAGGCCTCTCTGCGGGATTGGTACTGTCTTTATGGATCTTAGGGAGAAAATATATTATAGGAGTTCTACAAAACAAAGGGTCTAGATATGCTGCTTCCTTTTTGGATAAGATCCTTTGGTCTTTTCCATCTTCTATGATGGAACGCAGTTCGTCTTTATACGTTAACATTGGGTCTCTATTTAGGATTTTGTACGTATCCTCATCATTTAGCAGTCGGGACATCTCCCCTTGGTAATACTCCTTACTTAAAATTACCAACCCCCCCCCCCCTTATCTGCGGGCCTTATGACAATCTCTTTGCGTGCTTCTAGAGATTTCATAACTCACTTGATATATTGGGGATCCATAATTTTCTTAACTCTTAATTCTTCCAAATCTTTTGTGACCATATTTTAATACTTCCATATATTTATTTTCCACATTAGAAGGATTAAAAATGGACTTATTACGTAAATTAGAATGGTCACCCCCACCCCGTGTGGGGCCTACACGTGAATTAGACAAAAAGTATTTTTTTATGTTCAAGGTCCTAACATATTTCTGAAGACTCACATATGTCTGGAATTTGTTTAAATTTTTTACGGGTGCAAATTTCAGGCCTCTGTCTAATACTTTTATTTCATCAGTGTTTAATGCAATACCACTCAGGTTGTAGATCCCCATACCTATTGGGGTTTGGGCCTTTTGTAGTCGCCTACCCCCTCGTTTTCCTCTCTTTCTTTTCATTTCCTGAGAGGACCCACGCTGGGTGGAGTGTGAGGAGGTTGTTGTCTCCACCATTCCCCTACATTGGGTCTGTATACTGGTGGAACTTGCTCCTGCCTCCTGTGAAAATCCCCTCCTCCATAAAGGTGCCTGGTTAGCTAATGGTGCATATTTATTATAGGTGGGTATTGGTCTTTCTGGGGGAAAATAAGGTCCCTCTCCTCTCTGCTGACTTCCTCCCTCCCCATACTGGTTATTCGTCCTCCAATCATTAGATTGATTTACATAATGAGGAGAGGGGGGGATAGTGATTATCCCTCATAGGCCATGATTGCCGATTCTCTCCTCTACCTTTTCCTCGTTTGTTTTTACCCCTCCTACCATTTCCCTTAGCATAATTGTTCCCCCGTCTTGGAAACTGACTAAATTGCTGGGGTGAAGCATATGTATGAATAGGTTCTACACTCAGAGGGCCTTTCTCTCTGTTTTTATTAGTCTCACCTGTGGGGTTCTGACTAATGCTAGTAGCTGAATTAGAGGCTACTTACCACTTAAAAATGTTACCCGGGGTAACACATACCCTTTTCAACACACGGGAACCTTTGAAAATAGTTCTCCGTCCTCGGAGAACACCTACTAAAAATTTGAAATCTACAACTCATGATACAATCATGTGATGGTCAGTGGAAAGAATGCTCCTTACACTTGGTCATTGGGAAGAATTACCCCCTTACAGATAGCTAAAAAGATCAATGGTGTCGGTGGGATCTTATCTAAGTGGCAGAAATTGCCCAATGATGAAGGAACCCCTAGCAACCACTGAACCCTGGTTGAGAATCAGTGGTCTATCCTTTATATCATATACCATGTTTTACTTGCGTGAACTTTTGTCTCATGCTTCATGCTCATATCCTCTTGCGTGGGAATCAGTGGCAGTGCGTCCATAAAGGGCGCAGGAGCGCCGCCCCCACTCTCCTGTCACTCTCTAATCACCATAGATTCATGCATTGCATGAATCTATCTATGGTTGCTGCTGACACCCCCTATTCAGGTGCCCGGCCCCTTTTCGGTCACCGGGCACCTGAATTAAGCGGTGGGGGTGTTTTTTGGAATAACCTGATTAGAGCTGTAAGCTCTAATAAGCGTCCAAAACCGTGACAAGCAGTATTTTAGCAAACCGAAGGAATTCGCATGGCTAACACTGTACCGCCCCTTAGCCAATCAGGTGCACAGGTCTGTGTTAGCTGTGCCCCAATTGGCTGAAACGACAGGCGCTGTGATTGGGCGCCTATCAGGCGTCCAATCATAGAGGATGAGCGGGCAGGAGAAGAAATGGAGGACACCGCTGCCGCCGTCACCCGAGACAAGGTAAGTGCCAGGTGGGGGCATCGTGGCAGCACTTGGGGCACAGAGATCAGCAGTAGGAGATACATGGTCTTCTTTGCAGGGACAGCTTCATTTTGAGTCACAAGGAAATCTTGCTCTCAGGCTCTATGCAGTTGATGGTTTGTCACTTTATTTTAAATGATTCACAATGCAACAGAAACACACAGTGAGTGGCACAAAATTTTCTGAGAAACATACAAATAAAAGTAATATGCAATGTACCTGTATCTGCTTTACACTGTATCTGTGCAATTTGGAGGACTTAAAAAAAAAAAAAGGCGGATTGCTTGAGTGATTTTCAGGAAGGATAAATTGTGAAACCTGTTCATTATGAGCAACAACGCACACTTTTTTCTATGTTTTTTTTTTTTTCTATTTTAATTTATAAATGGCCCCATTACATTTTAAAGGTCTCTGTTGGTTACAGGAAATAAAGCTTGCCTCACACTGCATACTTATGTCTTATTATACTTACTGGGCAAATTGGCTGCGTTTTAATGGGCACAGCGGCTGCGTTTTGATGGGGCTTTTTTTCAGAATTTTTCAGTTTGTTTGCGCCCCCCAAAAATTGAGCACCAGCCGCCACTGGTGGGAATTGCTGTGCCACCAAAGCGACAATTCAAAGGATTACAAACTCCGGGCTGGTTATTGGCCACCACACCATCTTACACGATTCGCTATAGGATTGCATTTACCAGTTATGAGCAGATAGCCACTTGAAGACTAAGCTTTTTCTGGCACTTTTTGTTTACAAGTTTAAACCAGTATTTTTTTTTGATAGACTCCTAATGTCTCCCTAAAGAGGACCTGTCCAAAGCTATCACATAGGGAGGTTGTCATTCCCTGACCGTTACAACCAGGGCTACTTTGGAGGTCAGGGGGAAACATTAGGGGTCTAATAGACCCATGATGGCTCCAAAAAAGGTATCCAACTTGTATCGGGGATCCAAGAGCACTCCCTTCATGAATGTGAATAGACTAGAAGTGAACTGGGCCCTTATCGTTATTTTTTTCCAGTAGGATTGCTCACACAAGCCTCGTCAGAAGCGGATATGGCCGCTCTTAGGTCCCCAAAAACACTGGGATCCATTTTTTGGATGGTCCCCTTGACTGTTATTGAAGTAAAGTTGTGATGTGGAGCTCAGTTCCAGTTTTTTTTTTTACAGCCCAATTGTCCAAACATCTCAGATCCACACCATGGGTAACAAGAGAACGTTTGGTGACCAAGTGCCATCAACCCCCCCCCCCCCCCCACACCACCCAAACCTCAAAAGAAATTTTAGCTGTAGCGCCAAATTCCATTTTAACCCCCTTATTGCTGATGTGACATATACGCTATAATCGCCAAAAGTATTGTGACACCTGCCTTTACACGCACATGATAGTTAATGGCATCCCAGACGTAAGCCCCATACACACGATTTTCTGCAGATTTTGGTCTTCAGATTTACCAAAACCATGTAGCATAAGGGCCGGCCTGATTGCATACAAGTTGAACCTCCTAAGGTTTGACCTCATATTATATGGTTTTGGTAAATCTGAAGACAAAAATCTGCAGAAAATCTCAGTGTGTATGGGGTCTATTGGGGCGTCGGCCTTTACACACACATGAACTTTAATGGCATCCCAGTCTTAGTCCGTAGGGTTCAATATGCCTTTGCAGCTATAACAGCTTCAACTCTTCTGGGGAAGGTTGTCCACAAGGTTTAGGAGTGCGTCTATGGGAATGTTTGACTATTCTTCCAGAAGCGTCTTTGTGAGGTAAGGCACTGATGTTGAGAAGGCCTGGCTCGCAGTCTCCGCTCTAATTCATCCCAATGGTGTTCCATCGGGCTGCGGTCAGGACTCGGAAGGCCAGTCAAGTTCCTCCACACCAAACTTGCTTATCCATGAGTAAGGGTCAAAGGTCAATGCCAGGGTCAGTATATTTTGGGCAGGATTTTTATTTTATTTTTAATTAGTGTCGGTGTGTTTTAGGTAGGACATATAAAAAAAAAAAGTAAAAAAGACACTATTGTTTCTGGGCTGTACTACGGGTAGATACCACCCTCGGCCAACCCATCCCCCCCAGCACTAAAGCCAAAAGCCTTGGAGTCATCTTTGACTCAAACATGACCATGGATGCACAAATAAGATCAGTAGTCAGCAGATCCCACTACCTTCTTTGACTATTGCGTAGACTCATCCCCTTCATCACAGAAGGAGATATAGCAGTAGTAGTTGGATCATCAATTCCCGACTCGACTATGCAAATTTCCTCTACCTAGGACGTCCAAAATAGCAAATTTCACATCTACAAATCGTCCAGAACACAGCAGCCAGACTGGTAACTGGAAAAAAAAAACCCTGGGAATCAATCACACCGTCCACGAGGAACCTCCATTGGCTAGCCACGAAGGACCAAGTTAAATTTAAGACCCTCTGCCTCACTCACAAATGTACAAGGAAAAGCCTCGCAATACCTCTGTAACAAACTAATGCACCACACCCCTGGTTGCCCTCTCCGGTCAACTAACCAGAACCTCCTCCACATCCCCGAGACCCGTTATAAATGAATAGGCGAACAAAGGTACACAGTCCAAGGACCACGGCTATGGAACACTTTACCCGTGGACATCCGCTTGGAAGAAAACCATCTGGCCTTCAGGAAGAAGCTCAAGACCCATCTCTTCTGAAGACCCAGATGGACACTGGCAGCAAAAGCCGCCCTGAGGCAATTTAGTCCGCATATGTAGCGATATACGAGTTACTCATTCATTCATACAACAGCTAACATACACGGATGTGGTATCTCTACGATCCTCAGGAGAATGGATTGTTCTTTGGTGGAAGATAAGTAGTAACAAGAAATATACAGCTACATTTACAAAGTTTTTCATTTTTTTTTGTTTACTATTTTGGGCTAGTTTTCCTTTGATGATAAAAAAAAAAAAGAAGAAAACTCCAACAGGAGACAGCCATTACCATTTACCATCAAATGAAAGCCCAATTTGTCCTGAAAAAAAAAAAAAAGAAGTGGTGTAATCCACCTGGATGTACAAAGTATATATGTATGGTTTTACCAACACGTGTCAAAATTGCAAAATTGTGCTCAGGCATTAAGATTCCTTTTCCCCTTAGGCACAAAGGGGTCAAACGACCTTATTTACTTCGTCTATTTTGGTATCCTGATATCTTGGGCACAGCAGAAGCCGATCTGTGGGTGCCGGGCTCTCCATGTGCTCCGGCACCCGCCGATGGTCACCAATATTAGCCAATAAGTTCATTAGTTTGATTCACAATTTCTGAGTTTAAGTCATGAATTGCGCTGGGTGTAGGAACCAATATTAGGTTACATATTTATTGCATTAAAATAAAATTTTAGCTGTAGTTCCCAATTCGGTTTTAGGAGATGATTGTATTCTGGAACCCTCTGCAACACCTACAGTACATGATCAGTACACGATTGTTGGCTTTTATGTGGCTCTTTAGATGTGGATCGAGTTGCCTACTTAGAATATCTCGGTGACCCTACTTTTACCCAAGATCATGCTCGGTTGGCGCATAGCCCCGGTCCTTCTGGAGCTGATTAGAGTAGAAAAAATAAAAAGAAGATTTGTTTGGTGGGTCTTGGATAAGTTGAGGGAATCCAGCTGTCAATCGATAAATATCCACCGAGAACAGCCGCTCGCTTTTCATCCTCGTGGCGCATCTTTTAATCTACCAGCTAAGCTTTAAATTACGACGGCAAATTAATTTTCCTCTGCACACAAGCTACAAGACCCGCTCTGTGTAACAATACACACAACGTCTGACTTCCTCACAATATAAAAATATAGAGATTGTGTTCTAAAAGTAAAAATCACCCAGACCTCTATGGGATTGAAGAATGGAATGGTTCGTATTAAAGGAATAAAAGGGGACATTAAACTCTAAACAGCCGAATAGATATTACAAAAACACTAAATTATAACAGACTGAAAAGGAACAATTAAGAGAAATTCATTGATAGAGTTTATATACATTTTAACACGTTCCTGCTGGTCGTGAGCATAAATGTGGTAGATTGGCTTTAAGACTGGAGCCACACAATGCCGGTCAGTGCTGCCCATCAGTGCCCATTATTGATGCATATTAATGCTTTCTCATTAATTCCCAGTGATGCCTTTCAGAGCCCATCAATGATGCATATTAGTGCCCTCATCAATGCCCAATGATGTCCTTCAGTGCCACTCATCATTGCTGCATATTAGTGCCCATCAACGATGCCCTTCAAAGCCCATCATTGATGCCTGTCAGTGCCCATCAATGATGCATATTAATGCCTTCTCATCAATTCCCAGTGATGCCCTGCAGAGCCCATCAGAGATGCCTGTCACTGGCCATCAGTGATGCATATTAGTGCCTTCTCATCAATGCCCAATCATGCCCTTCAGTGCCTCCTCATGAGTTCCACTCATCATTGCTGCATATTAGTGCTCATCGGTGATGCCCTTCAGTGCCCATCAGTGCCTTCTTTATGGAGTGCTACCCATCTGTGCTGCATATTAGTGCCCATCAGTGATGCATAGTAGTGCCTTCTCATCAATACCCAGTGATGCCCTTCAATGCTTCATGAGTGCTACCCATCATTGCTGCATATTAGTGCCCATCAGTGATGCCTTCAGTGCCTAGTGATGCCCTTAATTGCCCATCAATTATGCCCTTCAGTGCCTCCTCATGAGTGCTACCCATCATTGCTGCATATTAGTGCCCATCAGTGATGCCTTTCAGTGCCCAGTGATGCCCTTCAGTCCCTCCTTTATGAGTGCCACCCATCAGTGCTGCATATTTGTGCCCAGTGATGCATATTAGTGCCCATCAGTGATACATATTAGTGCCTTCTCATCAATGCCCAATCACGCCCTTCAGTGCCTCCCCATGAGTGCCACTCATTGCTGCATATTAGTGCCCTTCAGTGATGCCCTTCAGTGCCTCTTTTATGAGTACCACCCATCAGTGATGCAAATAAGTGCCTTCTCATCGATGTCCAGTGATGCCCTTCAGTGACTCATGAGTGCTACCCATCAGTGATGCCTTTCAGTGCCCATCACTGAAACATTAGAGTCTCCTCATCAGTGCCCATCACTGATGCCCTTCATTGCCTCCTGTAAACCCCTCCAATCGTTTTTTTTCAGCGAAGGAAGCGGCCATCTTGGCGTCTGTTTAATCTACAACTGCCATGATGCTGCACATGTGATCAGTTATGACACCAGCCATTGGATGGTTTGACATTTTGGTTGAAGAGCACAACCAATGGGAGTGTTACATTCCCGACACGTGCCGGAACTGTAGCCCTTTTTTTTCTTTTTAAACAGTTAAATGGGCGGGCTTACTTCCATATTAAGGGGGCGGTGGCTTAAGGGGTCTCTCCGAATATATTACTACAGATCAGTGGCGGCCAGTCCACAAGGGGTGCAGGGGCGTCGCCCCCCCCGCACAACCCGCCCATGTGTGCAGCCATGTACTGTCCGGGGGCGCCAGACCAACAGGTCTCTACCACATCCATCCCCCCTGCACAAGCATGTGACCAGAGCCAGAGGTCCCAATTGGCCCATTTCATGTTGTCCTCAACCCGAAACCCATCGGCTTCCCGCCCTGGTCAATCAGGACAGGAGGTGAAGACCCAGAATCTGGAAAAGAAGATCGGGTCAACAAAGAAGCTGCGGCGCCGGGCACCAAGGGGAGCCGTGACCGCTGGAGGGTTCCGTGCTGTAGGGTGTCCTGGAGGGGCCAACTGGGGTTCACCCGTGCCCCTCCCTCGCCCCCCAAAATCCTCCAGCACCAGCTGCCACTGTTACAGATAGAAGCCAAGACGAGGTAGGGTGTGAAAAAGTAAAAAAGGTGGAGCTGGTGGGGGTGAAAAAAAAAAGAAAAAAAAAGTGGAGAGGACGAGGAGGTGGAAAAATAAAAAATAAAAAAGGTGGGGATGACAGAAGTATCCGAAAACACGGAACAGAGGGAGGTCTACCGGAGATTGGAGCTGCACCATTCTGGGAAAAATGGGAATCGCTTTTTTTTTTTTTACTTAAAGATCCCGATTCTCACAGTGTAGCATCATCTTTCACATAATTATACAAAAAAATTGGGATAACTTTACTGTTTAGTCTTTTTTATTCATTAAAGTGTCTTATTTTCCCCAAAAAATTGCATTTGAAAGACGGCTGCGCAAATACAGTGCGACATAATATATCGCAAAAACAACCAATTTATTCGTCAGGGTCTCTGCAAAAAAAAAAAAAAAAGTTTGAAGTAATTTTCGAGCAGAAAACACACACACACATAACATAAAATATAATATAATTGAATATAATTATTTTTTTTTAACCTGAAAACAAGTGCCAGAAAAAGGTTTAGCCTTTAACCACTTGCCGACTGCCGATGTACATCCTTGTTATGACAGCAGCTAGCTGCCATAACCCCGTTATCCTCGTGTTCGGCCGGCAGTTCTGCAACAGCTGGAGGTCCGCTAATTGCATATCCCTCCTCTAGGGTTTTAGAGAAAAAAATAAAAAATAAAAATTAGAAGTCAGCAGCTACAAATACTGCAGCTGCTGACTTTTAATAATCGGACACTTACCTGTCCCAGGGTCCAGCGATGCAGGATAACGAATCCCCGCTCATCCCCCTCCTTCTCTCGGCGGCACCGGCATTGCAACTGTGGGCACCCAGCTGTGGCTTCACATGCGCGAGCGGCGCCGCGAGCCATGATTGGCCACGCAGTCACCTGGGATCGGTCACGTGTCCCATATGACTGACAGGAGGGAGGGGGCGGAGCTGAGCCCTTCCTGCACCAAGGGGAAGTGACGTCAGGAGACCAAGCACTGAAGGAAACAGACGAGGGACCCCGTAGCAACAGGCATTTAGAAGCGAGTTAAAAAAAAATTCCCCATTTTTAATTTTTTTATTTTTAGGAATTTTAAGCATTTCTTTTTGGTGTGTGGAACAGCACTTTAAGTGGTTAAACGTCCCTCATTTACAGACCGAAGTTCATTCCTTTGATCTAAAGAACAAAAACGTTACAATGTTTATAGTTAGCTCGGCTGAGGAATGTTGTGAAACTTGGCAGACTGCCTGTTTTGTTTTTTGGGGGGGGGGGGGGGGGGGAACGACGACTGACAGCTGTCGGCTGGTGAAGAGAACTCTGCATAGAAAATGGTGAAATTGCTTTGTTGAGATCGGCGGGGGAAAGAATCGCAATTCTTAACGATTAATTGTGCAACTCTACCGGAGATTGGCGAACACTCTCTCCCTCTAATGAAGATTTCACTTTTTTTTTTTTTTTTTATTACAGTCAGATAATTCCCAGGAGCTGTCCTATTTAAGGTCACATAATTCCACTCTAACCGTGAATTTCCCAGTCTGCTGGGGGCGTGCTGACTGGATTTATAAAAAAATAAATAAAAAGCGGTCGGCTCTGAAATGACAGAATACATTTAGAAGCGGAATGGCGTCTAAGAAACAAAATCAGTAAAACACACATAAGCTTCTTATGATGTGCTGCCCATTCTGTGAAGTGTTTTCACAATCAGACCGGCAGGAAATCCATCCATTGTGTTCAGATGCACAAACGGCTCGCAGGACTAGGCGCCCATTTTTAACCCCTTTAAAAAACGTCTACCAATGTACAGAACACGGATACAAGGCCAGGTATTCAAGGGGTTAAATGCAAGCTCACAGCTGCAGCCCTGACCTACCTATTGATTTTTTTTTTCCTAGAAGCCGCAAAGGGGATTTCAGGTAAAAAGGGATTATGGCGGCTACACCTTATTTTGGTTCTGAAGGTGCCCTTCAACATCCCCCCCACCCCAATTTGCCCAACTGTGCCGACATACATCGTCGTGCTCTGGTCGGCATGTGGATAAGAAGAAACACATATACATTTTTTATAAATACACATATATAATTTATATATAAAATTTATATATTTATAAAAAAAAAAAAATGTGCAGACATTTTTAAAAACATACCGGGAAGGCAAGTGATTAAAAGCACCAATTAGAGAGTTCCAAAATTGTGACGACGCCCCTAATTAGAGTGCCATGGGAAGCTTGCAGAGTTTGCAGCACACGCCTGTGCAGGTAAATCGTCCCATTACAGATAACTGCCAAAGAACTAAAAATAAAATAAATAAAAAGTCCCATTTATCTTCCTGAATTTATCTGCCTGGAGATTTTGTAAGTTTGCCCACTTACAAGAGACAGAAGATCAACCAAAAATCCAGAAAAAAAAAAAACACATGATACAAATGTTATAAATGGAGTTCAGTGAGTAAAATAAGTATTTGATCCCCAAGCAAAACATGACTTAGTAGTTGGTGGAGAAACCCTTGTTGGCAAGTACAAAGGTCAGACGTTTCTTGTAGTTGGTGACCAGGTTTGCCCACATCTCAGGGGGGATTTTGGTCCTCTTTTTATAGATCTTCTCTAAATCCTTAAGGTTTCTTGGCAACTCAAAGTTTCAGCTCCCTCCATACATTTTCTACAGGATTAAGGTCTGGAGACTGGCTAGGCCACTCTATGACCTTAATGTTGTTCTTCTTGAGCCCTCCTTTGTTGCCTTGGTGGTATGTTGTGGGTCATTGTCATGCTGGAAGACCCATCCACGACCCATCTTCAGTGTTCTGGTTGAGGGAAGAAGGTTCTCATCCAAGATTGTACAATACATGGCCCTGTCCATTGGTCCCTCAATGCGGCAAAGTTGGCCTGTACCTTTAGCAGAGAAACAGCCACAAAGCATCATGTTTCCACCTCTGTGTGTGACTGTAGTGATGGTGTTCTTAGGGTCAAAGTCAACATTTTTCTTCCTCCAAACACGGCAAGTCAAATTAATACCAAAGAGCAAAATTTTGGTCTCCTCTGACCACTGTACTTTCTCCCAATCCTTCTCTGAATCATTTAGATGTTCATTGGCAAACTTTAGATGGGCCTGTCCATGTGCCTTCTTGGAGGAGGGGGCTGCAGGATTTCAATCCATGGTGTGCTACCAATGGTTTGTTTGGCGACTTTGGTTCCAACTGCCATGAGATCATTCATAAGCTCCTCCTGTGTAGTTCTGGGCTGATCCCTCCACTTTTCTCATGACCATCCTCACCCCATGAGGGCGAAACCTTGCATGGAGCTCCAGATCTCAGGGCATTTAATGGTTATTTTGTATTTCTTCCATTTTCAATAATCGCTCCAACAGTTGTCTCCTTCTCACCAAGCTTCTTGCTGATGGTCTTGTAGCCCATTCCAGCCTTGTGCAGGTCTACAATCTTGTCCCCGACGTCCTTTGACAGCTCTTTGGTCTTGCCCATGATGGTGAGGTTTGAATTGAAGAAAGAGATTCTGTGGAAAGGTGTCTTTTATATACATAATGAGTTGTCGTTAGGAGAACCTTCTTACATCGACTGAACTTTTTCAACCTGACTAACTATGCAACTACTCTGTGCACCACATGAGCACCTACTGTAGACCGTCTGTGGGAGCCAGAATTATTGTTGGTTGGTGAGGGATCAAATAATAATTTTACTCCCTTTATAACATTTGTATCGTGTGTATTTTCTGGATTTTTGGTTGATATTCTTACATAGTTACATAGTAGGTGAGGTTGAAAAAAAGACAAAAGTCCATCAAGTCCAACCTATGTGTGATTATATGTCAGTATTACATTGTATATCCCTGTATCTTGTGGTCTTTCAGGCGCTTATCTAATAGTTTCTTGAAACTATCAATGCCCCTCACTGAGACCACCGCCTGTGGAAGGGAATTCCACATCCTTGCTGCTCTTACAGTAAAGAACCCTCTACGTAGTTTAAAGCTAAACTTTTTTCTTCTAATTTTGGTGGCCACATGTCTTGTTAAACTCCCTTTTGCAGAAAAGTTTTTTCCCTGTTGCGGGGTCGCCAGTACAGTATTTGTATATTGAAACCATGTCCCCCTCTCAAGCGTCTTCTCCAGAGAGAATAAGTTCAGTGCTCACTTTTCCTCATAACGAATATCCTTCAGACCCTTTATCAGTTTTGCTGGCCTTCTTTGTACTCGCTCCATTTCCAGTACATCCTTCCTAAGGACTGGTGCCCAGAACTGGATGGCATACTCCAGGTGCGGCCGGACCAGAGTCTTGTAGAGCGGGAGAATTATGGTTTTATCTCTGGAGTTGATCCCTTTTTAATGCCAATATTCTGTTTGCTTTGTTAGCAGCAGCTTGGCCTTGCCTGCCATTGCTGAGCCCATCATCTACTAGGACCCCCAGGTCCTTGTGCTTGTCCTTGTCTCTATTATATAAAATACACCTATGATAAAAATGATAGACCCTTAATTTCTTCGTAAATGGGCAAACTTACACAATCATTTTTCCCCACAGTTATGCTCATACATCTTGAGGGGGGGCGCAGTTTGGCATGTTTGCCCTGAGCTCTAGGTGACCTCTTCTCGGCACTGCTGTCAGCCTTGCAATGGCTCATGGGACTCGTAGCTTCCAGCAACAGCCGGAAGGCCACAGGTTTAGCGCCCATAGTAGATGATGCTGGATGTCCTCCAAAACAAGAAAACAGGGGTGGGGCTCTGACTTGCCGCAGATTCTAATGCACAATGTGAGAAGCTCACAGTGTGCAGTGAAATCAGAAATTTCAGATTTCAATTTCAAATAAGAAATTTCAGTACAGGAGAGGAGCCGGTACACCCATACAAGACCAAAGGGAAGGCTGGAGTTCCTCTTTAAGTCTTATTGGAAGGGGGAGGGGGGGGGGTATTTCAACTCTCCCAGTGTATGGCTACTGCAGAAATTACTTACGCCAACTGTGAGCCTTTGCTGTAGCCTTTGGTATTACAAGTAACAAATGTATGCAAAAATTCCCCGATCCTGGGTAGAGATGTCCCTACAGTGGAATCCATTTAGAGAATAATAAGCGGACTTGTGTGACAAGTAAAGCTGTTCCACAATGGAATTCAGAGCCGCCTCGGACTAATAAAAACTTGTCTGGAATAGAAAAGTGCCCCACTAAAAGGAAACAATATTTCCTGCTCTATAAAATGAATGAATTATAAAAAAAAAAAAAAAAAAAAAAAAAAAAAAAAAGGATAATGCAACCTCAGTTATAAAGGTAACTAAAGAGACAAAGGAGTTATAGAATCTGTCAAAAAGTACTCAACAGCCTCAAACATGGAGATGAACTTTGCTGACATCAATTACCCCTTTTTCTTCCCCTTAAATAGGACAATTATTGGGAAAGAGGAAGTCATTTTCCCTCCGAATAGCACACGGGTGCTTTATTCATATATACCTGTTGCCGATAACCGCCAGCGACTGGACAGTTCTCGGCATCGCCTGTCTCTAGCAGGGAACTTTATTTAAAAAAAAAAAAAAAAAAAACGAGGGTTACCAACTCGTCATTTTAATTAGATAGAACTAGATTCAGCCTGTGCCTTATTTGGGATTTATACAGCTATATATCCTGTTGTTATTTTTGTGTCAGCAATTAACCAATTCCTGCCAGTGTAGCACACACATGCATCAGTGCAGTGGGTGTACTTTAACTACTTCCATATACTTGCACCCCCTTCCTGCCCAGGCCAAATTTTTCAGCTTTCAGTGCTGTCGCTGTTTAAATGACAATTGCGCGGTTGTACCACACTGTAGCCAAATGAAATTTTTATTGTTTTGTTCCCACAAATAGAGCTTTCTTTTGGTGGTATTCGACTACCTCTGCGGTTTTTATTTTTTGCTAAACAAATGAAAAAATAAAAAAAAACTAAAATTTTGGGAAAAAAATAAGTTTTTCTTTTGTTTCCGTTATAACATTTTGTAAATAAGTACGTTTTCTCATTCACTGATGAGCACCGATAAGGGGGCATGCAAGAGAACAGTCCTTCTGGAGGGCCGTAGCATGAAGTCCACGCAGAACGAGAGCCGCGCCACACAGCTGTCGTTTGATGGCCGGCGGGCGGGAAGTGGTTAAAGTTATTGTAAACCTCTAAAAAAAAAAAAAAAAAAAAAAAAAAAATGAACAAAGCATATCCCTCTATGGTGTGCACTTGACTCAATCCAGAGCACCTAGTGTGGTTCTTCTCTGATCCCTCCTCTCTATCTGCATGAGTCACTTCTAACAATCTAATTCGACACCAAGCAATCCTGAGAGATGTCCCCAAACCCCTACCTTCCACCTCCAGCACACAGAAGATAGACAGCCTCAGCTATGCAGGTTTCCCAAAGAGGCTGTGTAAAGGGAGGTGTGTCCTTTTCCTCCACTCAGATCTCAATTTACACTGAGCTCTCCTCTCCATCATGTGTAGTGTGTGAAATCAGATCACTGCCCCTGCCTTCTGGAGCTACGAAATAGCCTTTTGATTTGCATGTTCTAGAAGGCTGCAGAGGACAGAGAGCTGCTGCTAAACCGGTACGACTTATGTTGTAGGATTTGTTTAATCGTTGTGCATCATCCAGGGCAGCTAAGGCAGTACAGCCGGCCCTCCTGTACCGGGCCCCAGCCCCATCAGTTCAAAAGGGGGGGCAGGCAACTGTCAAAGAGAAGGGGACAAGTGTACCGCCTTATTGCTCCTCTTCCAGGTCCCCCTGCAGCGCTTCTGGCTTCTCCTCCTCTTCCTCCCTCCGGCTGCATGGCAGGGAGTCTTGTCAGGTAGGTTGAATGGGGCCCCTTGATTTCTAACAGCAGCCCTGATATTACCCGAAGCCAGTCACTTCACTGGGTATATGGAAGGGTTTACCGCCACTTAAAAAATTAAGTTACTAATTTCACTTATAATGAAAAGGTGATCTAACTCCAAATTTCCAGGCCACCTCCTCGGCCCCTGCTACACATGGCAGCCCTAAGCTGTCGGTGTAGAGGTTCATATAACATACACCACAACATACAACACAATACACAGCCCCAGAGTAAATAGCCATCATAATGCTTGCGGCGGTTGCACTAACCATTGGGCTAACCAATGGTCTGTATGGATAGGCCATGGGGGAGGCGCCCAGGCCGCCATGGAACCTGGGGAGGCGCCCAGGCCGCCATGGAACCTGGGGAGGCGCCCAGGCCGCCATGGACACGGGAGAGATGCCATGGAACAATGCCTAGGCCATGGACATGGGGAGAAATCTAGGCCATGGGGATAGGTAGAACACTAGCTTTTTGAATTGATGTAGAGTGGCCATTTTGGTTAGGTCCATGTTCCAGAATGCTTTTTATACTTAAATCTAAAAAAAAATTTTTTTTACTTTATATTACATAAGCTAAATACAAGTTGTAACGTTTTTGTAAGTCTGTATATAAAAATACCTTCTTGTATCAGGACACTCGATACATGGAGGCAGTCAAGCCTCAGCCTCTTAATGTCAAGGGTAACTGTAAATAAAGGAGTTTGTTGCATGTTCAGCACATATAGATTTAGGCAAAGGACCTCTGCAGGTCTCTATAGGAAATCATTAGAAACAGTTGGCTCTGGTTAAACCATAGAGGTGACTATTAATTAAATTAGCATTTGCATGGTGAAAAAAAAAAAAAAAAAGAGAAGATGTTTGTATATTTTCTTCTAGAACAGGGGAAGGCGTCACCTAATAAATGATGGCTTATGTGCATTTACACTGCTTCAGCTATCATACCCTGTGAACCCTCTAAGTTTGAAAAATAGAAACAAAGACAAAATCAGCAGGGAAATAATAGCCAATGGGAGAAGGGGGAAAAAGGTGTTAATTAGGGCTGGTGAAGGGAAATTAAGTGAGCTGCTGAGTGCCAGCGCCACTGATCCCATCCCACCACTACCATCACCCCTCTGCCCCTGATCCCAGCCATCCGTCTGCCCCTGATCCCAGCCATCACCCTCTGCCCCTGATCCCAGCCATCACCCTCTGCCCCTGATACAAGCACCCCTCATCACACCATCCACCCACCTGCCCCTGATCCCAGCCACCCCCCTGTCCCTGATCCCAGCCATCCCTCTGCCCCTGGAATACCTGGTGTACAGAGTAAATGCAGAACAAACAACGTCGCATTGTACCTCTTCTATATCTCACACAGTGTTTATAAACACCGTGTCAGAAGGTCAATTTTTTGGGACAGAAGCAGCTGTGTTTACACAGCAAATCTCGGCTGTCATTTTGACACTTATGTGTACAGGGGGACGGGGGGTGCTACGTACATCCTGGGCACGTGGAGGTGCGAATTCCCTGATGCTTCCATGGTGCAGGCTACACATAAATGCTGTTATTTCTTAAAATGTTTAAAAGCGGCCTGGGTATCAAAGTATCACAAACACTGCGCAATTATTAGAGCCCCCCCCCCCAACTCCTACAATGCTCTGCGGCAGACCTGCTATCGATCTTTATTTGCCCCTTAATAGGCTGGTGTATCCAGGCATCAGAAAAAAATAAATAAATAAAATAAGAAAAGAATAAAGAAAAAAAAAAAAAGTAATAAGAAATAAAATTGTGTCTCAAGGGAAACTTTAACAGTTGATTACATTTTAGTTGTAATAAAGTTAGTTATTCTAAAAGGCATTTTTTGTGATACTAAGTGATACTTAGCTGCTCTGTGTAATGGTTTTGCACAGAGCGGCCCCGATCCTCCTCTTCTCAGGTCCCCCACTGGCTCCTCCCCCCTGCTGAGTACCAACATAGCAAGCCACTTGCTCTAGGGGGCACTCGTGCTGGCTTTCATGCTCAACCTGTGGCCCTTTGGTATTTTTTGTGCAGCTCCGACCGTCTTCCATAGTGTGCCTGCCGTCTCCGACCGTCTCCCGTAGCACGCCTGCCGTCTCCGACCGTCTCCCGTAGCACGCCTGCCGTCTCCGACCGTCTCCCGTAGCACGCCTGCCGTCTCCGACCGTCTCCCGTAGCACGCCTGCCGTCTCCGACCGTCTCCCGTAGCACGCCTGCAGTCTCCGACCGTCTCCCGTAGCACGCCTGCAGTCTCCGACCGTCTCCCGTAGCACGCCTGCAGTCTCCGACCGTCTCCCGTAGCACGCCTGCAGTCTCCGACCGTCTCCCGTAGCACGCCTGCAGTCTCCGACCGTCTCCCGTAGCGCGCCTACAGTCTGACTATATCCTGCTGTGTGTCTGCTGTCTCAGAATTTTAATTTTAACCTTAATTTTAATTTTAACCTTTGTTGATGTGAGCTGCACTTAAGGGCCATGGGGGAAAGACCTCTGTCCTAGAAGGATCCCACAGGTATGGCCCATACATACTTACATCGGGCCAAGCTGGCCCAGTGAAACCTTGTATAAAATGCTATACTGGGGATCCACCTTAAATAAATAAATAACACACTGAACGGCATACGCCAAACCAGACCTTCAAAGGGCCGCCTAATGCCGTCTATTGCATTTAACAAATCCTTTGTCTTGGGACATACCATACAAATTTCCAGTTAGGGAAGTTGCACTGAACGGTATTTGATAAAAGCAAACTACTAAATGTTGCAAATCCAGGCTGGCCGATGCACTAAATCTATGCTTTTAGCGTATTAAATATTAAGCCTCGTGCACTTAGATGACTTCTTTATAGAAACTCTTATTGCTGCATTAACAATTGACATCTAAAAACAGGTTTAAGTTAAAAAGGAAAAAAAGGAAAAACCTGAATTCTTCCGGCATGTAAGGGGGGGGGTGATTGAGGTATTCTCCTCCAAAACATATAGACGCTTCTCTCCGGAGAATCTTTTGGAATCTTTATAAAAATTGAACAAATGGATGTAATGAAAGAAGAAACTGGGACGGAGAAAAAAAAACGCAGGACAGGATATTTATCTTACTTGTATCAAAGCTTCCAAGCAACGGAAATCCGGTTTAAGTGTCTGTCATTTTCCAAGCAGCGTGCCCGACCATAAAGTGTATTCACGTTTCAGAATAGAATACGAGAACAGCTACCGATTCCCGAGGGTTCCAAAAACAGGGACTGGCAACCGAGCTAATGTCTAGAAGGTGCCAGAAAATGGAAGATGGCTGGAGAAGTTTATTTTCATTTTACAAATATATAATCAGAAACCTTGATTGCTTTCTTTTTATTTTTACTTCATTGTATCAAATTATCTTTTTTTTTATTATTGTTCTGTCTCCTATGGGCAGGGCCAGCTTAATGCATGGACTGCCCAGGGGCCCCACGATAATTGCATTACACCAGATTTGGCAACTGTCCCAGATTTACCGGGACAGTCATGTTTTTTTTTACCAAGTTGTCCCAGAAAGCATCCCAGAACATGTTACTGTGCTGATCCCAGTATTGTGCCCTCATCACAAACCCCCCCCCCGCCTTTTATTGAAAGTACTAATAATAATGGGGGCCCCACAATAATTGCATTACACCAGATTTGCCAACTGTCCCAGATTTGCCGGGACCATCACGTTTTTTTACCAAGTTGTGCCAGAATGACCATGTCCCAGGCAGCATCCCGGAACCTGTACTGTTCTGTCCTGATCCCAGTACTGTGCCCTCATCACACCCCCCCCTTTTATTGAAAGTACTAATAATAATAATAGGGGCCCCACAATAATTGCATTACACCAGATTTGCCGGGAGAGTCACTTTTTTTATTAAGTTGTCCCAGAATGACCATGTCCCAGGCAGCATCCTGGAACGTGTACTGTGCTGTCCTTATCCCAGTATTGTGCCCTCATCACAGCCCCCCCCCCCCCTTTATTGAAAATAATAATAATAATGGGGGTCCCACAATAATTGCATTACACCAGATTTGCCACTGGTCCTGGATTTACTGGGACAATCACGTTTTTTTACTGTACTGTTTTTAACGTGTACTGTGCTGCCCTGATCCCAGTATTGTGCCCTCATCCCACCCCCCCCTTTTATTGAAAGTACTAATAATAATAATAATAATAATAATAATAATAATAATAATGGGGGCCCCACAATAATTGCATTACACCAGGATTTGCCATTGGTGTCAGTTGGATGAAGAGTGCCCCATCATTGGAGTCAGTTGGAGGAAAAGTGCCCTCTTAATTGGGGTCGGTGGGAGGTATAGTGCCCCAGTGGACAGATAAAGGCAAGCAAAGGGCTCCATCCGCCACCCTGGGACTCTAGATGATATGGCTCCCATCAATCCCTGATCTCATAAGCGTTAAACCAGTGTGTGATTACTTGGGGCAACGGTAAGAAAGGACGACAAAAAATAAAAAAATAAAAAGGGTCTACATTAGTACAACTTACCAACCAAGTACCCTCAGAAATTGAATGCAAGTGTACCCAAAAGAAATACAGCTTTGTAAAGAACATACGACGATCACAACAAAATATCAGATTTCATCGATGTCTCATTCTGTTTACTGCACTTTCTAGGAAGTTTCATAAATTAAAAAAATAAATAAAAAAACACCATGCCATTATTTTTCAAAGCATTTCTAATTTATAGCAATTTTTCACAAGTGCCTAAAACTTGAAAATCAATATAATTCACACATCAAGCCATCCATTTACTCACAGATTCAAGCCTCAGGATGAAAGCAATGAAAGGATTTTGCGGGGAGGAGTATTATTATAAACCAACAGGAATATTGTGGGGGAGTGTGAATCGAGCGACGTGACAATGTGTAAAGCTGATAACACGGGGAATAAAATAAAGGCGATGTGTGACTACGTCAGCTGAAAATGTTAAAAAAATTCAAATAAATAACGAACGCTCTGTTATTTTTCTGGCATTACATTTCATACAGAACCACTGGGAACAATTAATACAGTAAAAAAAATTATTTTGGCCCAAGAACCGGAAGTGACGTCAGACGTGAGATGTCGCTCCGGTCCTCCAAAATAAATAAATAAATGACATCTCCGAATGGAAATCGCCTCCGGATCACTTTTAGAAGAGGTGGCGGGAGGGGTTTGCCCCCTCCTCCTGCCAATTTCCAGTCACCCCCGGGCTTACCTGATCCCCATTGGTAAAGCCTGGGAGCGATCTGATGCGGCCATCTGCTGGGCAGGAAGTAGAGTTAGGCCACTCGTCTCTATGCCCCTGGAGGACCGGAGCGACATCCGACATAATTTCCGGTTCTCGGGCCAAAAGAAATATTTTTTTTTTTTACACTGTCCCCTTATTTTTTATCACTTTTATTACTATTACAAGGAATGGAAACCTCCCTTGTAATAGAAATACGGATGAGAGGTACTCTTTATGAAGAAATCTGGGGTAAAAAAAAAAAAAAAAAGCCAAATCTTTCCTTTTTACCTTTTTAAAAGCAAAAGAAAAAAACTTTTTTGGGCATTTTTACTTTAAAAGGTAAAAAGGAAAGATCTGGCATCTTTTTGACCCCGGATCTCACCATAAAGAGGACCTGTCATCCGTATTTCTATGTTTACATTCCTTGTAATAGGAATAGAAGTGATCAAAAATAAAAGGGACAGTGTAAAAAATAAATACATAAAAAAAAATATATATATAAAAAAAAAAAAATAGAATGAAGAGCCCCCATACTCGCTCACAGAAGCGATCACACATGCAAGTCACACCCACATATGTAAATGGTATTCAAACCCCACATGTGGGGTATTGCCATCAGCAATAAATTCTAGCGCTAGACCTCCTCTGTAACTCTAAACCGGTAACATGGAAAAAAATAAATAAAATGAAAGCATCGCCTATGGAGATTTTTTTTTTTTTTTTACTTTAAGTACCGTTTTTTTTTTGCCAGCCCATGAGCGTGAACAGTTTTAAAGTGCGACATATTGGGTATCCATTTACTCGCCGCAACATCATCTTTTATCATTTTGTTAAAAAAAAAAAAAAAAATGGTATTATATCATGGTTTTGTTTACTGAAATTCATTAAAGTGTATTCACCCCCCACAAAATTGCGTTTGAAAAAATGCTGCACAAACAATACACGCGTTTCATCAACGTCCATATATCTGAATATACCCAAAAAGGAAGCAGGACTTGCACGGTATCAGTGCTCCATTGAATAAACCTCATGCTCTGCAGAACAGCAAAGAGCCATAAAAAAGACATAAAACAAAATATAAAAGAAACAACAAGAACAAAAATAGAAAGTGGGGTGGATATCCCACAACCAATAGTGTGGGGTGTGGTGGGGGGGGCGAAGCGCAGTGTAGAGCATTCTAATGATAGAGTTTTTACGGGTACAAGGCCTAATCTGTGGGAATCTCTAGGGCAGGGATATGCAATTAGCTGGCCTCCTGCTGTTGCAGAACTACAAGTCCCATGAGGCATAGCAAGACTGACAGCCACAAGCATGACACCCAGAGGCAAAGGCATGATGGGAGTTGTAGTTTTGCAACAGCTGGAGATCTGCCAATTGCATATCCCTGCTCTAGGAAATAATACATCCAACCGGACCAAACATCCATGAATTTGTCATACTGGTCCCAGCGTTGTGCCTCCATAGTAGCATCCACCTCCTCCTTCCAATCTAGAAGGGAGGGACGGGTGGATTGTTTCCAAAACCTGGGAGGGGGGAAAGCAAGGATTTAGCGGCATTAAGCAAATGAGGTGCAACCCTCCGAAGGACGTGTGCCCCGAACTTGTCTTGCATACAACAGGTACACAATTGGCGGCCAACAAACACTAACAAAGTGGAGTCGTGTTTGGTGGGCGTTGATTAAGAGCATGCGTGTTTGTACTTTGGACTTGTGTACAGACGATAGGAAAATCTGACAGACCGCTGTTCGCTGAAAATTTACTAGCCTGCCATCCAACTTTGGAAAGTTGGCCAACAATTGTCTCAAGGAGCATACGAACAGTCGGATTTTAGGCCATCTGTCATCACACAATCCCCTGCCGAAAATCCGATTGGAGGCTTTAGGGAGGATGCCACTCCATGGAAAAGAAAGTGTAATTGGGAGCACTCTCTGGGTCATAGGGTTGTTTTGGCCTCCAAAAAAAAGGTCCTCCGAGGTGGGAGGTCCATCAAAAAGGTGAAGAAACGTGCCTCGCTGACCGCAAATCCCTCCAACACCTATCATCCCCTGTCGGGAAACATTTGTACTAATCGATATGGGGTTCTATACCATCTGGAGATAAATTTATATGGAGGATTCTTGGGTTTGAGAGCTGACCGAAGAGGAATGGGCAAGTTTAAAAGAAAAAATCTCTGAACCTGGGGAGGGCATAAACTCCTGACCCAATTCCCTCTCCCATTCACACAAAAAACAAACAAACACACACACACCCCCCCCCCCCAGGACCCTCATCCCATCTCCCCCCCTCCACCCTGTAAACCCAGCGCCAAGCCCTACATTTGAGCCAATAAGGGAGTAGGGGTTCTAGGAGATTCACACCCAATGATTCAAAGACGGTAAGGATATAATTATATAAATATATATATATATATATATATATATATATATATATATATATTTGGGGGGGGGGGGGGTTCTATGTAATTATCTAGAAAAACAAAGTCGATTTTTACACGTATGTAAGAAGTGTCAGAATCCTCCCGGTATTGAAGTGGTTAGAGGGACAAGATTGCATTTTAATACACTATGTTAAAAAAAAAAAAAAAAAAAAAAAAAAAAAGCTAAATCTTAACTATTTTTAGGAAAAATTTAACTGCTCTAGCTGAAATTGGTCTTAAGCAGACTATTACTGCTGTGCTTGTTCTTGCTGTTCATACAAAGCTCATATTGGTGTATAAGAGTGTTATGGAGTACTTTTTTTTCATTTAAAAAATATAAATAAATAGATCCACGTAAAAAAGAAGTGGACTTCGAATAAAAAAACAAAAAAAAAAAAAAAACAAATACAAACAGTGCAAAAAATATATAGTAAAAAATGACACTTACCAGGAAGATTATTTCGTTCAAAAAAATTGTAATTCATCCATGAAATTACTGCGTATTGGCCATATCAGATTTCACTATAGAAAAGAAAAAGAAAAAGCATCATAAATACAGAGAAATATTCCAAAATTAGATCATCATTTGTATTCACAGTCTATACCAGAACGCATATACGACACTGTGTGAACTATATTTATGGACGCAAGTTTCATAGTAAGGTTGAATAAAGACACCAGTCCATCTAACAAGTTCTTGGCTCATTGCTGCAATCCAATCAATCTTAAAGAGTCACACCATGTATGCACCCACATGAGTTTTATCTCTACCATATTATGTTATCTATGACATATTTCTGCTCAGGGAACACCTTGCAGTCCACAGTCTGGAATGGACCCCTATCTACCGGCCCTCCGTCTATTGGCTGGTCCTCTTTAGGATAGAATGGACCCCTCGTTAACCGGCCCTCCATCTATTGGCTGGTCTTCTTCAGGATAGAATGGAGCCTTTTCTACTGGCCCTCTGTCTATTGGCTGGTCTTCTTCAGGATGGATGATGTTGGGCATCACTTGCACCGTTACCGGTAGCACCCACAAATTGCCACCTTTTGTACAGCTACTGCGATGGCGGCACAGGAATTAACCAGTTTAACCTGGGAAACTGACTGCAGCCAACCCACTGGAGACTGGGCGTACCTGGAGACCCCCCCCCCCCCCCAACCCACTCCCTGTTGCTAAGCCATGCTCCTTTCCAGTTGGATAACGAAGGACAGTTTCAGCCAGATCCCAAACGTCTGCATTGTTTGCACATGATGCAAAAAAGAGATACAGACCACCAGTAGCTTAATTAGGAGAAACTGATAGGTGTCAACCCATTGGAGACTGGCAAGCTGGCTATTCCTACTACAGGAGCAGCTGGAGACCCCCCAGCAACTCTCTATTGCTATACCATTCTCCTTTCCAGTTGGATAAAGAGGACCAGTTTCATCCAGAGCCCAAGACTCTGCACTGTTCACACCATGGTACAGACCAGTAGCATGAGTAGAATTAACTAATTGGAGACGACCCATTGGAGACTGATAAGCTGGTCCCTCTACTAGAGAAAAGATGGAGACCCCACACACTGTCGATATGCCATGCCCCATTACAAGTGCCCAAATAAAACCAGTTGCAGCCATATCTCAGACCTCTGCACTGCCCACACCATGACGTTGAAAAAAGCTACAGGACCAGTAGCTTGAGTAGACAAACCCATTGAACGCCAACCCATTGGAGACTGGCAAACTGGCTATCCGCTACTAGAGAGGAGCTTGAAACCCCACCCACTGTTTCTAAACCATGATCATTTCCAGTTGCCTAAATAAGGCTTCTTCCAGCCAGATGCAAGGCCTCCGCACTACTAACACCATGATGTAGAAAGAGGCAATAATGACCAGTAGCTTGAGCAAGAAAAACTGATTGGAGACAACCCCTTGGGAGACTGGTTAGCAGTATTCTCCTGCTGAAGAGAATAGGGACCCCAGGTTTAGGAGGTTCTTTTGTGGGCAGGTGAAGGGCAATACCTGCCAACAGCAACACCATAACCATTATTATATATCCACCATTATATCCAAGTGTTTTTTTTTTACAAAGCAGAGAATGCCTCCAAACATATCCCATGGTTTGCAGCAGGGACATTATGGCAAATGAAGTGACAAAAAAGAATAAAAATACACAAAAAAAGGGTGCAAAAAATGTCCCCTACAGAGAGAAACAAAAAAACAAAGTTGAACACTGTGCACCCTTTCCATTATTCTACCGATCTCCACCATCCCGTTGGCAGTGGGGAGTGACGCCTTGCAGTGTTACAACAGAGTTCCCGTGTGGTGACCGATACCAAAATCATTTGCTTTGTATGTGCCCTTTCCCTAAGTGCCAGTGGTCCTGTGTGGATGAAAAATCCAAGACTTTCACGTCCCTGCTGCGCTCAGTGGTTCCTGGAAAGACAACAATAGTAATAAAAGTAAAAACGACAAAAGCGTTCAATGGCTGACCATGTTCTTTGGGGAACCACTGTTTTTAAAAACTACAAAAGAAAAGCTCCAATTTTGTACGTAGCAACCGGATAAGTCTTCTGCATGCAAAATAATAAACACAAGAAGAACCATCGCCACAGGCAAGGTACAAATACTTTTCTCTGTGTGTGTCACGGAGTGGCTTCAATATATGTAACAAAACACAGCTATGATGATAATGAAACCACAACAACCGAGTCAACACAAAGCAAATCTACAGCATATCGGAAGAAGGCTATAGACTTTGTATGGTGAAAAGAACATAAAGTTCCAATATTGATTCACAGTCATTTGTATGCAGATCTTGTTCTCAAAAGCAGCCGATCGTCCGCAGCTGAGCTGAACGCAGTTTGCAGTTGGGTTTTAATAAAAAAATAAAATAAAAAAAAAGGCAGATTTCCTGTATCAGGGAGAGTACAAATGTCCTTACGAAATAAGGATTTAAGACTAAAGTCGTTCGTGTCCTACCAGGCACTTCCACATCCTTCCTGCCTAGGCGCCAATTTTCAGCTTTCAGCGCTCACACACGTTGACTGACAATTGCGCAGTCATGCAACACTGTACCCACATGACATTTTTCAAATTTTATTCCCCATAGAGCTTTCATTTGGTGGTACTCAAGTATAAAAAAAAACGAAATTTTGAAAAAAAAATCCATTTGTCATAGTTTGTTATAAAATTTTGCAAACAGGTCCCTTTTCTCCTTCACTGATGTGCGCTGATGAGGCTGCACTGATTGGCGGTGATAGGGGGCACAGATGAGGCAGCACCGGGGGAGGGGGACCGATGAGGCAGCACCGGGGGGGGGGGGGGGACCGATGAGGCAGCACCGGGGGGGGGGACCGATGAGGCAGCACCGGGGGGGGGGGACCGATGAGGCAGCACCGGGGGGGGGGGGACCGATGAGGCAGCACCGGGGGGGGGGGGACCGATGAGGCAGCACCGGGGGGGGGGGACCGATGAGGCAGCACCGGGGGGGGGAGACCGATGAGGCAGCACCGGGTGGGGGGGACCGATGAGGCAGCACCGGGGGGGGGGGGGGACCGATGAGGCAGCACCGGGGGGGGGGGGACCGATGAGGCAGCACCGGGGGGGGGGGGGGAACCGATGAGGCAGCACCGGGGGGGGGGTAACGATGAGGCAGCACCGGGGGGGGGACCGATGAGGCAGCACAGCACCGGGGGGGGGGACCGATGAGGCAGCACCGGGGGGGGGGAACCGATGAGGCAGCACCGGGGGGGGGGGAACCGATGAGGCAGCACCGGGGGGGGGGGGAACCGATGAGGCAGCACCGGGGGGGGGGGGGGAACCGATGAGGCAGCACCGGGGGGGGGTAACGATGAGGCAGCACCGGGGGGGGGACCGATGAGGCAGCACAGCACCGGGGGGGGGGGGACCGATGAGGCAGCACCGGGGGGGGGGGAACCGATGAGGCAGCACCGGGGGGGGGAACCGATGAGGCAGCACCGGGGGGGGGAACCGATGAGGCAGCACCGGGGGGGGGAACCGATGAGGCAGCACCGGGGGGGGGGGGGGGGGACCGATGAGGCAGCACCGGGGGGGGGGGGACCGATGAGGCAGCACCGGGGGGGGGGGACCGATGAGGCAGCACCGGGGGGGGGGGACCGATGAGGCAGCACCGGGGGGGGGGGGGGACCGATGAGGCAGCACCGGGGGGGGGGGGGGGGAACCGATGAGGCAGCACCGGGGGGGGGGGGGGGGTAACGATGAGGCAGCACCGGGGGGGGACCGATGAGGCAGCACAGCACCGGGGGGGGGACCGATGAGGCAGCACCGGGGGGGGGGGGGAACCGATGAGGCAGCACCGGGGGGGGGGGAACCGATGAGGCAGCACCGGGGGGGGGGGGGGAACCGATGAGGCAGCACCGGGGGGGGGGGGAACCGATGCGGCAGCACCGGGGGGGGGGGGGAACCGATGCGGCAGCACCGGGGGGCAACCGACGAGGCAGCACCGGGGGGGGGCAACCGACGAGGCAGCACCGGGGGGGGGCAACCGACGAGGCAGCACCGGGGGGGGGCAACCGACGAGGCAGCACCGGGGGGGGGCAACCGACGAGGCAGCACCGGGGGGGGGCAAACCGACGAGGCAGCACCGGGGGGGGGCAACCGACGAGGCAGCACCGGGGGGGGGCAACCGACGAGGCAGCACCGGGGGGGGGGCAACCGACGAGGCAGCACCGGGGGGGGGCAATCGACGAGGCAGCACCGGGGGGGGCCAATCGACGAGGCAGCACCGGGGGGGGCAATCGACGAGGCAGCACCGGGGGGGGCAATCGATGAGGCAGCACCGGGGGGGGCAATCGATGAGGCAGCACCGGGGGGGCACTTATAGGTGGCACTAATGATGCGGCACTGGTGGGCACTGACGAAATGGGACCGATAGGCAGCATTGATGAGGCGGCATGGATAGGCACTGGTAGGTGACATTGATGGGCATTGTTGATACTGAAATGATAATCAATGCCGATTCCCCTTTAACACAAGCCGGTTATCAGCTCTCCTCTCCTCAGGCTGTCAGCATGAGGAAAGAAAAGCAGATAACTGGCATGTGTTAACGTCTGATCAGCTGTCTCCAGCAACAGTGGTAAAAGGACCGCTTTGAATAGCCCTTTACCCCGACCTGTCATCAGCGGAGTTTGAAGGACTCCGCAACCACAGAGTGTGCCGCAGGGGATGCGCGGGCAGTGCCATCAAGGGAGAACGTCAACAGTAAGCCCATGCTGTAGCCGTCATCAGGCTATAGCGCAGGCAGGAATGGGGTTAAAGAGCAGAATTCCAGCTTTGGCATTTGGACCAGTAGCACCATGCGATACGGTTACTGTGCATTTTTTTTTCCGCCCGACGATTCATGGTGTGAGCCGACGCTAAGCCAAAGCTTAAAGGGGAAGCAAACTCTCCTATCCTTTACATCCATAAAAAAAAATAAAAAAAAATTAAAAACCTGCCAACTCTGCCTCCGTTTGATCTACTGTCGCCATGCGCTGCACATGTGATCAGGTATGACCCCAGCCATTTGATGGCTTGACAGTTTGGTGGACAGCACAAGCAACTGTGACAGTTATCATTCACAGAATGCCTTGAACGATGGGGTTTAGTTCAGCTTTAACGGTCATAGATGATAAGGAGGAGGAGACACATCTGGAACCTGCACCTATAAAAAAAAAAAAAAAAAAAAAAAAAAAAAACACACACACACACACACGTCGGCATTGCCAGCTCCTATATTTTGTCACACACTGGTTCCCTTTAAGTGAAGTACCAGCGTGCTGCCGATTACACATGCAAAAAATATTCAACAGACCATCTGCAAATTGCAAAACAAAATAAGAGAATGGTTGCCAAATGCAGTGCAACTACGTGGGGTTTAGTTTAGAGAGCCGGTTCACTTCCTCGAGCAGCAACATTCAGGAAGAGGCCGACGTTACGCAAGTGACCGCCGCAGCAGAGAATCCGGTGATGGCTGTTTCAGGTGTATTAGGTGGTTGTACAAATAGACCACAAAATCAGCAGCTACAGAAAAACTCATTACAGACGAAGTCCATCAAAGTGATCCTCCCGCCCCAGGATCCCCTACAAAAGAAAAGGCCATCTATACATACAGTGCCTGAAAAAAGTATTCATATTGCCATTACCATATCATACCATATCATATAGCTATTACCTTTTGTACAACCACCCCCTCCCTTTAGAATGTAAGCTCTACGAGCAGGGCCCTCCTGTACCTTTTGTATTGTACTGTAATTGTGTTGTCCCCCCCTATACATTGTAAAGCGCTGCGTAAACTGTTGGCGCTATATAAATCATTATTATTATTAATAATAATAAGAATAATGAAATTCCATTGGAATTCCCCACATTTCGTCATGTTTCCACCAAAAAAACAAATTTTATTGGGATTTTATGTGATAGACCAACACAAAGTGGCACATAATTGTCAAGTGGAAGGAAAATGATACAAATAAATATGGGAAAAGTTTGGAGGGGGGCATTTGTATTCAGCCCCTTTACGCTGATACTTCTAACTAAAATCTAGAGGAACCAATTGCCTTCAGAAGTCACCCAATTAGTAAATAGAGTCCACCTGTGTGTCATTTAATCTCAGTATAAATACAGCTGTTCTGTGAAGCCCTCAGGAGGTTTGTTAGAGAACCTTAGTGAACAAAAGAGCATCATGAAGGCAGGGAACACACCAGGACAGGTCAGGGATAAAGTTGTGGAGAAGTATAAAGCAGGGTTAGGTTATAAAAAATAAAAAAAAATCTCACCAAGCTTTGAACATCTCACGGAGCTCTGTTCAATCCATCAGAAAACGGGAAGAGTATGGCACAACTGCAAACCTACCAAGACATGGCCGTCCACCTAAACTGAACGGCCGTGCAAGGAGAGCATTCATCAGAGAAGAGCCAAGAGGCCCATGGTAACTCTGGAGGAGCTGCAGAGATCCACAGCTCAGGTGGGAGAATCTGTCCACAGGACAACTATTATATCATGCACTCCACAAATCTGCCCTTTATAGAAGAGTGACAAGAAGAAAGACATTGGTGGAAGAAAGTCATAAGAAGTCCTGTTTGTAGTTTGTGAGAAGCCATGTGAGGGACACAGCAAACATGTGGAAGAAGGTGCTCTGGTCAGAGGAGACCAAAATTCAACTTTTTGGCCTAAAAGCAAAACGGCTTTGTTGTGGTGGAAAACTAACTAGCTTGGACCGGAAGTGATGTCATGACATTGCTCCAAGGCCCGAGAGCAGTGATTCTCAACCAGGGTTCCGTGGAATCCTAGGGTTTCCTCCAGAGGTTGCTAGGGGTTTCCTTCAGCATTGGCAATTTCTGCCTCTCAGATAAGTTCCCACTCACACCATTGATCTTTTAGCTAGCTGTAAGGGGGGTAAATCTTCCCAATGACCAAAAGTGTAAGGACCCTTCTTCAAACTGACCAACACACTAATGTATCATGAGTTGTAGATCTCCGATTTTTAGCAGGGGTTCCCCGACACCAGAGAACTATTTCAAGGGTTCCTCTGTGTTGAAAAGGTTGAGAAAGGCTCTTTGATCGCCTATGGGAGCAGCTGGCCGCACCGTTGGATTGTTACTCGGGCGAATGGACGAGTGGCGGGAGGGATGGTACATTATTTGGACTGGTTTCAGAAATCATTCCAATGACTCGCGAGAAAGTCGGCCGACTGAAGAAAGAAATGGTACCGGGGTTATGGACGATATCTTCAGTCACAATTCGAGTAAACCACTTGAAGACCACAAGGTGTACATAGGGTGGGGGGTGTCACAAAGTGGAGATGCACTTAGAGTTAGGGTTCAAGTTCATAGGTCAAAGGTCAGTTGGGGTTAGGACTCAGGGGATAGGAATAGGGACCTCCTCCAAAAGGTCAGCAGACGGGTCCCCAGAGGTCAATGGTCAAGAGGCATGGCTGACCCACCCCAACTAAGTCGGGGAATGAACAAGTCGGGTTATATGGCTTTGGTTTTGTCTTGATTGTAAGTATATAGGTTTGTTTTACAGATCACAAAGACATGCCAATAAAAGGGAATGAGTGGGGTGTGCTTGACAGAAGAGGGGAAAAAAAGAGGCCAAAATGATGGCACGCATCCAGGAGTCTTCATGACTCTGTGACCCTGGAAGGTTCGCCACTGGAGTCAGTCATTTTATTTTTATTATTTTTTTACGACACCAGTGGCAAACCTACCAGGGTCACAAAGGTCGCACTCGAGACCGGGCCCCGACGTTCAGCCACTGGTGTAAGTAATTTTATTTTTATAATTTTTTTACAATATTTTAGGAGCCCCATTGGAGGGCTTAGGTGAGTTATCAGGAGTCTAAACAAACCCTTGATGTTTTCAACTTTGACACAGAGAAAGGAGATGGAGGACAAAGCCCACAATCTCCATCTCTGCAGCCTCAGCTGCACAGAATGAATGGACAGGCATAGCTCTGTACAGAGGTTTTCCTTCATTCACAAACCGAAGCCTAGTAAACTCAGTATACTATGCCTGAGTTATGAATGTAGTGAGCTGTACAAATCACCGACTCTATTCATTCAGAAAAAGAAGGGGCTGGTAAATGGCATATTAAGAAGGGGGGGGGGGGGGGGGGGGGGGGGGCTTTCATAGCATCCTGAAGGTTCTAGTAACGCCTCGAAGTGAACATTCAGATTGTGGATCGTGTGCTCATTAACATCCTGCAGATGGCTATCCCAAAGTCCGATTTACTAAGGGCTCATTTACATGAGCACTGCCCTCTAAAAGAGCGATTCACAATGGATTGGTCTCCTCCTTCAAACCCTAAAAGCCTGCAAGCGCCGCACCGTAAACCACGAAGCATTACCACAAATAAGCAGAGCAAAGATTGGCATTAAAGCAGAACTGTAATACATGCTTACGTATTATAAAACAAAAAGGAGGAATTCCAACGGTGCAACATATCCTGGGACTACAGTTCCTCAAATTCTCGGCAAAAAAGTGCAACCGAAAGGACGAGCGTTATTCAGCAAAAACACTGCAACTGTAAAAGATAAAATGCAGAACGATGTGCATGCCTTCCCCACACCCGCAGAGTCATAGAAAGGCAGCAATCAATCCTCTATTCCGGTAGTAGGACCTGATCCAAAAACAATGGGTTTTAAAAAATATATAAAAAAAATAAATTTAAAAAAATAAAAATAAACACTCTTGCTCCTTTTTGAGCTTTTTTTTTTTTTTTTTTTTTTTTAAAGGCGCGCTTTCCCGCAAAAGATTCTGTCATGTGAAAATTGAGGTGAAATCACATTGCATTTGGAATACCGTCCATTCCAAAACGGGATTGTTTAGCAGCGTTTGCCATGTTATTTCAAATTGGGGACATTCTCTCCCCCACCGTCAACCCCCACCTCCTCCGGTGCTTTTCCCGGCTCGCCCCTGCGATCGGCAAGCCGGAGGACGAATTGCTCGCCGCCGGAAGTTGAGCATAAAGATTTCCAGTGGCCAGATGGTCCCCCAGTCATCTCTATGACGTCACGTCCGGGCCGGCGGACGTAAAACAATGCTGAGATATTTGGCTGGAGAGGCTGAGACCGTTTTATTTTTTTCGCTCTCGATCTTTCCAGCCTGGAGGAGAGATTGGGGGGGGGGGGGGTAATAGACCCCGCCCCATTTCCATAAAGAGGACCTGTCATGCACCATTTCTATTACAAGGGATGTTTACAATCCTCGTAATAGAATAAAAGTGAACAAAAAATAAATAAATATGCACCCACTTGCGCCCAGCCACCATCATACTGTGGCAGGATCCCGTGAACCCTCGTAGCTGTACGTCGGTCCCTTTAAGAGGCATAGCAAGCGTGCGTGCACCCGCTGCACAGCCGCGGTGCTGATGCTTGTGACCCCGTGGTCACGATGACCACCAGCCACGGGCGATCGCGGCACGAGAGGCCAGAACAGGGACGTGCGTTTACACACAAATCCAGGTATGTGAGGAGAGGAGAGACAGATCGTGAGTTCCTATGAGCTGGGAGCGACGATCTCTCATCTCCTATAGTCAGTCCCCTCCTCCCTACAGTTAGAACACACACAGGGAGCACAGTTAAACCCCTTGATCGCCACCATATAATTGTCAATCGACCCAAAAATTTGTCAAAAGTGTCCCACGTGTCCGCCATGTCGCAGTCTAAAGAAAAAAAATAAAAAATAAATATGGCAGATTGCAGCCATTACGAGTATAATAAAAATGCCATAAATCTATCCCCTATTTTGTAGACGCTATAACTTTTGAGCAAACCAATCAATATATGCCTTTTGCGATTTTTATTACCAAAAATATGCAATATATATATTTATATTATTTTTTTTAGGGAAAAAAAAAACACTTTATAAAAAAAAAAATTGGGGG
Source organism: Lithobates pipiens (assembly GCF_037356315.1). Classification (NCBI taxonomy): domain Eukaryota; kingdom Metazoa; phylum Chordata; class Amphibia; order Anura; family Ranidae; genus Lithobates; species Lithobates pipiens. Next base: position 106,135,589 of record NW_027507685.1, on the reverse strand, counting down.
ATATTTATTACAGCAAAAAAGGTACAAAATATTGTGGTTTTCTTTTTTCAAAATTGTCACTTTTTTGTTTATAGTGCAAAAAAATAAAAACCGCAGAGGTGATTAAGTACAACCAAAAGAAATCTCTATTTGTGGAGAATAAAAGGACATCAATTTTTTGGGTACAACCATGCAATTGTCAATTAAAGTGTAGCGAAAAAAAATGGGCCTGGTCTTTGCGCAGTCAATTCTTCTGGAGCTGAAGTGGTTAAAGAGAAAGTGTATATATATATAAAAAAAAAAAAAAAAAAAAGGAAAATAAAGAATTAAAAAAAATATATATCTTTTTTTACATGCCAGAACTAAAAGCAATAATTCTAGGTCCAACATTCGCAGTCAACTCTAAACTGATGACCTGTAGTGGCTTTAAAGCATCTCCTATAGAAAACATAGGGCACTGAAGTTTGGTGCCAGTTCAAGACTCGGCATGTTTAGTATCCATTTTCTTGGCGCAACCTCATCTTTTAGATTTGACCTAAAAAAAATTAAAAAATAAAAATAATAAAAACTGCTGTCTTAATATCAAATGGCATTAATAAGAATGGAACTACTGCCATTTTATTTATTATTATTATATTTATTAAATATATCATGTTTTGGGGGTTTTATGTAAACTTCAGGCCTAAAATATATATATTTATTTTTAAACGCGTGCAAAAAAAAATTTTTTTTAAGAAACACAATCACGGCTCTGCCAGTGAAAGGGTTAAGGCGCCTTCCGATCAGGTCACGTGACCTTCAGTTCCATTTCAACCTTTAGCAGGTTGCGTCAACTTCCTCTATACGGCTCCTGTATCATTGCGTAATATCAGGGAAATAAATACGTCTGTATAGACTGGAATCAGGGATCAATAAGAAATCGGCGGAGACTTCAGTTTTAATACATTTCGCACATTTATAAAAATCACACGGACTCCTCCCATCACTCTCCAGCAATATTCCTGTGGATCCCGATGAGCCGCTCCTGCCAGGCTCCCAAACCAGCGTCCAAAGTGCACTGGGAAGGACCGGCAATAAAAAAAAAAAAAGCGCCTGGTTCCCGCTTCAGATTAAAGGAGCAGCCGGCCTCGCAGACATTAATAGCCACGCGGCATTAACAGATTGTGACAAACGCAAATTCCTTTAAATGCATTAAATCTATTTATAGTAGGAAAGGCCCTCATCCTTTGTACTCAGTTATTGTGGGTTCAGGAGGACGGAGACCACAAGATAAGAAAAGTCTCACTAATCGATCAGGAGGCACGTGACTGATCTTCATACGCCTCTTCCTCCACAGCCAGAAGATGATCTACAAAATCCCAATAGAGGGCAACCTGTTATTGCTTGAGGAACCCAAATTTAGGGCCCCCGACCATTATAAAGGGTTATCAGTGATGTTATTTTTTTTTATATAATTTTTCAAGTTCTATGATGAAGATTTGTTTCAACTTTATCTTAAGAGGCTGCAATTTAACTTTTTTATTATTAGTAACATCACCAAAAAACAACAGTGCTACCACCACTACCAATACAACCAACACCACCAAAAACAATACCACCACCATCAACCCCACCACTGCCACCAACAATACCACCACTACCACTTCCACCAACACCACCAATACCATCAACATAACCGCCACCCACCCCTACCACCGACACCACCAACAATAATGCCCCCAACAACAATACCGCCACTACCACTATCAACATCACCACCAATACCACCACCAACCAACACCAACAATGGCCCCAACACTACCAAAAACAAATACCATCACCATGACCCTCAACACTACCACCAATAACAATACCACCACCACCCATAACAATACCACCACCCACTCCTGCCACCAACAATACCATCAACATCACCAGCAAAAATACCACCACCAATACCATCAAAAGCAACACCACCACCAATACCATCAGCAACACCACCACCAATACCATCAGCAACAACACCACCAATACCATCAGCAACAACACCACCAATACCATCAGCAACAACACCACCAATACCATCAGCAACAACACCACCAATACCATCAGCAACAAACACCAATACCATCAGCAACAACCCCACCAATACCATCAGCAACAACCCCACCAATACCATCAGCAACAACCCCACCAATACCATCAGCAACAACCCCACCAATACCATCAGCAACAACCCCACCAATACCATCAGCAACACCACCATCACCACCATCACCACAACCCCCACCACCATCACCACAACCACAACCAATAGCAATACCATCAACAATTCCACCATTCCAAAATTGTATAATGTATCTCCAGCTTAACAATAAACCCCCCCCCCCCCCCCAAGAACTGGAAGACTACGCTGTAGCTGTCTTTTGGCTATAGAGCAGTCAGGAACAGGTTAAAGGATCTGCTACTGAGGGTTGGATGCCAGATAGCACAGCATACCTTCAGAGGTCTAGTAGGGTCCATGCCTCAAGGATGGTGGCAAAGGCGAGACCTACTCAATTAGGTGTATGGTCATATAGTCATGGCTGATTGGGGTACACACACACACACACACACACACACACTTAAAATGTAATTTGTAGAGGTCTTTAGCAGATACACCACCATCCAGTCTCACATTCTTCAGCACCAAATGTGGTGCTCTTGTTATCTTTGCAGGAAGAACGTTCCTAGGCAGTATAACCGTCCTGCATTTTCTCCATTCGCAGACAACGGCCTCAATTCACAAAGCTAACATACCAGTATAATCCAAATTTTCAAGAAACAGTTATTTTCAGCCAAGTCCAATGTGAGTTGAAACAATTCAGGCACGTCTGAAATAAAGATTCTCGAGCTAAAGAATTGTGAATGGGGGGTCTAATCCTCCATATCGAGGACTGAAGAACAACCAGGCCTTTCAGTTTCCTCCGCTTTTTCCCAGCATTCCGTATCTATAGAATTCCTCATCAAATGTTCTATGAAATCTCTTGTGATGAGGGCACAGCTCATGTATATCTCCATTGGCCACCAAAATGTTGACCGCACCTCTAATCCCACTCTATCAGACCGCATTTTGGAGCCATTTCTGCTAAAATCCAGGAGGAGATCAAAGATCTCAAAAGGTTCCCTCACACCAGATTTAGATACAATAACAAAATGAAGCCAAACTCCAGCTTACACTTTATAATCCATTACAGCAGGGTTTTTCCCCACTTGAGATAAAGTTTTTACGTGAATAAAAGCTGATCATTTTAAGCACCCCAGACCTTCTGGTTGGATCACCAGATGCAAATAGAAAAAAGCCTATGTAATATACACTGGTCAAAAAATAAAAAAAATAAAAAAAGGGAGGAAAATTTTGAAAACACATCAGATCTCAATGGGGGAAAAAAAACTCATGCTGGATATCTATAGTGGTATGGACTGGGCAACGGTTGGGATCTATAGTGGTATGGACTGGGCAACGGGTTGGGATCTATAGTGGTATGGACTGGGCAACAGGTTGGGATTTATAGTGGTATGGACTGGGCAACGGGTTGGGATCTATAGTGGTATGGACTGGGCAACGGGTTGGGATCTATAGTGGTATGGACTGGGCAACAGGTTGGGATTTTATAGTGGTATGGACTGGGCAACGGGTTGGGATCTATAGTGGTATGGACTGGGCAACGGGTTGGGATCTATACTGGTATGGACTGGGTAACAGTTGGAATCTATACTGGTATGGTCTGAGTAACGGGTTGGGATCTATACTGGTATGGACTGGGTAATGGGTTGGGATCTATAATGTATGGACTGGGTAATCCATTAGGAAGGAAAGGATACCACATTGTTTAATGGAAATGAAAATGATCACCCTGCAGAGGGCGGAATTCAAAGACACCCCAAAAATCAAAGTGAAAAAATGATACAGCAGGGGAGTAAATTTTGCTGAAATTTCATTGCAGCGACTCAGAATGGTCTCAGTAGTCTGGATGGCCCCTCATGCGCTTGTATGCTGCCTGATGTCGTCGGGACATGCTCCTAATGAGAGGACGGATGGTGTCCTGGCATATTTCCTCCCAGATCTGGACCAGGACATCACTGAGCTCCTGAACAGACTGAGGTGCAACCTGGCAGGATGGACTGAAACATAATGTCCCCGAGATGTTCTATTGGATTTAGGTCAGGCGAGTGTTGGGACCATTCAATGGCATCCATTCCTTCATCCTCCAGGAACTGGATGCATACTCTCACCACATGGAGGCCCCGTGGAGGAACCCAGGACCCACGGTACCAGTGTAGGGTCTGAAATGGGTCCAAGGTCTCAACTCCAGTCCTCAAGGCGCCCCAACAGATCATGTTTTCAGGATTTCCCTCAGATGAAATGCCTGTGGTAATTACTAAGGCAGTGAAACTGGTCAATCACCTGTGCAAAATAATGCAAACCCTGGAAAACATGACCTGTTGCTGCGCTTTGAGGCCTGGAGTTGAGAAACACTGGTCTAGCCTCTAGAGGTCTGTGCGTCCCTCCATGGACATGCCTCCCCAGACCATCACTGACCCACCAAACCAGTCATGCTTAACGATGTTACAGGCAGCATAACGTTCTCCATGGCTTCTACAGAACCTTTCACGTCTGTCAAATGTGCTCAGGGTGAACCTGCTCTCATCTGTGAAAAGCATAGGGCACCAGTGGTGGACCTGCCAATTCTGGTGTTCAATGGCAAATGCCAAACCAAGCTCACGGTGCCGGGCAGTGAGCACCACGCCCACTAGAGGACATCGGGCCCTCAGACCACCCCAACGAAGTCTGTTTTTGATTGCCTGGTCAGAGACATTCTTACCAGTAGTCTGCTGGAGGTCATTTTGTAGAGCAGTGCTCATCCTGTTCCTCCTTGCACAGAGGAGCAGATACCGGTCCTGCTGATGGGTTTAGGACCTTCTACGGCCCTGTCCAGCTCTTGTAGAGTAATTGCCTGTCTCCTGGAATCTCCTCAATGCTCCTGAGCCTGTGTTGGGAGACACAGCAAACCTTTTGGCAATGGCAACGTATTGATGTGCCATTATGGAGGAGTTAAACTGCCTGTGTAACCTCTATAGGGTCCA
>NW_027507685.1:105955632-106130304 GCF_037356315.1 Lithobates pipiens | reverse complement strand
TTGCGACTATAAACCAATAAAGAAAAGAAGTCGTCCCAAGTGCTGCAAATCACACAAAGCCCACCCCTGTGTACGAAGAGCACAGCCTCAGCCCAGTCCCCCCCCCAGGGCCTTGCCCACCAATGCATTTCGCCCCCCCACCCCACGGTGGGGCGAAACACGTTGGGAGCGTAGCCTGGAGGGAGTCTGGGCTGAGGCTGCTCACTCTTCCTATACAGGGGGAGGGGGTTTTGTGTGATGTGTGGTACTTCAGACTTTTTCTTTATTGGTATTTCACGGAGCCTACACAAGCCCTTTCCCTGCCTGCATTACCAGCGGTCAAGGACCTACCGAAGCCTTGAGCGGGAACCCTTAATTCTGCCATCACTCTTTTTCCTGTACAGAACCTGCAATTCCAGACACCCTAGCTAGGGCCTCATGCACAAGATCCAAGAGTTTGGATGCGGGGAAAGGGCACAGGCACAGCCATTCAGCCCCACCACCGGCAGCCTGTAAAGCTCTATAAGAGGTTGAAAGCTGTGGAATCCGGCTGGTGCACCGAGCAATACTAACGTTTGGGGCAGTGTCCGGGGATGATTTCCCAAATCTGTCTGCATGCCTGCAACCTAAGTCCTTGTACACACTGGCCATTTGGCCCTGATGCATGAGACCCAAGGGTTTAGATGTGGGAAGAAAGCACATGCACACAAGCCCCACCACTGGCAATCTCAAAATCTAGAAAAGGCTGAAAGCTGCTAGACCCAGCTGGTGCACTAAGCAATACTAACATTTGGGGCAGTATTTGGCCCCGATGCATGAGAGGCAAGGGTTAAGATGTGGGAAGAAGGTACAGGCACACAAGCCCCACCACCAGCATTCTCAAACACTACAAGAGGCTGATGCATCATGCAATACAAACATTTGGGGCAGTATGTGATCAGGGATGGTTTCCCCAGATCTGTCTGCCTGCAACCTAAGGTCTTCTGCACACTGACCATTTGGTGCCAATACATGAGACCCAGGGGTTTTTGGATGTGGGAAGAAGGCACAGGCACACAAGCCCCACCACCGGCAGTCTCAAACTCTACAAGAGGCTGAAAGCTGCTGGAGCCAGCTAGTGCACCAAGCAATACTAACATTTGAGGCAGTATTTGGCCCTGATGCATGAGATCCAAGGGTTTGGATGTGGGAAGAAGGCACAGGCCCACAAGCCCCACCTCCAGCAGTCTCAAACTCTACGAAAGGGTGAAAGCCACCCGGGTTTTAGCACTGGGAGGTACGTACACTTAGGGCAGTATACACTCACAGAAAAAAGCCCAGAACACGAGGAGACCCCACCACCAGCAGCCTGTAAAACTTTAATGGGAATGTTGCTTGTTGCACCACCTGGGTGTAGCAACGTTCAGCCTAACATTTGGGGCAATAAGCTCTCTGGGGTGATTGTTTCAAATCCGTGGGAGTCTGCCACCTAAGGCCTTGTGCCGAATCCGCCGCAGAGACCACTTTTATCTGAGAGCAGACCGCCCGCTGTTTACAAAGATAACGGGGTTGTGGCAACCTGCTATCTGCTGCCATAACCCTGGTATTTGCTGTCAAACAGCCAACGTATAACGACGGTGGGCAGTCCGTAAGGGGTTAAACATCTAGGTAGGGCGATCAATGGGTTAAAATGTGTGCCTAGCCAGTGTGCTGCTTTTACTAAGGGATGTGCCTTGCAGGGAAATAAGATCTAGCATTTATGTAGGCAGAGCTCTATCCTGTGTCCTCTCCTCGACCATCAGCGGGTGTCGGTGGACATCCATTGGCTGGCAGCCGCTGATCGGCTTCTGCTGCGATTAATACCCAAAAGCGCAGTCATATTTAAATTATATATATGTGTGTGTGTGTGTGTGTGTGTGTGTGTGTGTGTGTGTTTTAAATTTTTTTGCACTGAATGGCTGCCCTGTAGCAGTAAATCTGCTGTGGGGCGGTCAGCAAGGGATTAATGTTCAGGGTCAGGCTTTAGAGAAACTAGTAAATTAAAATAGCACCCCGGAGACCGCCACTCAGATGGCGGCTTCATTCAGCTAATGGCTCGTTATACTAACAAGGATACTGGGAAGGAAAAAAAAAAAAGTAGTGAGGACGCAAACTTGACAACACAACCAATGAGCCAGCTAAGAGAAGGGAGAAGGAAGAAAAAGACGAACGAAAAAAGACGAACGAAAAAAGACGAACGAAAAAAGACGAACGAAAAAAGACGAACGAAAAAAGACGAACGAAAAAAGACGAACGAAAAAAAGACGAACGAAAAAAGACGAACGAAAAAGGACGAACGAAAAAAGGACGAACGAAAAAAGGACGAAAGAAGTAATGGTTGATTAAGGCGTGTGAACACATCCCATTAAATGTGTAAAAAGGTGATCCTGAAGACATGGCAGGGGAGTCCCAGGTAATAAGCCCCCAAAATCTAATTTCAAAACAAAAACTGGCCAGTGACATTGAATAAAGGTCAAATCCACCGTTTTTTCAGCATGTTACACCTGTCTTTAGGGAGTGGAACGTGGTACCAATGGGAACCCTGAGATTGGTCATCATTAGAAATCACAGGCCCAGAGCCGCTCAGGATGGCTCTGTACAGCCGTGTGTGTCTGTGATCTGAGCCATCCAATAACTATGCAGGTCAAAGTCATTCTCTGGTGCTTTTACATAAATGGCACTCCAAAAATACACATCCACCATCACCCCATTAACCACTTCCATACATCAAGACCTCCAGTACTTCTCTCCTACATGTAAGAATCTATCATTATATATATATATATATATATATATATATATATATATATATATATATATATATATATATATATATATACATACATATATATACACACATACACACGCGCACACACACCCCAGCTTCACACACTACGACAACCCCACCCATAGATCACACACTACGGCTCTTTAGGATTAGAGAAGCGGGTCTGTGGAGGTCGGAGTTGTCAATTAGACATGTGTCGGCCCTCTGTCAGAACGGCAGCCAATTCCTCCAACCAATTCCCTTCATCCGAAGGACCACAAGCTGTTCCCGTTCCTTCTACTGAACACAAATGACGCCACCATGATTAGATTCAGGATGCCGCTTCCAGGTACAGGAAACGCACGCAAGTCCGACGGAGGATCTGTTTTTTTTAAATGATAAGATACATTTGAGAAGTCGGCTCATCCAACAAAAACAAAAAATTTGAGCAGATTCAGAACCCCCTCTCCCCCAACCGGTTGGCAGATGGTAAACACAGCAATGTCGTCCCAGCAACAGGAAGAGCCTGACAGATCTCTGTGGCAGGATCACCGGGGATTGTTTTAGCGAGTTCACATTGTGGCCTATTGCAAAATGACGGCCGGGCAGGACTTTCATCGATCAGGGTGGAGGTTAGATGACACAGCCAATGACTGATCAGTGTACTGGCCTGTTGCCGGTACTATGTGATCGCTGTGACCAATCACAGATCACGTGACAGTTGTAAACAACGGGTGGCTTCCTTTTCATGCCATCCATTGTGTACAATTGTGTTGCTAGCTGCGATTGGTCACAGTGATCACATGGTACAGACTAGAGGTGCACTGAATGGAAATTCTGGTGTCAAAACCAAACATGTAGGAGAGATAGAGACAGAGACAGAGATTTATTTGTTTATTTTTTTGTATATAAAAAATTGTAATGTTAGGATTTTTTAATATCATGAATGAAAAAAAACTATTGTCGCCCATTAGCGGCACCTTTTTAAGAAAAATGCATCCCTTTAAACTCTATGTACGTCTTCACCAAGGTCCGCTGCGATTCCATTAAAACCACTTCAGCCCCGGAAGAATTTACCCCCTTCCTGACCAGAGCACTTTTTTTGCGATGCGGCACTGTGTGGCTTTAACCGGCGATTGCATGGTCATGCGACGTTGTACCCAAACAAAATTGACATTCTTTTTTTACCCACAAATAGAGTTTTTTGATGGTATTTGATCACCTCTGCGGTTTTTCTTTTTTGCACTATAAAAAAAAAAAAAAGGAAGGAAGAAGAGCGACAATTTTGAAAAAATAAAAGTAATATTGCTTTACTTTTTGCTATAGTAAATACCACCCCCCCCCCCCCCCGATATGTATTCTTATACATATTTTAGGGGGAAAAAAAAACGCAATAAGCGTATATTGATTGGTTTGTACAAAAGTTACAGCGTCTACAAAATAGGGGATATATTTATGGCATTTTTATTATTATTTTTTTATTAGTCTGCGGCGGTCTGTGATTTTTATCGTGACTGCGAGATTGCGGCGGACACATCGGACACTTTTGACACCATTTTGGAACCAGTGACATCTATACAGCGATCAGTGCTATTAAAATGCACAGATTACTGTGTAAATGACACTGGCAGGGAAAGGGGTTAAACGCTAGGGGGCAATCAAGGCGTTAAGTGTGTTCTAGGGAGTGATTCTAACTGTGGGAGGGGATGGGCTCACTACACATGACAGCGATCACCGCTTCCGATGACAGGGAGCAGTAAATGCCTTGTCTACATAGGCAACTCCTCGTTCTGCCGCTTCGGGTCACGACCGCGGGCCCCCCTGGTCGACAGAGTCCGCGGGACCCGTAGGCACACTCACAGAGTACACGACGTGCATGCCCCACCGGCGGCGCGTACAAGCCCACCAAGCCGTGTTTTAAAGGGGGCATACAGGTAAGCCCGTTTGCCCAACCATGCCATTGTGCTGACGTACATCATCGTGCGCTGATCAGCAAGCAGTTAAAATTCTACTTGCTGTATTTCAGTTATATATATATATATATATATATATATATATATATATATATATATAAAATAATGTGCCTCCCCGTTGTTGAAATGCATTGAAAACGCAGCAATAACGCACCCGTGTTAAATGTTTGATGCAGTTTTTGAGTCACGTGACCTATGAAAAACACTCCATGAGCACATTAAAAGTGTGGCTATGTCGCAAGGAAAATCACGTGCGTTTTTTGGCGCCATAATCCACACCCTTTTTTCCAATCAGTAAAATGCCCAACACACCAATATTGGCCAATCACAGCCCATCTGTAGCACGTGACTAGCTTTGGCCAATCACAGCTAACCACAACAAAACACACTGAATGAATCCATTTCATTCGGTAAACATACAACAAACTTCAGGGATATTGAAAACACACCTGATCCCAGCGCCCTATGGAATATTCTTTTATGACAGGTACCATGAAGAGATTGCTCCTCACTCACCTACAGCGGATGTTATAAATGATGAGTTGACTATAATATACAATGTGGTTGATTAAAAAAAAAAAATAAAAAAAAAACAACACTAACAGCGCTCAGTATATAAATCTAAAAGATTTCTCAGACCTCACCTATAGGTCATAGAGAGTGAAATGGTAAACTATTTTAACCCTTTCCCGCCGAGCGTACGCATATCTGCGTACTCGGCTTCCGGGGGGTATACCGGGATGATGCCCGCACCTGCAGGCATCATCCCGGTACCGTTTTCTTCAGCAGGCGATTGGCTTTCCAGCCATAACAACCGATGCGGCTAAAAGCCGCTCGGCTGTTATGCCGGAGGAGCGGGAGGGGACGTCCCCCCCCTCCCGCCGCCTCCCGCCGCTGTTACCGGTGCTCCCGTTTGATCGGGAGCACCGATTCAAGTTGCGCTGCCTCCGGCCACTGGGGAGGAACTGGAACGAAGCCGTAATCGGCTTCGTTCCAGTCTCCTCATAGTAAACACGGAAGCGACGTCATTACGTCACTTCCCGTTTACTCGGCTGCCAATGGCGCCGGTTTTAAAAAAAATATCCGGTATTCAGAATCACCGTTTTCGGCGATCTGAATACATTGAAGTGTAAAGGAGGGGTGGGGAGTCTTTTAGACCCCCGATCCCTCCATAAAGAGTACCTGTCACCACCTATTACTGTCACAAGGGATGTTTACATTCCTTGTGACAGCAATAAAAGTGATCAAAATTTTTTATTTTTTTTTTAAAACAATTTAGTCATTTTAAAATAAATAAAAAAAATTTTTTAAAGCGTCCGCCGTCCCCGCGAGCTCGCGAAGCAAAGAAAACGCATACGGAAGTCGCTCCCGCGTATGTAAACGGTGTTCAAATCACACATGTGAGGTATCGCTGCGATCGTCAGAGCGAGAGAAATAATTCTAGCACTAGACCTCCTCTGTAACGCTAACCTGGTAACCGTAAACATTTTTTAAAGCGTCGCCTATTGAGATTTTTTAGGTACCATACTTTGTCGTCAATCCACAAGTGCGTGCGATTATAAAGTGTGACATGTTTGGTATCTATTTACTCGGCGTAACATTATCTTTCACATTATGCAAAAAAATTGGGCTAATTTTACTGTTTTTTTTTTAATTCATCAAAGTGTCCCTTTTCCCAAAAAGTTGCGTTTAAAACACCGCTGCGCAAATACCGTGTGACATAAAATATTGCAACAATCGCCGTTTTATTCTCTAGAGTCTCTGCTAAAAAAATATATATAATGTTTGGGGGTTCCAAGTAATTTTCTAGCAAAAAATATGGATTTTAACTTGAAAACACCAAATTCCAAAAATAGGCTTAGTCATGAAAGGGTTAAAATAAGCGATCTAATTTAGAACGCCACTAATCACATTATAAGCATCACACTTATCACATGCTAGCAAAAGTCCATAATTGAAGGTGATAGCGGTAAAAGTGTCAGCAAAGAGGTGCCATCCACCGTGGAGATACATTTCAGTCACAAGGAGTAACAGTCCTACACCATCACCGTTTCCACCTTTGTGCCATCCCCCATGGCTGCCCGCTTACCAGAACAGTACTGCAAACAGGCTTTGCATATTAGATCTTTCAATCTTTCTGCTCCTCCAGGTCTCTTTACTCATCCACACACCGACAAAATCTCCTCATTAAGCGTCAACATGTAAGGATACACAAGGGATCTGATATAGTGTTATACCCTTTATTGCACTTACACCTTCCCCCCTTACAAATTGCGCTTACATCAACATAAAGATAAAAATCAGCATAAAAAGCGTGTCAGCTCAGCACAACGACAATCTCACCAACGATCGGTTTTTTATCTATACGATCCGCTCGATGAGTCCCGGGAATCGTTCGCTGCTACCGACCGTGTACCTCACGTGGTCACGCTCTGACGCGTTTCGTGCTTACATCTTCAGAGGGCGTCGGTAAACATAGTTGCTTATACCAATCATAATGTGTGTAAAAAAAAATTTTAAATTAAGAAAAAGGGAAGGATCCTGATCGCTTCCCCAGAGCAGTACAAGGTTACTTGTGCTTAATTTTCCAAAAAACTGACCAAAAAAAAAAAACAACTTCACAAAACTCGCCAGGCCTCTTACTAAGTACCTTGGACTGTCTACTTTCCAAAAAAGGGGATCATTTGGGGGGATATTTCTACTTTTTCCTGGCGTTTTTGTTGGGCCTCAAGAAATTAGATCGGCCATCAGTAATTGATCGATTTTTCAGATATATATCCTCATAGGTTGTGGTAACTTTCCTACACACTAAATATATATAAAAAATACATTTTGCACAAAATTTCTGAAAAAAAAAAATAATAATTTGCAAAATTTTAAAAACCGAAAAACGTTTGACCTTTTTTTCGGTTATATAATAAAAATGAAAAAAAAAAAAACTAATAAAAAAAACCTGCAGAGGTGATCAAATACCACCAGAAGAAAACTATTTGTGTAAAAAAAAAAAAAAAAGAAAAAAGTCAAAATTTTATTTGGGCACGTTGTTGCATCACCGGGCAATTGTTAGTCAACCACTTAATGACTGCCCGCCACAGACGTACCTGCGGCAGGTCGGCTCTCCTGTGTCATTGTATGTCAGCGAGTAGGCTTGACGTCCTCCGGCGACCCGCGGTGAGGGGGAGGCAGAATGGGGGGGGGGGGGGGGATCTGCCTTTGTAAACAAGGCGGATCCCCATTCTGACGGGAACATGACAGATCTTCTGCTCCCCCAGTGATCGGAAACAGCAATCCCTGTCATGTTTCAGTAAGCCCACCCCCCCCAGTTAGAACACAAACAGGGAACACAGTTAACCCCTTGATCAACCACCCCCCCCCCCCCAGTGTTAACCCCTTCCCTGCCAGTGTCATTTTTACATTGATCGGGGCATTTATATAGCACTGATCAATGTTATAATGTCATTGGTCCCCCCCCAAAAAAAAAAAAAAAAAAGGAGTGTAATTTGGGGTCAGATTGGTCTGCCGCAATGTCGCCATCCCGAGGGAAAAAAATAATAATAATCGCAGACTGCCACTAGAGACAATGAAAAAAATAATTATAATATAATATAATATATATATATATATATATATATATATATATATATATATATTTTTTTTTTTTTTTTTTTTTTTTAATTAAAAACACACCCCATTGTTCTATAAAATATATTTATAAAAATTCTAACTCTCGTCGTCTTCAACAAAAATGAATAAATAAAAATTAGATATTTTAATAATAAATAAAAAAAGAGAAGAGGTTTAGATGTTCATATAAGAAAAAAAAAAAAAAGTATATATATATATATATATATATATATATATATATATATATATATATATATATATATATATATATATATATATATATATATATATATATATATATATACACATACATACATATATATATACACATATATATATATATATATATATATATATACATACACACACACACACACACACACTCTAACCCCATTGAGATAAATATTTTTTTAATTGTCTCTACTGCTAATGGCAGCAATCTGCGATTTTTAGCGGAACGGCGACATTGTGGCGGACAATATAAAATATATTAAAATCTTGCGGCGATGTCTCACATGTGTGGTTTGAACACCATTTACACAACTACAAAAAAAATAAAAAATTTCCCTCCCTTTTGGACCATTGGGTGGAAGTCTGACGTTGCTTCCGTCATTCAACGGTATGGGGCAGAGTGGGAGGGGCCATCATTTCCTCACTCGACTTCCAGCCTCTGGGAGGGGAAAGGATTGGATCATTTCCGCCACTACCGACGGCTCAGGTATGCGGCGGAGATGACTGGGACACAGCAGGGGGAGTAGGGGCATGCCTCTCACTCCACCAATAAAAAGGTGAGGAGACCGCCTGCTGTTTTTAAAGATACCCGGGGATTATGGCAGCTATCTGCCTCTAAAAACAATGGTATTCCTTGTCAAAGGGCCGACGTAGAAGGATAGCGGGCAGTGGTTACTTTTTTTTTTTTTTTTTTAAATGTACCCCCCCCCCAGTTTCAAGAATTGAAAGATGCTTTAGAAGAAGCGAAAGTATTTTTGCAAGACTGACCACACAAGGTCCCTGGTACTCAAGACAAAAAAAAAAAAAAGGAAGGAAAATGGATGCGCCATTTGAGGGAACATAAGGCCAAAACAATCCCAGCGTTGCGGACGCCATATCGGACGCCATATGTTGCAACTAACGATCATTATCACATTAATTGTTGCTGAAAATGTTTCCAGAATAAAGTGTGGATTTCATTTTTTTCTATCGCGCTTCTTGGAAGTTTGGGGTGTCCCCTTTGTGTTCCAACATGACTGTCCACCAGGGCACAAAGCAAGGTCCATGAAGACATGGATGAGCAAGTTTGAGGTGGAGGAACTTGGCTTGGCCCCTTAGTTTCAGTGAAGGGAACTCTTAAGGCGTCAGCATACCAAGACATTTTGGACAATGTTATACTCCCAACTTTGTGGGAACAGTTTGGGGATGGCCTCTTCCTGTTCCAACATGACTGCGCACCAGTGCACAAGGCAAGGTCCATAAAGGGTCCTGACCCCAACCCGATAGAACACCTTTGGGATGAATTAGAACAAACAGGTTGAGGTCAGGACACTGTGAAGGCCAGTCAAGTTACTCCACCCCAAACTCGCTCATCCATGCCTTTATGGACCTTGCTTTGTCATGTTGAAACATGAAGGGGTCATCCCCAACCTGCTCTCACAAAGTTGGGAGCATGAAATTGTCCAAAATGTCTTGGTATGCCGACGCCTTAAGAGTTCCCTTCACTGGAACTAAGGAGCCAAGCCCAACCCCTGAAAAACAACCCCACACCATAACCCCCCCTCCACCAAATGATTTGGACCAGTGCACAAAGCAAGGTCCATAAAGACATGGATGAGCGAGTTTGGGGTGGAGGAACTTGGCTTGGCCCCTTAGTTCCCGAGAAGGGAACTAAGTTGTTAGCATACCAAAACATTTTGGACAATTTCATGATCCCAACTTTGTGGGAACAGTTTGGGGACAGCCCCTTCCTATTCCAACATGAATGTGCACCAGTGCACAAAGCAAGGTCCATAAAAGACATGGATGAGCAAGTTTGGGGTGGAGGAACTTGACTGGCCTTCACAGAGTCCTGACCTCAACCCCCCCCCCCATAGAACACCTTTGGTGATGAATTAGATCGGAGACTGTGAGCCAGGCCTCCTCGTCCACATCAGTGCCTGACCTCACAAATGCTCTTCTGGAAGAATGGTCAAACATTCCCATAGACACACTCCTAAACCTTGTGGACAGCCTTCCCAGAAGAGTTGAAGATGGTATAGCTGCAAAGGGTGGGCCAACTCAATATTGAACACTACGGACTAAGGCTGGGATGCCATTAAAGTTCATGTGCGTGTAAAGGCAGATGTCCCACAACCAGTAAAGTAGCACAGTGCCAAATAGCAAAAGAATGCTCTGCCCATAAAGGAGGTAAATCTTCCAAAGTGCTTAATATGGTTCAAGTATTCTTTGCGTTTTCTTAATTCACTGAAGATGCTTTCTACTCCTTTAGTAAATCAACCCCCAATATGTGACAAAATCCCAAAATGTAAACTGGATGAATCACCAGTTCCAGGATCCGTCTTATGTGCCATCAACGTAGCAAAAAAATAAATAATAATGGCTGTGTATGTGTGAATGAACGCAGATAAAATCCATCTACTGATATCAAATTATTCGATACGAGGAAATAGAAGAATGAAGGAGGTCATCACCAGGTTTGATCTACTTAAAAAAAGACAGATACATCAGCCAACCTCTGATGGAGCAGACCTGATCTACGGAAGATGAAGCAGAGGTTACGTTGTTACCAGCCATGTATACATCTCGATCCCTCCAGTACTCTCAGAATGAAAATGCAACACGTCCAAGACTCAGAATCCACTGATAGGTTCCCCGTTGAACCACTTGAGATCCAAGACACGGATCTCGGAAATAACGGACAGGTTCTCCGTCCAACCAATGCAGATCCTAGACACGGACCTCAGAATCGACTGACAGGTTCCCCGTCCAACCATTTGAGATCCAAGACACGGATCTCAGAAATAACTGACAGGTTCATCATACAACCAATGGAGATCCAAGATACAGATCTCAGAATCCACTGACAGGTTCCCTGTCCAACCTGTGGAGATCCAAGATACAGATCTCAGAATCCACTGACAGGTTCCCTGTCCAACCTGTGGAGATCCAAGACACGGATCTCAGCATCCAGTTCCCCATCACTGGAGACATTGGTGGTCATAGGAAGTTCCCGTTACAGGACCAAAGAGGAGCCATCTACTCATCCTCAGATCCTCCTTCACATACCTGGATGAGGATCATTCTCTTTTTCCCAGAATACACACATCTTATAATGAGCGGCTGACCGGGATCTTTGTGCGATTTGTATCCCCCCCCCCCCCCCCCGTGACACATTCCGGTGTAACTGATTAAACTTCGCGCTGCTCCCTACACGGCTCCACTAATTATTCATCTCTGGAGGGAAACGAGACATTCTACAGAGCAATCTCCCTAAATGTTTCATGGAGTCACTACAGAGCAGATCCATTCCAAGAGAGAGGGGGGAGGGGGAACATCACCATCATTACACCACACATAGGCAGAAGATGTAGAAATATAAACACTCACAACACAGACCCCCGATATGCACAAAACACAACATAACACAGAGACCATCATCTGCACAATACACAGACCCCAGACACACAAACCACAACACACACCCCATCCACGCAAACCACAACACAGACCCCCCATCTGCGCAAAACACAACACAGACCCCCCCATCTACGCAAAACACAACACAGACCCCCCCATATCGACACAAAACACAGACTCTTCCCCCCCCCCCCCATCGACACAAAACACAGACTCTTCCCCCCATCGACACAAAACACAGACTCCCCCCCCCCCCATCGACACAAAACACAGACTCTTCCCCCCCCCCCCCCATCGACACAAAACACAGACTCTTTCCCCCCCCCCCCCCCATCGACACAAAACACAGACTCTTTCCCCCCCCCCATCGACACAAAACACAGACTCTTTCCCCCCCCCCATCGACACAAAACACAGACTCTTTCCCCCCCCCCAATCGACACAAAACACAGACTCTTTCCCCCCCCCCAATCGACACAAAACACAGACTCTTTCCCCCCCCCCAATCGACACAAAACACAGACTCTTTCCCCCCCCCGAATCGACACAAAACACAGACTCTTCCCCCCCCCCCCCAATCGACACAAAACACAGACTCTTCCCCCCCCCAATCGACACAAAACACAGACTCTTTCCCCCCCCCAATCGATACAAAACACAGACTCTTCCCCCCCCCCCATCGACACAAAACACAACACAGACCCAAATTACATAAAAACACAACACAGACCCCCCCATCTACGCAAACCACAACACGGACCCCCATATACGCAACAGACCCCCATCTACGGGAAAACACAACACAACACGGACCCCCATCTACACAAACCAAAACACAACACGGACCCCCATCTACACAAACCAAAACACAACACGGACCCCCATCTACACAAACCAAAACACAACACGGACCCCCATCTACACAAACCAAAACACAACACGGACCCCCATCTACACAAACCAAAACACAACACGGACCCCCATCTACACAAACCAAAACACAACACGGACCCCCATCTACACAAACCAAAACACAACACGGACCCCCATCTACACAAACCAAAACACAACACGGACCCCCATCTACGGGAAAACACAACACGGACCCCCATCTACACAAACCAAAACACAACACAGACCCCATCTACACAAACCAAAACACAACACGGACCCCCATCTACACAAACCAAAACACAACACGGACCCCCATCTACACAAACCAAAACACAACACGGACCCCCATCTACACAAACCAAAACACAACACGGACCCCCATCTACACAAACCAAAACACAACACGGACCCCCATCTACACAAACCAAAACACAACACGGACCCCCATCTACACAAACCAAAACACAACACAGACCCCCATCTACACAAACTAAAACACAACACAGACCCCCATCTACACAACAAACCCCCCCATCTACACAATCCACAACACAGACCCCCATCTACACAAAAACACAACACAGACTCCCATTTACAAACTCATTTATACAAAACAGAAGACAGACTCAGACAAAACACAACACACACACACACAACATACACCATGTAGTACCATTGCAGGATAAAGCACGCACATCCAGGGATACAATACGACGACGTCCGCCTTTTACCATACAGGAGACAGGGAATGTCATCAGTTATTCACTCTGACACATACACACTAATCAATAACACAACCCAAAGAAACAAAAATTTCACCGGCTTGTGCGGGTAGCGTGGTGTCAGTCACCCGGCACATATATGAGGTTCACGTGTCGTCCGTCAGTCATAATCAGAGAACCTCGCAGGGAAACGATCACTTAACATCCCACAACCTGGGAGGAGGACAAAACTTTCCTCAACCAGCACGAGCAACACTCACTATACACTAAACTCTATATATAATCTATACACTACACTCTATATATAATCTACACACTATATAATCTATACACTATATACACTACACTCCGTATATAATTTATACACGCTATACATATTCTATACATGACACCAGAAATGTGGAACAATGTAACAATGTCAGATCCAGACACACACACACACGCGTATATTCAAATTCCAACAAGCAGCCGAAGGATTTGCTTTCTAAGACTTGAATGATGAATGAGAATGTCCGGGAGGATCACCGAGAAGCTGGAATGGTCTTGAAGATCTCACACACCTTCAGACATCCTCGGAGGATGAGGATCCCATCCGCACACACACATCCTCGGAGGATCCAGTGGCTCACTGGTATCCAGCACACCGCAGTCCACCAAGGACACAACGTACTGGAGATGAATGAAGACGGATACAAAGTAGCAAATAAAATAGAACACAAATCAGCCCCAAACGATGGTTCTTCACAGCAACGTTTTGCAGCGTTCCGCGTCCTCATCACATCCCCCACCCCCAATCACTGATGTTCCTGACATCTGTCCCTGGACCATTCCCCCCCCCCCCCCCATTGTTTCCATCGCACGGTAAACAAACCTCAGAAGGTACCTGAGCGCTCGCAGGCTCCATTCATTCCACACGCTCATCTCAGCACAGTCTGTCCCGCAGCAACGTGAGAAACTGACTAGAGGCTGAGGGACACCATCTGGCAGACCTGGGGGGGGGGGGGGAAGAGTGCGCATGTGCAGGGAGAACAAATCCCTATTCATCACACAGAGAGGTGCTCAGGAGAGGGGCCACCGACTCCAAACAAACAAGCCTGGACCACAGATAGGTAACTACAGATCCCGGGAGCAGAGAGGATGGAGGAGGAGGACGTACAGCAAGGATATTCTGCACACACTGCGTCCCCATCTATTATTATTATTATACGAGATTATATAGAGTGTCAGCAGTCTGTGCAAAGCTTCACTAACAGTGCAATACACGGGGGATAGAGGTCGGAGGGTATGAAGGAGGAGAATACAGGAAGTGCATATCTATTCATTAAAGACAAGAGGGTCAGAGGTCTACAAAATGATAATGATGATGAATAAGAAGAAGGTGGTTAGGAGGTCCATATATAAAACAAATAAAAGACTAAAAAGGTCATAAAAATGAATTATATACACACACACACACACACACACACTGTATATTATAGATGGTTAGACGTCCATATATAAATAAAAAAAAACTAATTTAATTAAAAAGCATGAATAAAAGAAAAAGAGATAGATAGATAGATAGAGATATATATACACACACACACACACACACACACACACACACACACACACACATTCATTTAATGTGGACACGTAAACCTCTTCTCTTTTATCATTATTTATTATTAAAATATATATTAATAATAATGACAGATTATATATATATTTTTTATTATTATTATTTTTTTTGTTAGAGACAAGAGGGTTATAAACATAAACATATATATATATATATAATAAAGAATAATGGGGTTAGAGTGGTGTTTATTATATATATATATATATATATATATATATATATATATATACATATATATATACACACACACACACACACTAGATGTTCAAAAAATAGTAAAAGAAGACAATTAGATGTCAATATTATATATATGTATACATATAATAATAAGTATAAATAGAAAATTATATATATATATATATATATATATATATATATATATATATATATATATATATATATATATCCGCCTAACCCCGGTTGCATTTTATTTATATATACATTATAATAACTTAAAAACAAGAGGGTCAGATCCACTGTATATACATTATTTATAATAAAGAGTAAGAAGGTAAGGCACACACACACACACACACAATACATACACACACCCTCTAGTCTTTTATCTCTCTCTCCTCTAACCTTCTTGTTATTTATTATCAGAGATAGAGATATATATATATATATATAAAAAAAATTCCCCTGAACATTAGTCTGTTGCGCCCCTCCCCCATGGGGTAGGATGGGTGGAGGGGTTTGCGGGATTCTCACACGTTACATTGTTGCGGATCTCTCATGTATTGTAGCAACCACCATGGCAACCTGAAGAATACCACAATTCGGGAGACACGCGGTGATGACCCGGTGCGACCCACACTACATTCCAGGCTGGGAGGACACCACACATTGGGGGGGTCAGCTCTGGCTAGGATGGCACTCAGCATTTCAGGGGATTGACCCTCTATACTGAACACCTGAAGGGTGGAGCTCCTCCCATGCTTTTTAATCTAAGCTTGGAGGCGGGGACAGGCCACACCCCCTCCTTCTGACAACACAGCCTGCAAAGAGACGGCTGCTCCAGACAGGTGTCAGCAATGGGAGGGTGGAGGAGGGAGGAAGGGGGAGTGTCAGTAGGAAGGAGGGGGAATAAAGGGGGCGTGTCCGTAGGAAGGAGGGAGAATAAAGGGGGCGTGTCCGTAGGAAGGAGGGGGAATAAAGGGGGCGTGTCAGTAGGGAGGGGGAATAAAGGGGGAGTGTCAGTAGGAAGAATAAAGGGGGCGTGTCAGTAGGAAGGAGGGGGAATAAAGGGGGCATGTCAGTAGGAAGGAGGGGGAATAAAGGGGGCGTGTCAGTAGGGAGGGGGAATAAAGGGGGCGTGTCACCCATCCCTCCCTCTTGTTGCTTCCAGTGATTGGAGAGAAGGGAAGTGGCGGTGATGAGGTGGGCGTCTCCTTGTAGCAGTGTTGTCAGTGCCCGGCTCTGACCTCATTGCCAGGCTTACAAAGCTCATATGAAGGTGAGACGAAGACCTCCCATGTACAGCCCGGACCTGTTATTGGGGGGGGGAGAGAAACACAAAGCTTATAGGGGGGACCAGCCATCCAACGCACCTGGAAGTTCCTCTTTACAAGGCTGCAATGATCAGGGACGCAGGAGGCGGGGCCAGGAAATAAAAAGCACCTCCCTCCTTATGGACCAACACCACGGAGCCACCAGGTGGTCCGGATGCTTCACCCCCCACCTCTATGTGCCCTCCCAAGGCTGGAGCTCCATTTATGGGCGTTCCTATAGGGGGTGGGGAGGCACAGCACTTGGCACTGCCCCCTTCTCTACATGACTCTTTAAGCCGCCCCCTGCTCCTACAGACAAGCGCCGTCAGTCATGGCGCTCCTTGCTCGCTGAGTTGTTGGAAAGCAGCAACAGCCGGGGCAGTCAGTCAGGTACTTATACTAGCTGCTAGGAATACAGATTCATCACACGAAGTGTAATATATGTATAAAGGAGTGAAGGAAGTATCCTGGAGACCACCTGATCCCCTCAGTCTGAGGTCTGCTGTACTTATACTAGCTGCTATAAATAAAAGTACATGGTATGAGTTTTTCAGATAGGAAGGAATGGAGGAGGGGGGCGTGTCCCCGTACATGTGATATGGTGGGTAAGGAACTTGTATTAGCTCCCAGTACATGTGATATGGGGGGTGGGGTACTTGCATTAGCTCCCCATACATGTGATATGGGGGGTGGGGTACTTGCATTAGCTCCCCGTACATGTGATATGGGGGGAGGTACTTGTATTAGCTCCCCGTACATGTGATATGGGGGGAGGTACTTGTATTAGCTCCCCGTACATGTGATATGGGGGGAGGTACTTGTATTAGCTCCCCGTACATGTGATATGGGGGGAGGTACTTGTATTAGCTCCCCGTAAATGTGATATGGGGGGGGGGTCAGGTACTTGTATTAGCTCCCCGTACATGTGATATGGGGGAAGGTACTTGCATTAGCTCCCCATAAATGTGATATGGGGGTCAGGTACTTGTATTAGCTCCCCGTACATGTGATATGGAGGGGGGGTCAGGTACTTGTATTAGCTCCCCGTACATGTGATATGGGGGAAGGTACTTGTATTAGCTCCCCATACAGGTGATATGGGGGGAGGTACTTGTATTAGCTCCCCGTACATGTGATATGGGGGAAGGTACTTGTATTAGCTCCCTGTACATGTGATATGGGGGGGTACTTGTATTAGCTCCCCGTACATGTGATATGGGGGGTACTTGTATTAGCTCCCCGTACATGTGATATGGGGGGGTACTTGTATTAGCTCCCCGTACATGTGATATGGGGGGGGTCAGGTACTTGTATTAGCTCCCCGTACATCTGATATGGGGGGTCTGGTACTTGTATTAGCTCCCCGTACATGTGATATGGGGGTCTGGTACTTGTATTAGCTTCCCGTACATGTGATATGTGGGGTACTTGTCTTAGCTCCCCGTACATGTGATATGTGGAGATTAGGTACTTGTATTAGCTCCCCATACATCTGATAAGGGAGGGTCAGGTACTTGTATTAGCTCCCTGTACATGTGATATGGGGGGTCTGGTACTTGTATTAGCTCCCTGTACATGTGATATGGGGGGTCAGGTACTTGTATTAGCTCCCCGTACATGTGAT
Organism: Lithobates pipiens; assembly: GCF_037356315.1. Classification (NCBI taxonomy): domain Eukaryota; kingdom Metazoa; phylum Chordata; class Amphibia; order Anura; family Ranidae; genus Lithobates; species Lithobates pipiens. Next base: position 106,111,962 of record NW_027507685.1, on the reverse strand, counting down.
ATGGGGGGTCTGGTACTTGTATTAGCTCCCCGTACATGTGATATGGGGGGGTTTGGTACTTGTATTAGCTCCCCGTACATGTGATATGGGGTGTCTGGTACTTGTATTAGCTCCCCGTACATGTGATATGGGGTGTCTGGTACTTGTATTAGCTCCCCGTACATGTGATATGGGGTGTCTGGTACTTGTATTAGCTCCCCGTACATGTGATATGGGGGGTCTGGTACTTGTATTAGCTCCCCGTACATGTGATATGGGATGTCTGGTACTTGTATTAGCTCCCCGTACATGTGATATGGGGGGGTCTGGTACTTGTATTAGCTCCCCATACATGTGATATGGGGGGTCTGGTACTTGTATTAGCTCCCCGTACATGTGATATGGGGGGTCTGGTACTTGTATTAGCTCCCCGTACATGTGATATGGGGGTCTGGTACTTGTATTAGCTCCCCGTACGTGTGATATGGGGGGGTCTGGTACTTGTATTAGCTCCCCGTACATGTGATATGGGGGGTCAGGTACTTGTATTAGCTCCCCGTACATGTGATATGGGGGGGTCAGGTACTTGTATTAGCTCCCCGTACATGTGATATGGGGGGTCAGGTACTTGTATTAGCTCCCCGTACATGTGATATGGGGGGGTCTGGTACTTGTATTAGCTCCCCATACATGTGATATGGGGGGGGGGGGTCTGGTACTTGTATTAGCTCACCGTACATGTGATATGTGGGGTACTTGTGTTAGCTCCCCGTACATGTGATATGTGGGGTCAGGTACTTGTATTAGCTCCCCGTACATCTGATATGGGAGGGTCAGGTACTTGTGTTAGCTCCCCGTACATGTGATATGGGGGGAGGGGGACGTTACTTATATTAGCTCCCCGGGTAGGGGTCACACACACAGAGGACGATGAATGCACACAGCCCCGCCCCCCGTGTCCCGGTTCCCCGCCCCCTCTCCCGGTACTCACCTCTCTCTCGGTGATGCTCCTTTCCTCTCCGCCTCCTCCTCATCCCTTCACACACCAGCAGGGCGCGAGCCCAGCGCCCGACCACGTGACTTCTCCGCCACCGTTCATTGGCCGGCCGGCGGCTCCGCCCACCTCTCTCCTCTCTGCACCTGAGGAGGGGGAGCGCGCCGGACTTGACGCGGGGGCGCGGAGCCGTCTGCTGCACCTGAGAGGGCGGGGGGCGCGCACGCGGGGACGCGCCTCTGTCACACAATGAGAGGAGAGGACAGGACCGGACCGTACCGGTCCGGGGGGGCGTCCTTTGTGTTTCAGCACCTCGACCGTCCAGTCTGTGGGGGGGTGTAATGAAGAGAAGAGGACACTTTTCTGGGGGGGGGGGGTTCGGCCCTTTTCTTCCACCTTCAGGTTTCCTCCAGTAACCGCAAGCTTTTAGAACGTGTTGCTACAGCTGCGATAAACCGGCCAATCCCGAGATGGGGCTACAGAAAGACGGAACCCTCAGGGGGGCGTGTCATGTGAAGGCTCATGGTTGCTATGGAACTGGTGGCAGCTGGCATCCTAGCAACCGATGACTCCAACCCCCCATTCAGCTGCTGGTGACATCATCATCCAAATATGGGCATCGCTTTATCCAGATAATGACATCACTGGTCCCACCCATTTGTTTACAATCAGTTTCCACAGAAGATTGTAACAACTTTCCCTCACTGCTCATGGTTGCTATGCAGCTGGTGGCCGCTGGAATCCTAGCAACCTATAACTCCTCCCTAACCCATTCAGCTGTTGGACAGCTGAACATAAACAAACTCCAGTGACATCAAATATTCCCTTATCTGGGTAGTGACATCACTAATGTCATCCATTTATTTACATTCAGCCACCAGCTAGAAGATTCCAGGCTGACAGCTGAAAGTAGGCAAAGAGGCGGGAAATCTGCCCAACATCCTTTCTCAAATATGGTGATTGCTGTAGTTGTCCAATGACATCACCAGGACCTCCCCCACAGTGTTTACATTCAGCTAACAAGCTGAATATTCCATGCTGAAAGTAAACAAAGGGAACTGGAAGCTACCCAACATTATTTTCCAAATATGGTCATTCCCAGAGTAGTTAATGACATCACTAGAACAATGACATCGCTAGTTGGGGTTGTTGACTTCCACCTCAGGTATCACTTGGTGGTCTTCTCATAGTTGGGATTGTTGACTTCCAAGCCAGGTATCATTTGGTGGTCTCCTTAAAGTTTGGGTTGTTGTTTTCCAAGCCAGGTATCACTTGGTGGTCTCCTCATAGTTGGAGTTGTTCACTTCCAAGCCAGGTATGACTTGGTGATCTCCTCATAGTTGGGGTTTGTGGCTTCCTAGCCAGGTATCACTTGATTTTCTCTTCATAGTTTGGGGTTGTTGGCTTCCAAGCCAGGTCTCACTTGGTTTTCTCTTCATAGTTTGGGGTTTTTGGCTTCCGAGCCAGGTATCACTTGGTTTTGTCTTCATAGTTTGGGGTTGTTGGCTTCCAAGCCAGGTCTCAGTTGGTTTTCTCTTCATAGTTTAGGGTTGTTGGCTTCCAAGCCAGGTATCACTTGGTTTTCTCTTCATAGTTTGGGGTCGTTGGTTCCAAGCCAGGTATCACTGGGTTTTCTCTTCTCAGTTGGGGTTGTTGGCTTCCAAACCAGGTCTCAGTTGGTTTTCTCTTCATAGTTGGGGTTGTTGACTTCCAAGCCAGGTATCACTTGGTTTTCTCCTCATAGTTGGGGTTGTTGCATTCCTAGCCAGGTATCACTTTGTTTTCTCTTCATAGTTGGGGTTGTTGGCTTCCAAGCCAGGTATCACTTGTTTTTCTCTTCATAGTTTGGGGTTGTCAGCTTCCAAGCCAGATATCACTTGGTTTTCTCTTCATAGTTTGGGGTTGTCGGCTTCCAAGCCAGATATCACTTTGTTTTCTCTTCATAGTTTGGGGTTGTTGGCTTCCAAGCCAGGTATCATTTTGTTTTCTCTTTTCAGTTGGGGTTGTTTGCTTCCAAGCCAGGTCTCAGTTGGTCACTGCTGGCAAAGAGGCTTAATGAGGAAACTCCAACATACATCTCTAACTTGTGTGCTACTTCTGCAGGGCAGTACCAAGCCAGTAAGAGAGAACAATGGTATACGTAAGTGGTGGTCAGAGGTTAGTGGTAGGGTAATATGTTTGTCAGGGGGTTCCAATTCTCCACCTCTTACTAAATTTACAAAACAAATAATGAATCCAATATTGGTTAGAATTCAGACTAGCAACAAACGGACCCAACTGACCACAATATCCAGTATATGAACACGATTTTTAGGCTGCCATTTGATGATGATGTTGAACAGAAAAAGCGGCCATATTTTTCACAAGAGCCTTTGATATGGGCCCATGGCTACAGCAAAGATGACTTTTTACAAAGCTTTTACCAAGTTTCGAGCAGTGAGAACTGTCTGGGACCTTGGGGGAGAGGAAAGGTTGTTGGATCAAGGAGCACGACAAGAGACAGGGCAGCACAGTGGTATAGTGGTTAGCGCTCTCTCCTAGCAGTAAAAAGGGTCGTTGGTTCGAATCCCAACCACGACACCACCTGCCTGGAGTTTGCATGTTCTCCCTGTGCCTGCGTGGGTTTCCTCCAGGTACTCCGGTTTCTTCCCACACTCTAAAGACATACCGGTAGGTTAATTGGCTTCTGTCCAAAATTGGCCTTAGTATATGAATTGGGACCTTAGATTGTGGGCTCCTTGAGGGTAGGGACCAATGTGAGTGTGCAATGTACAGGGATAGGGGTAGACACTCACTCAGGTTGAACTGGATGGACTGGTGTCTTTATTCAACCTTACTAACTATGAAACTATGAAGAGATAAGGAATAGAAACACCCTGGACAGCCGCACTCTGGATTGAATCGTGCCTTTATTTTTTTGCACAATTCACTTTTTATTCAATCCGGAGTGCGGCTGTCCAGAGTTTTTCTATACCTTATCCATTTGGATGGTGCAATCAGCCTGCACCTGGGACTCCTATTGCCTGGAGAACAAGCAGCTCTTCAGTGGACTGGCCTGGAGCGGTGGGTTCCTTTCTTCCTTGTTGATTTTCTGGATTTCTTAGCATGACAAGAGAATCAAGATTATTTTTTCGATCAACTGGAGAATCAACAATATGCTTGGGATCAATTGGAGTATGATTTAGATCAACTGGAGAATCAAGATTATGCTCTGGATTGACTGGGGAATCAAAATTATGCTCTGGTTCAACTGGAGAATCAAGATTATAACCCGCTTCCACTGGAGAATTAAGATTATGATCTGGATCAACTAGAGAATCAAGATTATGATTTAGATCAACTAGAGAATCAAGATCATGACCTGGATCAACGGAAGAACCAAGATTATGATCTAGATCTACTGGAGAATCAAGATCATGATCTGGATCAACTGGAGAATCATGATCTGGATCAACTGGAGAATCATGATCTGGATCAACTGGAGAATCATGATCTGGATCAACTGGAGAATCAAGATTACGATCTATATCAACTGGAGAATTAAGATTACGATCTGGATCAACTGGAGAATCAAGATTATGATCTATATCAACTGGAGAATTAAGATTATGATCTGGAGAATCAAGATTGTGATTTAGATCTATATCATTGGAGAATTAAGATTATGATCTGGATCAACTAGAGAATCAAGATTATGATTTAGATCAACTGGAGAATGAAGATCATGACCTGGATCAACTGAAGAACCATGATTATGATCTATATCATCTGGAGAATTAGGATTATGATCTGGATCAACTGGAGAATCAAGATTATGATCTATATCATCTGGAGAATTAGGATTATGGTCTGGATCAATAGGAGAATTAAGATTATGATCTGGATCAACTGGAGAATCAAGATTAGGACCTGGATCAACTGGAGATTCAAGATTGTACTCTAGATCAACTGAATAATCAACATTATGATCTGGAGAATCACGATTATGCTATGGATCAACTGAAGAATCATTATATTATATTAAAGCTTATCAATGCTTAGATGTGGTGGCTGCATTAATTTTCTTTTTTAGGTATTTTTTCCTTTATTTTCTAGTGGTGATCCTGCCAGTAAATTGTTCAACTTCCTTTAGCAGACCAAGCTGACCAGCTGAGACAAACATCACCACCTATATATTTAAGCGTATCAATTCTTAGACATGGTTTGTGTGACATTTAAGATTTTTTTCCCCCCTTTAGTTTCAAGTGATGACCTTACCAGTACTTCTGTAATCTTTTAAGGTCCTTAACCACTTTCAGACCGGACCATTTTGCTGGTCAATGACCAGAGGTCTTTTTACAATTTGGCACTGCGCTGTTTTAACTGGTAATTGCGCGGTCATACAATGTTGTACCCAAACAAAATTTGCGTCCTTTTTTTCCCACAAATAGAGCTTTCTTTTAAAGGTATTTGACTGACTCTGCGATTTTTATTTTTTGCGATATAAACGTAAAAAGACCGCAAATTTTGAAAAAAAATTATATTTTCTACTTTTTGTTATTAGAAAAATCCAATAAACTCAATTTTAGTCATACATTTAGGCCAAAATGGATTCAGCCACTTGTCTTTGGTAAAAAAAAAAGTCAATAACTGTATATTTATTGGTTTGCGCAAAAGTTGTCACTTCTACAAACTAAGGTACGTTTTCTGGAATTTACGCAGCTTTTAGTTTATGACTGCCTATCTCATTTCTTGAGGTGCTAAAATGGCAGGGCAGTACAAAACCCCCCCAAATGACCCCATTTTGGAAAGTAGACCCCCTAAGGAAATTGATAAGTGGCATGTTGAGCCCATTGAATATTTTATTTTTTTGCCTCAAGCGATTGAATAATGACAAAAAAAAAATATATATTTTTTTTTTTACACAAAGTTGTCACTAAATGATATATTGCTCACACATGCCATGGTTATATGTGGAATTGTACCCCAAAATACATTCTGATGCTTCTCCTGAGTACGGGGATACCACATGTGGTCGACTTTTTGGAAGCCTAGCCGCGTACAGGGCTCCGAAAACCAAGCACCGCCTTCAGGCTTTCTAAGGGCGTAAATGTTTAACTTCACTTCTCACTACCTATTACAGTTTTGAAGGCCATAAAATGCCAAGATGGCACAAAACCCCACAAATGACCCCATTTTAGAAAGTAGACACCCCAAGCTATTTGCTGAGAGGCATGTTGAGTCCATGGAATATTTTATATTTTGCCACAAGTTGCGGGAAAATTACAAACTTTTTTTTTTTTTTTTTTCACAAAGTTGACACTAAATGATATATTGCTCACACATGCTATGGGCATATGTGAAATGACACCCCAAAATAAATTTTGCTGCTTCTCCTGAGTACGGGGATACCACATGTGTGGGATTTTTTGGGAGCCTAGCCGTGTACGGGGCCCCGAAAACCAAGCACCGCCTTCAGGCTTTCTAAGGGCGTAAATGTTTAACTTCACTTCTCACTACCTATTACAGTTTTGAAGACCATAAAATGCCAAGATGGCACAAAACCCCCACAAATGACCCCATTTTAGAAAGTAGACACCCCAAGCTATTTGCTGAAAAGGCATGTTGAGTCCATGGAATATTTTATATTTTGCCACAAGTTGCGGGAATATTACAAACTTTTTTTTTTTTTTCACAAAGTTGTCACTAAATTATATATTGCTCACACATGCCATGGGCATATGTGAAATGACACCCCAAAATAAATTCTGCTGCTTCTCCTGAGTACGGGGATACCACATGTGTGGGATTTTTTGGGAGCCTAGCCGCGTACGGGGTCCCGAAAACCAAGCACTGCCTTCAGGATTTCTAAGGGTGTAAATTTTTGATTTTACTCCTCACTACCTATCGCAGTTTTGAAGGCCATAAAATGCCAAGATGGCACAAACCCCCCCCAAATGACCCCATTTTGGAAAGTAGACACCCCTAAATTTAGGGGTACACTAGTGAGACTCACAGGTAAAAAAGCACCTAGGCTGTCAGCGACTGTATCAAAACGCTACAAAAAAAACTGTTAGCGATCACAGGGATCAGGCCTGACTCTGCGAATGCTGCAGTTATGTGTGTTGTGTTTTGTAAGTGACAGTGATCGATCGATACTGCACTTGGGTGGGCTGGTCTGGGCTTTTTTTTTTACACAAAGTTGTCACTAAATGATATATTGCTCACACATGCCATGGTTATATGTGGAATTGTACCCCAAAATACATTCTGCTGCTTCTCCTGAGTACGGGGATACCACATGTGGTCGACTTTTTGGAAGCCTAGCCGCGTACGGGGCCCCGAAAACCAAGCACCGCCTTCAGGCTTTCTAAGGGCGTAAATGTTTAACTTCACTTCTCACTACCTATTACAGTTTTGAAGACCATAAAATGCCAAGATGGCACAAAACCCCCACAAATGACCCCATTTTAGAAAGTAGACACCCCAAGCTATTTGCTGAAAAGGCATGTTGAGTCCATGGAATATTTTATATTTTGCCACAAGTTGCGGGAATATTACAAACTTTTTTTTTTTTTTCACAAAGTTGTCACTAAATGATATATTGCTCACACATGCCATGGGCATATGTGAAATGACACCCCAAAATAAATTCTGCTGCTTCTCCTGAGTACGGGGATACCACATGTGTGGGATTTTTTGGGAGCCTAGCCGCGTACGGGGCCCCGAAAACTAAGCACTGCCTTCAGGATTTCTAAGGGTGTAAATTTTTGATTTTACTCCTCACTACCTATCGCAGTTTTGAAGGCCATAAAAAATTGCAGTTAGAGGTTTGAGAGACAAGCAACAATGACAGTTAGTGGGTTGGGACAAACAAAAATGGCAGTTAATGGTTTGAGAAAAGCAAAAATGGCAGTCAGAGGGTTGAGACCAGCAAAAACTGTGGTTGGAGGGTTTAGACCTGCAAAAATTGCAGTTATAGGTTCGAGAGACAAGCAACAATGACAGTTAGTGGGTTGGGACAAGCAAAAATGGCAGTCGGAGGGTTGACACAACAAAAAATGTCAGTCAGGGGGTTGAGACAAGCAAAAATGGCAGTTATAGGGTTGGGACAAACAAAAATGGCAGAAGGGGGATTGAGAAAAGCAAAAATGGCAGTTGAGCTGCATTTTTACCACCCCCCAACTGCCCCCCCCCCTTAAGCTGCAGTGGGAGTGATCACCTGCCATGGCCACGATGCTTCGATTTACACCTGCAACAAAAACCATCCAACATGTTGCGCTTGGTGTCCGGCAACCCTTGCTGAATACAACCCATTCAAACGAATGGATTAGCGCCGCAAACGCAGTGCACATGCTTGCGGTGCGTTCGTTCGGGCAGCACGGGGGTTAAGACTGTCCATCGCCCTTGAAGAGCGTTCCGAACGTGGCGGGTTTAGACGGTTATATTCTGCTGCTGTCCAGGGGGTTGCTCCGTTGCTCCTCCAGTGGAGTTGAGGCCGCCCCCTAAGACAGGGAAGTGTGTTTATTGATTTTTCTGTGTACCGTACATAAAATGTGCTCCTTTCCCCTGCGAGATCACAAGAAGGGATTGGCAGGACTACCGGAGGGGCCAGCGGGGAGCTGGGGCGGCTCGGCTCCTGACAGCTCAGACAAGGCCGTGTCTGCAGCTTTGTGTGTGCTGCCGCTGATTAAATCTGCCATTGACGTGTATAATTAGAATATTACTGTTAGGGATGAGCTTCGTGTTCGAGTCGAACGTACGTTCGACTCGAACATTGGCTGTTCGTGCGTTCGGCGAATTCCGAACGTTTTGGCCGTTCGCGTCAAAATTCGAGTGACGCGCGCGCGGACCATAATGCACTGCGTTGGCGCAGTGCATTGCTGCCCGATGATTGGCCAAGCATGCACTGTGACCCCGCATGCTTGGCCAATCGCAGCGCCGGCAGCGAGGAGAGCCATGATTGGCCACAGGCATCCTGCCTGTGGCCAATCATAGCTCAGGCTGTGTAGTGCACGCCCCACACTATATAAGGCCGCCTTTGAGGCGGCTTCGTGTAGTGTGTTACTTAGCATCTGAAGCAGTGGGTGTTCTGTGTACCTTCAACACAGTACACACCAATCGTTTTTGGCTGATTTCCTATCTTGCTGCTGTGTAGTGGTTGTTGTCTGTGCCCTGACTGCAGTATACACCACTATATTCACCTCACCTATATAGCTAGTGATCTAGCTTTAACCACTTAACAACTGCCCATTGCCGATTAACGGCTTCAGGGCGGTTGTTTAACTCTGAGAGGCCGTTAATTAACGGCCTCCCAGAATTCTGCTCTCGCGTGCCCCGAGGTGTGCGCACTCGAGAGCATCCGTGACCGCCGGGTCCACAGGACCCGGCGCATCACGGATCACGGTAAACGGCCGCTCATAGCGGCCGTTTACCACGTGATTGCTCCGTCAAATGACGGAGTGATCACTTGGAAACAAACCGGCGTCATGTTATGACGCCGGTTCCTCCCTCCCCTCTCTGTACCGATCGGTACAGCGGAGGGGAAAGAGATCGGTGTCAGCAGCGATGTGGGCTGCATCTGCAGTGCCCACATCGCTGCTCACCGAATTTAACCCCTCAATTCCCTGCCAATACTCTGCAATACCAGTGCATACTCTGCAGTACCCTGCCATTACTCTGCAGTACCCCGCCATTACTCTGCAGTACCCCGCCATTACTCTGCAGTGCAGTACCCTGCCATTACTCTGCAGTACCCTGCCATTACTCTGCAGTACCCCCCATTACTCTGCAGTAACCCCCATTACTCTGCAGTAACCCCCATTACTCTGCAGTACCCCCCAATACTCTGCAGTACCCTGCCATTACTCTGCAGTACCCCCCATTACTCTGCAGTAACCCCCATTACTCTGCAGTAACCCCCATTACTCTGCAGTAACCCCCATTACTCTGCAGTACCCCGCCATTACTCTGCAGTACCCCGCCATTACTCTGCAGTGCAGTACCCTGCCATTACTCTGCAGTACCCCCCATTACTCTGCAGTAACCCCCATTACTCTGCAGTAACCCCCATTACTCTGCAGTAACCCCCAATACTCTGCAGTACCCTGCCATTACTCTGCAGTACCCCCCATTACTCTGCAGTAACCCCCATTACTCTGCAGTAACCCCCATTACTCTGCAGTACCCCCCAATACTCTGCAGTACCCGCCATTACTCTGCAGTACCCGCCATTACTCTGCAGTACCCCCAATACTCTGCAGTACCCTGCCATTACTCTGTAGTACCCCCCAATACTCTGCAGTACCCTGCTATTACTCTGTAGTACCCCGCCAATACCCCGCCAATACTCTGTAATACCCTGCCATAAATTGCCATACTCAGAGATACCCAGCCATACTCGGTGATACCCTGAAATACCCAGCCATAGACGCCCCCCACCCCTCACCGCCCTCCGGTGCTTCTACCAACTCGCCAGTACGATCAAAGCCAGAATCTTTTTTTTATTTTTTATTTCAGGCTTCCCAGCCTAGAGGTGAGATGTGGGGTCATATTGACCCCCCAGATTTCACTGTAAAGAGGACCTGTCAACCCATATTCCTATTACAAGGGATGTTTACATTTCTTGTAATAGGAATAAAAGTGATCAAAAATATATTTTTGGGGAAAAAAATGTCAAACTAAAATAAATAAAGTAAAATGAACAATAAAAAAATAAAATAAAAATTAAAGCGCCCATGTCCCCATGTGCTCGCATGTGCCACACATGTGAGGTATCGCCGAGAATGTTAGAGCGAGAGCAATAATTCTAGTCCTAGACCTCCTCTGCAACTCAAAACATGTAACCAGTAAAAAAAAAATTAAAGCGTAGCCTATGGGGATTTTTTAAGTAGCGACGTTTGGCGCCATTCCACGGGCATGTGCAATTTTGAAGAGTGACATGTTTGATATCTATTTACTCAGCATAACTTCATCTTTCACTTTATGCAAACATTGGGCTAACAAGTGGTTAATAATAGAGCTTGCAGTCAGTAGTGTTAGGAGATAGTGCGTGCTGTCTGCGTGCTCTGTACCCAGTACATACCGCTATAATATAGGGCAGGCCCCTACTTTCAAACATCCAACTTACAAACATCTCCTACTTGCAAACGCAAGGAGACAGCAGCAAGTGAGATGAAAAAAGATGGACGACAAAACAAATTATACAGGGCTGATAACCCTTCCCTATGTTTTCCAAAAAGCTTAAAGATAGTTTTTTTGACTGGAGCTACACTTTAAAAATGTACCGGTTGAAAATGACAAACAGATTCAACTTAACACAACAAACCTACACAGTCCCTGTCTTGTTTGCACCGCCTGTATACTGCTGTTCTGAGTATATAGGGCCTGGGGGCCACACGCATTTCCTTTTTTTAATATGGGTACGGGGTTCCCCTTAATATGCGTACAAGACCCAAATAGGCTGGTAATGGGCAGGGAGGGCTACCCATGCCATGTTTCTCAATGATTTTCAACCATATTGCAGGAACCAGATATAACATTAAAACCGCAAGCAGTTTTAAATGGTGTTATTTCCGTTTAATGTCATTTTGTGCAGGGACTGTTCTAAACACGGGAAACACGTGGCACTTCACAGGCATACTATAGACACCCCCGAGGCACCATATTTAAAGGAATATTTCACTTTTTTTTTTTTCACTTTAATCGTCATTAAAATCAGTGTTCCCGCCAAAACGGCAGTTTTTAAAACTTTTTTTTGCAGTGACCCATGTCCCCTGAGGCAGGAGGCAGGTCCCCAAACCCTTTTTAGGACACTATCTTGCATATTAGCCGTTAAAATTAGCACTTTCCAATTCGAACGTTCGAGTCCCATAGACTTCAATGGGGTTCTAACGTTCGTACCGAACGCGGGGGTCGTTCGCAAGTTCTGGTGCGAACCGAACCGGGGGGTGTTCGGCTCATCCCTAATTACTGTACGTGCCTCAATTATGGATGGGTTAGGGGTGGGTGGCCATACCAGTACGAGGAGCACTGCAGGTGTGACTTGTCTACGAGACGGATTTCCATCCAGAACTCTGAGGCCGATCCGCACTTTAACGCTTCGAAATGTGTTGGATTGTTGACCCCCCCAGTTAGTGTTTTTAGATATTTTTGTCAGATGTTACTATGTGATACTGAAGTATAATTACAAACATTCCATAAGTGTCAGAGGCTTTTATTGACAATGACATGAAGTTCATGCAAAGAGTCAACATTTGCTGTAGTGACCCTGCTTTTTCGAGACCTCTGCAATTCCCCCCAGGCATGGTGTCCATCAACTTCTGGGCCACATCCAGACTGATGGCCGCACATTCTTCCATAATCAATGCTTGGGGTTTGTCAGAATTTGTGGGGGGGGGGGGGGGGGGAGGTTTGTTCACCTGCCTCTTGAGGATTGACCACAAGTCCTCAATGGGACTAAGGTCTGGGTAGTCTCCTGGCCATGGACCCAACATTTCCATGTTTTGTTCCCCAAGCCACTTAGTTAACACAATGTGATACTGAAGTATAAATACAAGCATTTGATAAGTGAAAGAGGTTTTTTTATTGACAATGACATGAAGTTCATGCAAAGAGTCAATATTTGCAGTGGTGTCCCCCCTTCTTTTTCAAAACCTCTGCAATTTCCCCCTGGCATGGTGTCCATCGACTTCTGGGCCACACCCTGACTGATGGCCGCACATTCTTCCATAATCAATGCTTAGAGTTTGTCAGAATTTGTGGGGGAAGTTTGTTCACCCGCCTCATGAGGATTGACCACAAGTCCTCAATGGGACTAAGGTCTGGGGAGTTTCCTGGCCATGGACCCAAAATTTCCATGTTTTGTTCCCCAAGCCACTTAGTTATCACTATGTTATATTGAAGTATAAATACAAGCATTTCATAAGTGAAAGAGGCTTTTATTGACAATGACAGAAAGTTTGTGCAGAGTTAATATTTGCAGTGGTGACCCTTCTTTTTCGAGACCTCTGCAATTCCCCCCCTGGCATGGTGTTCATCAACTTCTGGGCCACATCCAGACTGATGAGCGCACATTCTTCCATAATCAATGCTTGGAATTTGTCAGAATTTGTGGGGTTTTGTTCACCCGCCTCTTGGGGATTGACCACAAGTCCTCAATGGTACTAAGATCTGGGATGGACCCAAAATTTCCAGTTTTGTTTCTCAAGCCACTCAGTTATCACTAGACATGTGCAGAACGCAAAAAATTTGTTTAGTTTCACTTCATTCTGACTCGTTAGTTATATAAATTCGTATAGTTTCATTTTTTATCCACTTACCATTCCAGCAAATTCTGGCACTTCTCCTACGTGTAAAAATCATATTTTTTTTGCTAGCTAATTACTGAGAACTCCCAAACATTATATATTTTGTTAGCAGAACTTTAGACCAGTGATGGTGAACCTTGGCACCCCAGATGTTTTGTAACTACATTTCCCATGATGTTCATGCACTCTGCAGTGTAGTGGAGGATCATGGGAAATGCAGTTCCAAAACATCTGGGGGAGGTCTGCCAAGGTTCACCATCACTGGACTAGAGAATAAAATGGTGGTCATTGCAACTTTTTATATCACCTGGTATTTGCGCAGTAATTTTTGCAAATGTGATTTTTTTTTGGGGGGGGGGAACACTTTCATAAATAAAACAGCAAAGTTAGCCCAATTTTTTTTTTGTATAATGTGAATGATGATGTTACGCCAAGTAAATGGATACCTAACATGTTACGCTTTAAAATTGCGCACGCTCGTGGTGTGGCACCAAACTTTGGTCCATAAAAAAAACCTCCATAGGCGACACTTTGGAAAAAAAAAAAAAACTTTCATAAATAACCAAAAAAATAATAATAATAAAATTTGTTATTTTTTTGCGTAATGTGAAAGATAATGTTACGCCGAGTAAATAGATACCCAACATGTCACACTTTAAAATTGTGCATGCTCGTGCTTCGGTACGTAAAAACATCCATAGGCAACACTTTGAAAAAAAAACGATTTCATAAATAACAAAAAAAAAAACAGTAAAGTTAGCCCATTTTTTTTGTATAATGTGAAAGATGATGTTACGCAGAGTAAATAGATACCTAACATGTCACACTTCAAAATTGCACACGCTTGTGGTATGGCACCAAACTTTGGTACTTATAAACCTCCATAGGTGACACTTTGGGGGAAAAAAAACGCTTTCATAAATAACAAATAAATAAATAAATAAAATTAGCCCCATTTTTTTGTATAATGTGAAAGATGATGTCACACCGAGTGAATAGATACCCAACGTGTCACGCTTTAAAATTGCGCACGCTCGTGGTATGGCACCAAACTTTGGTATTTAAAAATCTCCATAGGGGACTCTTACTTTTTTTTTTTTTTTTTTTACAGGTTACCAGTTTAGAGTTACAGAGGAGGTCCAGGACTAGAATTATTGCTCTCGCTCTAACTTTCGCAGCGATACCTCACATGTGTGGTTTGAACATCGTTTACGTATGCTGGCGCAACATGCATATGCGTTTGCTTCTGCGTGCGAGCTCACGGGATGGGGGCACTTAATTTTTTTTTATATTGTTTATTTTATTTTTATTTGTACACTTTCCCTTTAAAAAAAAAATGTTTTTCACTTTTTCTTTCTTTTCTTTTTCTCACTTTTATTCCTATTGCAAGAAATGTAAAAATCCTTTGTAATAGGATTGGTGCGTGACAGGTCCTCTTTATGGAGATATGTGGGCTCAATAAGTCCCTAAATCTCTCCTCCAGGCTGGAAAACCTGAGATAAAAAAAAAAAAAAAGGATCTCATGCTTTCCCGCCGAGTCCCCGGCTTTGATTTCTTTCGCCGGGCCCGCGACGTCATAACGTGACGTCATAACATGACATCATAGAGATTGATGGGGACCATCTGTCCACTCGGGTTTTACATGCGAAGAACAAAGAAAAAAATCCTATTCGAATCGATTCAAATTTTCCAAATTCAAATCCATTCGAAAAGTTTTTCAAATCAATTTTGAATAGTTTGAGTTTGAATAGTTCTCATATCACTAGAGAATGTGCAGAACAAAAAAAATAGAATAGTCGAGAAGTTTTCAAATCAGTTTTGAATAGTTATCAAATTCGAAAAGTTTTAGATTTTTTTTCCAATTTCCAAAGAGAATAAAATAGAAAATAAAGGAATAGAATAGAAAAAAATATAATGGCATTAAAGAGAATATAACCGAAAATAAAATAGTATATAATAGAGTAAAATAGAACAAAATAGAAAATAAAAGAATAGAATAAAATAGAACAAAATAGAAAATAAAATAATAGAATATAATAGAGTAAAATAGAACAAATAGAATAGAACATAAAATAATATAATATAATAGAGTAAAATAGAACAAAATAGAAGAGAAAATAAAACAATATAATATAATAGAGTAAAATAGAACAAAATACAATAAAATACAATATAACACTCTTCTAAAATTCAAATTTCAAATAGAATAAAATTGAATTTGAATACATAAGAAAAGAATAGAATAAAAAAAAAGCCCAGGACGTCATATGTTGTTCAGTGTTATGGAAGTGGTTAAGGTCTGGGGAGTTTCCTGGCCATGAACCCACAATGTCCATGTTTTTTGTTCCCCAAGCCACTTATGCCGCGTACACACGAGCGGATTGTATGGCGTACTTAGTCCGTCATACAATCCGACGGACAATCCGGCGTACTTTCCACTGAATGGACTTGACCACACACGGCTACACAAACAGTCCGTCGAAAGCTTGCGCGATGACGTGTACAGCACGTACGACGGGACTAGAAATAGGAAGTCCAAGACACAGAAAAGCACCCTTCCGCCGTGTAAATCCTTTCTGGGCATGCGCCATTCTTAGTCCGTCGAACTAGCATACTGACGACCGTATTGTCCGCTGAAACCAAAGTACGACGGACAGATTTTTGGAAAACCGAAAATCTTAGTACTCCGGACTGCACGCTGAAAAAGTCCGCTGAAGCCCACACACGAGCGGATTGTCCGCTGAAATGTGTTTCAACGGACTAAGTACGTCAAACAGTTCGACCGTGTGTACGCGGCATTAGTTATCACTAGAGAATGTGCAGAACAAAATAAATCCTATTCGAATCGATTCATATTTTCCGAATTCAAATCCATTCGCATAGTTTTCTAATCAGTTTTGAATAGTTCTCAAATTTGAAAAGTTTTCGATTTTGTTTTCCAATTTCCTAAGAGAATACAATAAAATAAAATACAGAAAATAAAAGAATAGAATAGAAAAAATATAATAGAATTTAAAGGAAAATAACCGGAAATAAAATAATAGACAATAATGGAGTAAAACAGAACAAAATATAATAGAAAATAAAAGAAAAAATATAATAGAGTAAAATAGAACAAAATAGAATAGAATAAAAATAATTCTAAAATTCTAATTTCAAATAGAATAAATTGAATTTGAATACATAAGAATAGAATAGAAAAAAAAAGCCCAGGACGTCATATGGCATTCGGCGTTATGGAAGTGGTTAAGGTTTAGGAAGTTTCCTGGCCATAGACCCACAAAGTCCATGTTTTTTGTTCTCCAAGCCATTTAGTTATCACTAGAGAATGTGCAGAACAAAAAAAAAATACTATTCAAATCAATTCAAATTTTTCGAATTCAAATCCATTCAAATAGTTTTCTAATCAGTTTTGAATAATTCTCAAATTTGAAAATTTTTCGATTTGTTTTCCAATTTCCAAAGAGAATACAATAGAAAATAAAAGAATAGAATAGAAAAAATATAATAGAATTGAAAAGAAAATAACCGGAAATAAAATAATAGAATACAATGGAGTAAAACAGAACAAAATAGAATAGAAAATAAAAGAAAAAATATAATAGAGTAAAATAGAACAAAATAGATTTGAATCAATTCGAATAGGATTTTTTTTTGTTCTGCACATTCTCTAGTGATAACTAAGTGGCTTGGAGAATGAAAAACATGGACATTGTGGGTCCATGGCCAGGAAACTCCCCAGACCTTAACCACTTCCATAACGCCGAACATCATATGACCTCCTGGGCTTTTTTTTTTCTATTATATTCTTTTCTTATGTATTCAAATTCGATGTCATTCTATTTAAAATTTGAATTTTAGATTTTTTTTTATTCTATTTGTTTCTATTCTATTTTGTTCTATTTTAATCTTTAATATTTTAGTCTTTTATTTTCTATTCTATTTTGTTCTGTTTTATTCTATTATACTCTGTTCTTTTATTTTCTATTCTATTTTGTTCTGTTTTACTCTATTGTATTGTATTCTTTTATTTTCTATTCTATTTTGTTCTGTTTTACTCTATTGTATTGTATTCTTTTATTTTCTATTCTATTTTGTTCTGTTTTACTCTATTATATTTTATTCTTTTATTTTTTATTCTATTTTGTTCTATTTTACTCTATTATATTCTATTATTTTATTTTCTATTCTATTTTGCTATGTTTTACTGTATTATATTCTATTCTTTTATTTTCTATTCTATTTTGTTTTATTTTACTCTATTATGTTCTATTATTTTATTTTCGGTTATATTCTTTTCAATTCTATTATATTTTTTTTCTATTCTATTCCTTTATTTTCTATTTTATTCTCTTTGGAAATTGGAAAAAAAAAATCGAAAACTTTTTGAATTTGATCACTATTCAAAACTGATTAGAAAACTATTCGACTATTCTATTTTTTTGTTCTGCACATTCTCTAGTGATAACTAAATGGCTTGGAGAACAAAAAACATGGACATTGTGGGTCTATGGCCAGGAAACTCCCTAGACCTTAACCACTACCATAACGCCGAATGCCATATGACGTTCTGGGCTTTTTTTTTTCTATTCTATCAATTTTATTCTATTTGAAATTTGAATTTTGGAATTCTTTTTATTCTATTCTATTTTTGTTCTAACAGTTTTTTTTGGTAGCGTTTTATATTTAAATCCTGAAGGCAGTGCTTGGTTTCGGGGTTCCGTACGTGGCTAGGCTCCCAAAAAGTCCCCCACATGTGGTATCCTCGTACTCCGGAGAAGCAGCAGAATTTATTTTGGGGTGTAATTTCACTTATGCCCATAGCATGTGTGAGCAATATATCATTTAGTGACAACTTTGTGCAAAAAAAAAACAAATTGTAATATTCCTGCAACTTGTGGCAAAATATAAAATATTTCATGGACTCAACATGCCTCTCAGTAAATAGCTTGGGGTGTCTACTTTCCAAAATGGGGTCATTTGGGGAGGTTTTGTGCTATTTTGGCATTTTATGGCCTTCGAAACTGTGATAGGTAGTGAGGAGTGAAATCAAAAATTTGCAACCTTAGAAATCCTGAAGGCAGTGATTGGATTTCGGGGTGCCGTACGCGGCTAGACTCCCAAAAAGTCCCACATATGTGGTATCCCCGTACTCAGGAGAAGCAGCAGAATATATTTTGGGGTGCAATTCCACATATAACTATGGCATGTGTGAGCAATATATCATTTAGTGACAACTTTTTGTAAACTTTTTTTTTTTTGTGTCATTAAAGCGGAGGTCCACCCTAAAATGGACCTCCGCTCATCGGAATCCCCCCCCCCTCCGGCGCCACAATCGGCACCTTTCAGGGGGGAGGGGGGTGCAGTTACCTGGATAATCCAGGTAACTGCACCCACTTCCGGGCTAGCTCTCTGCGGAACGGGCGTAGGTTACGCCCCCGTTCCGCAAGCGCCCGCCCCCTTCAGCAAGTGCCCCGCTGCCTGCTGGGAAACACACAGCTCCCAGAGGCAGCGGGGACCGTCCGGATTGCGCCGCGCGGCTCGCGCATGCGCAGTAGGGAACCGGGAAATGAAGCCGAAAGGCTCCATTTCCTGATTCCCATACCCAAGATGGCGGCGGGACCTGGCAGCCGAGCGAGTGATCGGCTTCGGGTGCCGACATCGCGGGCGCGCTGGACAGGTAAGTGTCACTATTTAAAAGTCAGCAGCTGCAGTATTTGTAGCTGCTGGCTTTTAAAAAAAAAAAAAAAAAAAAACGCGGAGTCCCGGTGGACTCCCGCTTTAATCAATCACTTGGGACAAAAAAAAAATATTCTATGGGCTCAACATGCCCCTCAGCTATTTCCTTGGGGTGTCTACTTTCCAAAATGGGGTCATTTGGGGGGGGGGGGGGTTGTACTGCCCTGCCATTTTAGCACCTCAAGAAATGAGATAGGCAGTCATAAATTAAAAGCTGTGTAAATTCCAGAAAATGTACTCTAGTTTGTAGACGCTATAACTTTTGCGCAAACCAATAAATATACGCTTATTGACATTTTTTTTTTACTAAAGACATGTGGCTGAATACATTTTGCCCTAAATGTATGACTAAAATTTAGTTTATTCGATTTTTCTTATAACAAAAAGTAGAAAATATCTTTTTTTTTCTCAAAATTTTCGGTCTTTTTCCATTTATATCGCAAAAAATTAAAATCGCAGAGGCAATCAAATACCATCAAAAGAAATCTCTATTTGTGGGAAGAAAAGGACGCAAATTTCGTTTGGGTACAACATTGCATGACCGCGCAATTACCAGTTAAAGCAGTGCAGTGCGAAATTGTAAAAAGATCTCTGGTCCTTAGGCTGACAATTGGTCCGGGGCTGAAGTGGTTAAAGATCACTTGCAAACTAAAAAATAATTAAAATAATAACTAAAGTAATTGAAAAACCTCTGCGCAAATATTGGGTGACATTAAAATATGCAACACCCACCATTCTATTCTCTAGGGCCTCTGATTAAAAAAAAAAAAAAAAAAAATTATATATATATATATGATGTTTGACGGGGGGCCTAAGTATTCTTTTAGCAAAAAAAAAAAAAGTTAAGTTATTATTAAGGGTATTATTTTTGTGTTTTTTTTGCATTAAAATTAATTAAAGATCACTTGCAAAATAAAAAAATAATTAAAATAATAATTAATGTAATTGAAAAACCTCTGCACAATTATTGTGTGACATAAAAATATGCAACACCCACCATTCTATTTTCTATATAATGTCCTAATTATTCTTTTAGCAAAAAAATAAATTAAATAAGTTGGGTATTTTTATTTTTATTAAAATCCAATTTCTGCAGACGGCTGGGGGGGTCCTCTTTATTCTGAAGCTTTGACAGTCCCCTAATGTGAGATGTTCTGATAATTACTGCTGGTCGCGGCGGTTGCGGCGGTCGCGGCGGTCACAGCGGTCGGGCATTCTGTCAAGTATTACATTCCACTATGGATTACATTACCATGGATGACACCGTCCTTACGGGTCCAACTACTACCAAGGTCATTCTGAGGGGGGGGGGAGGGGTCTTCCGCTGCAGCGTTGCCGCTGGTGTCAAGTCAACAGAAAAAAAAAATAAGTCAAGAAAATCCTATCTGTCCATTAAAAACGCAACGTTACCTTCCAATATTCCGGGAGGACGGCGAACAACCGCGCCCCAGTTATAATTGTTTTCCACCGCTTCATTATTTTTGCGTCTAATAAGTTAACCACTTGCGTCTCAGCGTATGTATATAAATGTCCTGGGCAGCAAGTGGTTATACCAGGATCATGGCTGCAGCTGCCAAGAAAAAAAAAAAGTAAATAAAAAATATAAAATAAGTATACCGAAAATAAAACATAAATAATAATAAAAGAATAAAATAAAAAAAGTGGTTATAGCAGGATCATGGCTGCAGCTGCCAAGAAAAAAAAAGAAGAAAGTGTAAATTTTTTTTAATAAAAATATAAAATAAGTATAAAAAAAACCTAATAATAATAATATTTTAAAAAAAAATTGCATCTAAACAAATTAACCACTTGCTTCCCAGCGTATGCATATAAACGTTCTGGGCAGCGTGGTTATACCAGGATCATGGCTGCAGCTGGCAAGAAAAAAAATTTAAATATAAAATAAGTATACAAAACATAAATAATAATTAAAAAAAAATAGTATCTAAACAAATTAACCACTTGCATCCCTGCATATGCATATAAATGTCCTGGGCAGTAAGTGGTTATACCATGATCATGGCTGCAGCTGTCAAGAAAAAAAAAAGTGT
This sequence comes from Lithobates pipiens, assembly GCF_037356315.1. NCBI lineage: Eukaryota > Metazoa > Chordata > Amphibia > Anura > Ranidae > Lithobates > Lithobates pipiens. Next base: position 106,090,912 of record NW_027507685.1, on the reverse strand, counting down.
AGAAAAAAAGTTAAAATATAAAATAAGTATACAAAAAAAAAACATAAATAATAATAATAATAATTAAAAAATAAATGCATCTAAACAAATTAACCACTTGTGCACCAGCGTACGCATATAAACATCCTGGACAGTATGTGGGGACACCAGGATCATGGCTGCAGCTGCCAACAAAAAAAAGTGTAAAATAAATTGCATCTAATAAGTTAACCTCTTGCTTTCCAGCGTATTTATATAAACATTATAGGCAGCAAGAAGTCATACCAGAATCATGGCTGCCAAGAAAAAAAAAGTTTAAATAAAAAATATAAAATAAGTATACAAAAAATAAAACATAAATAATAATAATTAAAAGAAAATTGCATCTAAACAAATTAACCACTTGCTTCCCAGCGTATGCATATAAACATCCTGGGCAGCAAGTGGTTATACCAGAATCATGACTGCAGCTGCCAAGAAAAAAAAATGTAAAAAAGTAAATAAAAAAATATAAAATAAGTATGAAGAAATAAAACATAAATAATAATAATAATTAAAAAAAATTGCATCTAAACAAATTATACCAGGATCATGGCTGCAGCTGGCAAGAAAAAAAAAAAAGTGTAAATAAAAAATAAATATAAAAAAACAAAATATAAAATGATAATAATAACAATTTAAAAAATGTGCATCTAATAAATAAACCATTTGCTTCCCAGCATATGTATTTAAACATCCTAGGCAGCAAGCCAAGAAAAAAAAAGTGTAAAAAAAAATGTAAATAAAAAAAATATAAAATAAGTATGAAGAAATAAAACATAAATAATAATAATAATTTAAAAAGATTGTATCTAAACAAATTAACCACTTGTTTCTCAGTGTATATATATATATATATATATATATATATATATATATATATATATATATATAAACATCATAGGTAGCGAGTGGTTATACCAAGATCATGGCTGCAGCTGCCAAGAAAAAAAAAAAGTGTTAAAAAAAATGTAAATAAAAAAAACACATAAATGATAATTACAATTAAAAAAAAGTACATCTAATAAAATTAACCACTTACTTCCCAGTGTATGTATCTAAACATCCTAGGCAACAAGCAGTCATACCAGGATCATGGCTGCCACTGCTCAAAAGTGTAATAAGTAAGTTTTTTTTAAATAAAATAAATAAAATAAAAAAAATCCTAAATAAATATAAAAATAAATAAAAAAATAAAATTATAAATCATAAATGAAAAAAAAAACCCCATCGCCCCACTCGCACGCAAATGCAAATTTGCACGTAAGTCCAGAACGCATACGTAACCGGTGATTTCACCTTCTGATATTGTGGGAGATGGTGAGTAACTATGCTCTTGTTATAATTGTTTTATGCCACTTTGTTATGTTCACTTCTAATAAATTAACCACATGCTTCCCAGCGTGTGTATATACATGTCCTGGGCAGCAAGCAGTCATCCCAGGATCATGGCTGCAAAAGTAAGTGTAAATAAATAAATAAAATAATAAATAAAATAAATAAATATAACATATAAAGTAAATAAAACAAATAAAACATAAATAATAATAAAAAAATGCATCTAATAAATTAAATGCTTTCTTCCCAGCATACAAAAACATAAATGTCCTGGGCAGCAAGAGGTTATACCAGGATCATGGCTGCAGCTGCCAAAAAAAATAAAAAATAAAATCTAAAATCAATATAAAATTAAAACATAATAAAAAAGTAAAATTAGAAAAGAAATTAGAAAAAAAATTTAAGCACCTCCCTTCCCTCCATGCTTGCACGTAAATTTTCATGTAGGTATGGCGTGCGTAAGTAAACGGTGATTGCATATTCGGATATTCCGGGAGGATGGTGAAAAACGAATTGTTTTATGCCAGTTCGCTATGCTCACTGCCAATAAATTAACCGCTTGCTTTCCAGCATGTGTATATAAACATCCTAGCAGTGGTTATCTTAGGATCATGGATGCAGCTGGCAAAAAGAAAAACGTGTGAAAAATCTTTTTTTAAATAAAATAAAAAAATACATAAATAATAAAAAGAAATACAAAAAAACAAACATATACAAAACAAATAACAAAATAATAATAATTAAAAAATAATAATTCAACGCACCCCATCCCCCCTCCCTTCCAAATGCAAATTTGCACATAGGTGCTGCATGCATACATAAATGGCGATTGCACCTTCCAAAATACCAGGAGGATGGTGAGAAACCATACTCTATTTATAATTATTTTATGCCACCTCGTTATGTTCGCTTTAAATAAATTAATCACTTGCCTCCCAGCGCACGTATATAAACATCCTGGGCAGCAAGTGGTTATACCAGGATCAAGTTCATGTTTGTGTAAAGGCAGGTGTCCCAATACTTTTGGAAATATACAGTATCTGACAAAAGTGAGTATACCCCTCACATTTTTGTAAATATTTTCTTCTATCTTTCCATGTGACAACACTGAAGAAATTACACTTGTCTACAATGTAAAGTAGTGAGTGTACAGCTTGTATAACAGTGTAAATTTGCTTTCCCCTCAAAATAACTCAACACACAGCCATTAATGTCTAAACCAATGGCAACAATGGCCCCATTGATTTCAATGGGGAGCAGCGGTGGAGGAGCGGTAAACACACCGCTCCTTCACCGCTCCAAAGAAGCTGCTGGCAGGACTTTTTTCTGACGTCCTGCCAGCGCACCGCTGTAGTGTGAAAGACCTCGGGCTTTCACACTACATACAATGGTGCAGTTTCTTTAGGGCGGATTGCAGGCGCTATTTCTAACGCTATAGCATCTGCAAAATGCCCTGGTGTGAAAGGGGTCTTAGTGAAAATATCCAAATTGGGCCCAATTAGTCATTTCCCCCTCCCTGGTGTCATGTGACTCGTTAGTGTTACAAGGTCTCAGGTGTGAATGGGGAGCAGGTGTGTTAAATTTGGTGTTATCGCTCTCACTCTCTCATACCGGTCACTGGAAGTTCAACATGACACCTCATGACAAAGAACTCTCTGAGGATCTGAAAAAAAGAATTGTTGCTCTACATAAAGATGGCCTAGGCTATAAGAAGATTGCCAAGACCCTGAAACTGAGCTGCAGCATGGTGGCCAAGACCATACAGCGGTATAACAGGACAGGTTCCACTCAGAACAGGCCTCACCATGGTCCATCAAAGAAGTTGAGGTCACGTGCTCATCGTCATATCCAGAGTTTGTCTTTCGGAAATAGACGTATGAATGCTGCCAGCATTGCTGCAGAGGTTGTAGGGGTGGGGGGGTCAGCCTGTCACTGCTCAGACCATAAGCCGCACGCTGCATCAAATTGGTCTGCATGGCTGTCATCCCAAAAGGAAGCCTCTTCTAAAGATGATACACAGGAAAGCCCAGAAACAGTTTGCTGAAGACAAGCAGACTAAGGACATGGATTACTTGAACCATGTCCTGTGGTCTGATGAGACCAAGATAATTTTATTTGATTCAGATGGTGACAAACGTGTGTGGCGGCAACCAGGTGAGGAGTACAAAGACAAGTGTGTCTTGCCTACAGTCAAGCATGGTGGTGGGAGTGTCATGGTCTGGGGCTGCATGAGTGCGGCCAGCACTGGGGAGCTACAGATCATTGAGGGAACCATGAATGCCAACATGTACTGTGACATACTGAAGCAGAGCATGATCCCCTCCCTTCAGAGACTGGGCCGCAGGGCAGTATTTCAACATGATAACGACCCCAAACACACCTCCAAGACCACCACTGCTTTGCTAAAGAAGCGGAGGGTAAAGGTGATGGACTGGCCAAGCATGTCTCCAGACCTAAACCCTATTGAGCATCTGTAGGACATCCTCAAACGGAAGGTGGAGGAGCGCAAGGTCTCCCACATCCACCAGCTCCGTGATGTTGTCATGGAGGAGGGGAAGAGGACTCCAGTGGTAACCTGTGAAGCTCTGGTGACCTCCATGCCCAAGAGGGTTGAGGCAGTGCTGGAAAATAATGGTGGCCTCGCAAAATATTGACACTTTGGGGCCAATTTGGACATCTTCACTTAGGGGTGTACTGACTTTTGTTGCCAGCGGTTTAGACATTAATGGCTGTGTGTTTAGTTATTTTCAGGGGACGGCAAATTTACACTGTTATACAAGCTGTACACTCACTACTTTACATTGTAGACAAGTGTCATTTCTTCAGTGTTGTCACATGAAAAGATAGAAGAAAAGATTTACACAAATGTGAAGGGTGTACTTACTTTTGTGAGATACTGTATAACGTTTGGGAGTTCTAAGTAATTTTCTTGCAAAAACGATTTACGTATGTGAAAAATGGGACAATCACGCCGGACGGTGAGCGGTTAAAACACAAGGTTACTTTTCAATGTTCCGGGAGGATGTCGGGAAGCTGCGCTCTCGTTATAATTGTTTTATGCCACTTCATTATGTTCACTTCTGATTAATAAATTAAATAGGAAATCTGCCGCCGTTATTACCAAAACTATCTAGAAATTCTCTTTGTGTTGAGATGTAATTAGGAGGACGGGATTATTATAATTATAAACACCTCGATAAGAATGTCTGGATATGCAACTTTTTTTTTTTTAGGTTTAATTTTTTTTAGGAAAGTTTGCCGATAGAGAAGAAGGAAATTTTGTGCTTTATTTCTGCTTTTACATGTCATAATGGTTGCCCTAGTTTTAGGTGGCCCCGTGGTATTAGCTTTATTTTCTGGGTTTCTCTGATTTCCGGTGGGAGTTATCTGGTGAAATATGTATTACACTAATTGCTTTCTGTCTTCTCTTGACTTGGTTTCAGTGGCACATGTGTGATTTCCGTTCTATTCAGTGGGGACTTGGAACAAGTGCATATTTCCAATATTGAAGTGGCTATGGGAGTTTTTTGCCCCCAAATAATAACATGTTAGCCTCTAGTACAGCGTTTATCAACCTTTTTACTCCAGAGGAAGCCTTGGAACAATGTGTCAGGTCATAGGGAAGCACTGATAACATTATTTCATCAGTGTAAATGGGAAGAATGTCCCTTACATTGGTGGTCAGTTGGAAGAATGTTCCTTACATTGGTGATCAGTGTGAAGAATGCTCCTTACATTGGTTATCAGTGAGATGAATGTTCCTTACATTGCATTGGTGATCAGTGAGAAGAATATTCTTTACATTGGTGATCAGTGAGAAGAACGTTCCTTACATTGGTGATCAGTGAGAAGAATGTCCCTTACATTGGTGATCAGTGAGAAGAATGTTCCTTACATTGGTGATCAGTGAGAAGAATGTTTCTTACATTGGTGATCAGTGAGAAGAACGTTTCTTACATTGGTGATCAGTGAGAAGAATGTTTCTTACATTGGTGATCAGTGGGAAGAATGTCCCTTACATTGATGATCAGTGAGAAGAATGTTCCTTACATTGGTGATCAGTGAGAAGAATGTTCCTTACATTGGTGATCAGTGGGAAGAATGTCCCTTACATTGATGATCAGTGAGAAGAACGTTCCTTACATTGGTGATCAGTGAAAAGAACGTTCCTTACATTGGTGATCGGTGAGAAGAATGTTCCTTACATTGGTGATCAGTGGGAAGAATGCTCCTTACATTGGTGATCAGTGAGAAGAATGTTCCTTACATTGGTGATCAGTGGGAAGAATGTCCCTTACATTGGTGATCAGTGGGAAGAATGTTCCTTACATTGGTGATCAGTGGGAAGAATGTTCCTTACATTGGTGATCAGTGGGAAGAATGTTCCTTACATTGGTGATCAGTGGGAAGAATGTTCCTTACATTGGTGATCAGTGGGAAGAATGTTCCTTACATTGGTGATCAGTGGGAAGAATGTTCCTTACATTGGTGATCAGTGGGAAGAATGTCCCTTACATTGGTGATCAGTGGGAAGAATGTTCCTTACATTGGTGATCAGTGGGAAGAATGTTCCTTACATTGGTGATCAGTGGGAAGAATGTTCCTTACATTGGTGATCAGTGGGAAGAATTTCCCTTACATTGGTGATCAGTGAGAAGAATGCCCCTTACATTGGTGATCAGTGGGAAGAATGTTCCTTACATTGGTGATCAGTGGGAAGAATGTTCCTTACATTGGTGATCAGTGGGAAGAATGTCCCTTACATTGGTGATCAGTGGGAAGAATGTTCCTTACATTGGTGATCAGTGGGAAGAATGTTCCTTACATTGGTGATCAGTGGGAAGAATGTTCCTTACATTGGTGATCAGTGGGAAGAATGTTCCTTACATTGGTGATCAGTGGGAAGAATGTTCCTTACATTGGTGATCAGTGGGAAGAATGTTCCTTACATTGGTGATCAGTGGGAAGAATGTTCCTTACATTGGTGATCAGTGGGAAGAATGTCCCTTACATTGGTGATCAGTGGGAAGAATGTTCCTTACATTGGTGATCAGTGGGAAGAATGTTCCTTACATTGGTGATCAGTGGGAAGAATGTTCCTTACATTGGTGATCAGTGGGAAGAATGTCCCTTACATTGGTGATCAGTGAGAAGAATGCCCCTTACATTGGTGATCAGTGGGAAGAATGTTCCTTACATTGGTGATCAGTGGGAAGAATGTTCCTTACATTGGTGATCAGTGGGAAGAATGTCCCTTACATTGGTGATCAGTGGGAAGAATGTTCCTTACATTGGTGATCAGTCGGAAGAATGTTCCTTACATTGGTGATCAATGGGAAGAATGTCCCTTACATTGGTGATCAGTGGGAAGAATGTTCCTTACATTGGCGATCAGTGGGAAGAATGTTCCTTACATTGGCGATCAGTGGGAAGAATGTTCCTTACATTGGTGATCAGTGAGAAGAATGTTCCTTACATTGGTTATCAGTGAGAAGAATGTTCCTTACATTGGTGATCAGTGAGAAGAATGTTCCTTACATTGGTGATCAGTGGGAAGAATGTTCCTCACATTGGTGATCAGTGAGAAGAATGCTCCTTACATTGGTGATCAGTGGGAAGAATGCTCCTTACATTGGTGATCAGTGGGAAGAATGTTCCTTACATTGGTGATCAGTGGGAAGAATGTTCCTTACATTGGTGATCAGTGGGAAGAATGCTCCTTACATTGGTGATCAGTGGGAAGAATGCTCCTTACATTGGTATTTCATTTTTTTTTAGTTTATTTAGTTTTACGCAAAGTCCTCAGCAAGGGACTTGAGAAGAAGTGAAAGTAAAAGAGCGCTCGGTATCCAGTAGATGTAGGTTTTAAAGACGTTTTATTTGAAGTCACCTTAATAGAATGAGGCCTACAAACCCCCTCATAAGCCTCAGCAAGGGACTGTCTTTGCTTGGGATGCTCATCGTATTTCAGAATGATTTTCTAAACTCAGAATATAAGTTACGAGTATCACGAGGGAGGAAATGATCCATAATGATGCACACATCTCTCAGGTGGTCAAAGTAAAGGTCATGTAAGGATTAAGGGGTGTCTAAACAAAATGGTTGACCTTATGTCTTACTAAATACATGTATTTTTTTATCCTTCTCTGTAAAATAAGGATTCGTCATCTATTGTCACGTACTCATCAAGAAGAGGCCGCATCAGCCCTAAAAAGCAGTCTACGCCCAGAAGATTGTCTTATCAGCTGATAACACCCGGAGAATTGTCTTTACTTTGAAAATGTTGTTTTTTTTACATTTGCTGATGTTTGCCCTTTTCTGTCTATAAAAGATGTAATAAAGAAGCCTCAGAGCCACAGTCAGTCAGAGACAGTCAGAGTTAACGACGGACTTCTGAGCAGAAATACTGAATAATATCTCTGTGTCTCTTTGCTTGGATAAGAACTCTAACTAACAATTGGGAAACGGTAACATAACCTGACAAATAGGTGACTTGTTGAGGTCACACCTAACATTTCTGGCGCCGCGAATAGGGACTCGCTGAAGAAACTACAAGAGGCGAACGAACATAAGGACGGAACGAAATGGTCGGGCACATCAAAGAACCACAGACAAATCCTGCGCAGGTAAGAAAAGCTTTATTTTCTTATAAACTCTGTGCTTCTTAGATTTGTGCCCACCTGATCTGTCTGAATTGTTCTTCAGGTAAACACCAACCTCTGTAGTAAGTGGGTCTTGAACTTAATATTTTGGCTTATGTTACCGTTGTTTCTTGTCTGTCTACTTGTCATCTGTCTGTTGTGAATGAAATAAGCCCTGTTTGTATGGTGTGAATTGAAACATATATCATCCCAATGGGTAACGGAATGCGCCCTTAACTCGTGAGAGTACTTTGGGGGTCTGACACTTACGTTTGATATATGCCTTTTTGATTCATGAGCCTAAAAACGGGTTGAAAGTATAAGTCCTGACTGCCTCGATAAAGCAGGAATAAGAAACGAATGCTGAGAGATTCCATGGTAATGGGACGGAAATAAGGTCTCCACAAGTCCCGGAGACCTAGTCATATGTGTTTGGCCACCAAAAGGGAATGCTTGTATATGTTGTAGCTGTCAGTCTGGTCATAATATTTGTCAGTTGGCTAGCATATAAGGTAATTCGATTTCAGAAATCTCATCTAGGAGAGGTTTTTAGTATTTTGGCACCCTAGGAGGAGAAGGCAACGAGACACTTAGTAAGTGATCCAAACGCCACCTAGGCAGGACTGTCAAAATGGGCCAGACACATGGTAAACCCCAGGAGGAATCTCAGAAATGTTATGCTGTTAAAGACATAATTACAATGTTGTATGGGAAGGATAAGGCACAGGGCACAAATAGGATTCTCAAGAAATTGGGGATGGATGGAGAAAATGGGCTAAGTGTAGAAGGTTGGGAAGAAATAAAGAAAGACAGACAGGGAGAGATATTGCAGAACAGATGGGTATCACAAATACAATGTTTAATTAAGGTTTCCAACAGGGCTAAAGAGGAGGGATGGGAGTATTGTCAGGAAAAGGGTGGATGGGATATGAAGGTCCGACACAAAAGTCTTCCTTCTGCTCCCGGCGATAGGGTAAATACGGGAGATACTCCACCTCCTTATAACATCACCACACCAGGTAATGAAAGACCAAAACTTTATCCTTCCTTAAGAGGAAGAGGGTGGGTATGCCGAGTATGCGGTACCCAGAACCCAGACTGGGCACAGGAATGTGTGCATTGCGGCGCTCAAAGACCAGAGCCCGTAGCTCCAGTCCATAGTCGGACTAGGGTAATACAAGTAAATAATCCAAATGCGGGTCAAGCAGGACAGCCACCTACAGTGACCCGACAAGTCGTTCTGAGGACATGGACACCTTGGTCGGCTGACACTCTTATGGCATTAATACAGAATGCTCCTGATCCCGTAGCAAAACCTGCCGCATTCTGTAGATTCGTGACACAATTACTAGACACACATGAAGCAACTTGGCAAGATGGGGAAGATTTGTGTAGACATAAAATGACACTAACGATGTTTAATCAATTTATGAATGAAATTGCTCCACATAGACCACAAGGGGATCCTACCACAGATCCACCAGGAGTACACCCTCGTCATATAGACTCTAGACCCCTGTTTATTGCTCAGTTACGAGAATTTTGCCAAGGGAAACAGCAGGAAAGGGGTTCGACAGCGCCCATAAAACAGGCCCCAGGTCAGACTGTTACAGAATTTTACCTCAACATGGAAAGCATGATGGCTGACGAAGGTCTAGATTTAGCCTTACCCGTCACCATTAGGGCTTTCAATCGACAGTTTATGGAAGGACTAGTACCCCAAATAGGTGACAAACTGAAGGCATGTACTCCCGAATGGAGAGCCATACGGGACAGAGGAACATTGTTGCAGAAAGCACAAGGCATAGAGGCTGATTTAGCAGAAACTAAACCCAGAAGGACACCGGGAGTTAACACTGTTGCCCGGGTCAATGAAGGAGGGAATTCCTCCCGTAAACCTCTTACCTGTTATTACTGCAACAAGGTGGGACATATAAAAAGAGACTGTAGGAAAAGGATAAAAGACGAACAGGAAGGAAACACGGACAGAGACACGAGGGACTACAGACAGAGGCGTACCAATGATAGGGATGATCCGACCGCATGACTTGCCCCAGTCCTAGCTGAATCAGAGAACAAAATGCTCCACATGTTGATGAAGGTGGAAGGTAAACATATTCCTTGTTTGGTTGACACAGGAGCGTCACGCAGTCTGTTGTCTGATTCAGTAGTCCCTCCACACATGACGTCCCGTGACACCATACCCATAAGTGGTTATGACGGTCTTTTGTCCGATGCCCCACTGACTAAACCTTAAAAAGTAAAAATAGGGGGAATGGCAACCGCCTGACACTTGTGTATTGTTGCAATATGTAGATGACCTATTGTTATGTTGTCCAGATAACGATACTTGTTTAAAAGCCACTCTCTCATTGTTACAATTCCTGGCTGAAAAAGGGTGCAAGGTGAATAGAACTAAGTTACAGGTATGTCAGAAAAAGGTTGTCTTTTTGGGCCACTGTATATCCCAGGGTACTCGACATCTCACTGAAGACCGAGTCCAGGCCATAAGACAAATGAATATCCCACGCAACTTTAAGCAACTTCGTATGTTTCTGGGAATGGTATCATATTGTAGACAATGGATACCACATGCCAGTTCTCTGATGCAGCCATTATATGATTGCTTGAAAATAGTACCCTATGTACTCACAGAAGCAGGTCATGAATCTTTTAGCACCTTAAAAAGGTTACTAATTTCGGCACCTGCGATAGGGATCCCTGATTATACCAAAACATTTCATTTGTACATTGCTGAAATCACGGGACACGCAACAGGGGTGTTGACACAACAACACATCAAACAAAGGCCGGTAGCATACTTCTCGGCGGCTCTCGATCCTGTCTCTAGAGGATCACCGTCCTGTGTACGAGCAGTTGCAGCAGTGTCAATTATCATTGACAAATCCTCAGAAATTGTCTTAGACAATCCTGTAGTGGTACATACCACACATGACATACACGCCATCTTATCACAGGTCCAACCAAAACACATATCAATGGCAAGGCAGCTGCGTCTACAATGCACTTTGCTCCTACCCCCCAATGTTACCTTTCAGCGATGCACTTCTTTTAACTTAGCACAGCTTTTACCATTACAGACAGATTTGACAGGGGGGAGTAATGATGATAATGGTGTAGATACAGCACAAGATACTCAGGATTCTGACACACTTTCGTTTCAGGACATAACATCTGATGAACACGATTGTTTCCAACTTATGGAACAAGAAACCACGGGGTTCCCACATGTCACAGACATACCCATTGCAAATGCAGAACACACACTGTACATAGATGGTAGTAGATTTGCCGATGACAAAGGTAAATATCACACAGGTTATGCTGTGGTAACGGACACACAGGTAATTGAGGCAAAGTCACTACCAGCACACATGTCTGCACAAGAAGCGGAACTAACCGCTCTAGAGAAAGCCCTAGAACACTTAGAGGGACAAGAAGGGAACATTTACACTGATTCCGCATACGCCTACGGTGTTGCACATGATTATGGCCACATATGGAAAGCTAGAGGTTACCTTACAGCAGCAGGCACACCTGTTAAACATGGTGAAGGAATCAAAAGAGTCCTGAACAATCTTCAAAAGGTTATAAGAGTAGCCATCATGAAGATAGCGGCACACACGAGCGCAAAAACAACTGAGGCAAAAGGAAACGCATTTGCAGATTTAACTGCAAAGAAGGCAGCTCTAGGGGAAGTAAGCCCTGAGACCTTAGCCACGGTACAGGTGAGTATGCCCGAAACCACATGGCAGCAGCTAATGGAACTACAGGAACAAGCAGGGGCTATTGAGAAGGACCGTTGGGTTAAGGAGGGAGCTGCACCAGGCCTTGACAATGTATGGAGAGAAGGAGACAAAATATGTCTACCCGGTTCTCTATACCCCGCAATGGCAGCGGCTGTTCACTTACCCACTCATGTCAGCTCCAATTCTATGTATAGGATTGTAAGCCAAGGATGGCTAGCCCCTGGATTCAGTAGTACTGCAAGGAACTACTGTGCTGCATGCCAAATCTGTCTGATTAATAACCCAGGACAGAGAGTGAAAACCCCACGTAAACATCAGGTCCGGGCCCAATATCCCTTTCAGAGACTGCAGATTGACTACATACAAATGCCTAAGAGCGGCCCCTTTGAATTTGTTCTCGTGTGCATCTGCCTATTTTTCAGGCTGGTCCGAAAGTTATCCTGTGAAATCAGCTACGGCAAAAGCCACCGCCAAGAAACTGATTACTGAGCTGATACCTAGGTTTGGTCTCCCAGAAACAATAGAATCAGATAGGGGGACACATTTCACGGGAGAAATAATGCAAAATGTGATGGCAATGTTAGGGGTTCAACAAAGTTTTCATACTCCTTACCACCCACAGAGTTCAGGATCAGTAGAAAGAGTAAATGGTACAATCAAGCTGAAAATACAAAAAGCTATGCAGGAGTTGAACAAACCATGGCCTGAGTGCCTAGCTTTAGCTTTGTTCTCTATTAGGTACACCCCAACAGGAAAAACAGGGTTATCCCCATATGAAATACTGTTTGGAAGTGCACCTAGATTAGGTTTATATTTTCCTCAAAGTATGCAATTACAATGTGATAGGTTAACTACGTATGTAATACAGTTGCAACAGCGTCTGACTAAAATCCACAAGAGTGTGTATTCTTCTCTTCCAGACCCTAATTCTGTCACAGGTACACACGATCTACAACCAGGAGACTATGTGTATATAAAGAAACATACCAGAAAGACACTGGAACCAAGGTTTGAAGGTCCTTTCCAGGTGCTATTGATTACAGCAACCTCAGTGAAATTGGAAGGGAAACCTACCTGGATCCACGCTTCTCATTGTAAAAAGGAGCCAGTTGGCAAATGACAACATGTATCTTTTCATTGTTTCAGTAATTCTGGCTAATAGTTTGGTTACCTCACAGAATAAAATATACAAGGATGAAGGATTTTCTAAAAAAATGTTATTACTGAAGTTTAAATATGCTTATGCTCAGAAGTCAGGATATGAGAAATGTTGGATTTGTAGCAAATTACACCCCAGCACAGCAAGTATACCACTGATGGCAGTTCCTATAAACTATACTGATCTTGCTAACAGTAGCATTAACATAATTAGAACAAATACCAATGAGACAGTAATGTTTAAGTCAAATGGTCTCGCCTTTTTCCCTGATTGGTGTTTCAACTTAGGGAACACAACGGGAGGAAATGGAGAATGCCAAGACAGCAAGTTTAGTACCAGTAATGGGAGTAGTAGGTGATGAACGAGGTGATCACCTATTAGAAGCTAGCATGCATCCTAGATATCACCTCAGGTATCGTAGTAAAAGAGAAATATTCCTGAAGAAGGACATGGCATGGGCTTGGTTCCCGTCCTGGACAGGATGGGGTATAGACTTAATGAAAAGACTAAATAACTATACAGGAATTATTAATGATGTTTTGGAGAAAAACTCTGATGATATTACTAAGTTAAATCTGGAGACCAGAGCCATCAGACAACAATTAGAATTACATGAATTAGCAATTGAAAGTATGAGTGCAGCACTGACAGGACTCTGTGAAACTACTGAGGACTATGAGTGCTGTACTTGGATACATAACACCAGCATTGAGGTACCTGATTATTATGACATCATTGCACAACACCGTACGGAAGTAAAGAATTTACAAGAGAAGGCCCGAAATATTGGTCGCGACTGGGATCCGTTTGGTGGAACTTTTAGTTTCTCAGGGTTATTCTCTTGGGTTAAGAAGGCAGCAATGACGATTATAGTGGTGCTCTTATTCGTATTTTTCTTTTATGCATGCTTTAAGTTGTTTATGTGCTTTTGCAAGAAAGCCAAGGTAAATGATGCGGAAAAGATGGAACTTTTGTGAAGATAGGTAGATTTAGATCCTTGACATCACCCATCTGTCAGAAAAGCCACTCTTCCTGAATTTTAGATGTTGGTACTGTCCAGGGGGATGGGTGTATACCCCTCTGACAACTCGCGGTCAGGGAGAGTACTCTGGATATAGGCCGACTAGAACTTGTTCAGGTGGACCCAGGGCAAGAGGGAGGGGTGATGTCAAAGGGGGAAATGTAAGGATTAAGGGGTGTCTAAACAAAATGGTTGACCTTATGTCTTACTAAATACATGTATTTTTTTATCCTTCTCTGTAAAATAAGGATTCGTCATCTATTGTCACGTACTCATCAAGAAGAGGCCGCATCAGCCCTAAAAAGCAGTCTACGCCCAGAAGATTGTCTTATCAGCTGATAACACCCGGAGAATTGTCTTTACTTTGAAAATGTTGTTTTTTTTACATTTGCTGATGTTTGCCCTTTTCTGTCTATAAAAGATGTAATAAAGAAGCCTCAGAGCCACAGTCAGTCAGAGACAGTCAGAGTTAACGACGGACTTCTGAGCAGAAATACTGAATAATATCTCTGTGTCTCTTTGCTTGGATAAGAACTCTAACTAACAATTGGGAAACGGTAACATAACCTGACAAATAGGTGACTTGTTGAGGTCACACCTAACAGTCATCAGACATATTTTCTCTAGACTCGCTTACTTAGTAACTTCTTGTCTATCCTCTTTTAGCTCATCTTGTGTACATACCACGAGCAGTTCCTAAATATCTCGCTCTCACAAAAATGCCAACTTTCACACCTTAGACTTTAATCAGAACTAATGTGGCCAAACTACATTCCGTAGATGTCCGTAGGTGGCCCTTTCCTTTCAATCTTTAGATAAATATAGCAGAAAATTGGTAAAATCTCAAATAAATATCCGCTTAAACTTGGTCAATATAATCCATTGACTGCCTTTTTTTTGCTAAATAGCCTATTTGCCCCAGTCATGATGGTAACACAATGTTCAGAAATGGAGGAGCCAAGCTGTGCATAGATGTAGGAGGACCTTTATACAGTATTGTCTAGACTGGCCAATGACCACATCTTTGGCTGTTGTACTGTCAGTGTAGAGCCCCCCCATCAGGGTCTCCTTTCACAGAGTCCCCTTATCACAGAGTTCCTTCTTCCCTTCAGAGCCTTTCCTTACTCTGGTAGCATGGTATAGGGCAGAAAGCGAGGCAGGTCTGAATGGAGGTGCATTTCTATTCACTCCTAAATGCTGGGGGCGATCTAGCATTCCGCCTGCCCTGGATTAGTGTCATGCTTTGCCAAGGTGTGGGCAGGATACGGATGTCCTTTCACTAGAGCAGGGCTTGACAAATTTGCTTTGTGATGTGAAGATTTTTTGGTGTCAGGTTCTCTATAATGAGAAATGCAGGGTCTAAAAGAACCCCCAATGTCTCCCATGTGCTCCAGTGAATGTAATGCAATCGCACTGCATTACATTCTTTCCCTGGTATGCTGACTGGGAATACTGTCAAAGGGGACCCTGAAGTGATGTCATAAACGTCGCTTCCGGGTCAGCAACAAGAAGGGGAGGGGCTCTTCTCCCTCCCCTCTACCCAGTGGCACCCGCTATGCCGGGCCCAGGCCCGCAGAGGAGCCAGTGGCACTTGTGTGGGGTGTGTGGACAATTAAACTGCCCAGCGCCCGGAAATACATGCCCTAGGCATTGGATAATCGGAATTGTGCATCCCTGTGCCTAGTGCCAACAGTGAACGGGCTGACAAAGGGTGACCTGGCGCCTGGGTTTGTTGAGCCCTGCCTTAGAGCTTCATTGGTTCTTATAGCGCTGGCGGCTGGCCCACACCATGTCAACGTATAAAGCCAAAGCAAACTGCATCCAGTTTTACATTCTGGGGAACCCAAATGCCCCCCCCCCCCCCAAGGAATAATGGCATTCTGGTTGAGAAATGGTCAACCAAAGATAGGAGGGATCAATGGGCCTTAGTTGGCCCCACTGTGAGTGAGGACAAGGCACAGCCCTGGTGATGGTATCTACCATGCTGGTTGTAGGATTAATTATAGGCTTATCGGTCCTAATATCTGACAGACAATCGTCCTCACCATGTGCACTTTAGGCCCTGGCTGTGTCAGTATGTATTGATTGCATCATGGCGGCCATGTTTCTGGCAGTGTCGGTACAGCAGTACTGAATGTATATCTGTGGACAATTTATGGGATGTCTATACAGTACTGTGTATATCTATATATAGTTCAATGTATGGGTTGATAAAGGGTTCAGGCACGCCACTTACAATGGTAACAATTTTAAGTAAAATGAAGTCTGGACTGGACATGACCTTCTGTGTGTCTCTCAATGGACTCAAGAAAAAGGATTCTACGGTGAGTACAAAACTCCAATTTTCTTTCCTTTCCACTGAGGGCCACAGGAGGTCAGATGCTGTTGGATTATACTGCTGTCTACTGCTGACCACTTAGTCCAGTTTCACTTGGTCTAAGGTCCAGCAGGCTCACAATGCACTCTACAGAAGGTTATATCGGCCTCAGGCACCTGTGACCAATTAACCACTCCCCTTAATTAGTGGGCCGAAGGAAAGAAAAAAAAAAAAAGTCTGTTTAACCCCTTGCTTACCAGGCACTTAGTCTCCCCCCCCCCCCCCCCCCCCCCCACTCCTGCCCAGACCAATTTTCAGTGCTGTTGCACTTTGAATGACAATTACGTGGTCATATAACACTGTACACATAGGACATTTTTATCTTTTTTTTTTTTTCCGCACAAATAGAGCTTTCTTTTGGTGGTATTTAATCACAGCTGGAGGTTTTTATTTTTTGCAAAAAAAAAAAAAAAAAGATGAAAAATTTTGAAAAAAAAATGTAGTTTGATATGAAATTTAGCAAACAGTTAATTTTTCTCTTTCATTGATATGCGCTGATTAGGCGGCACTGGTGGGCACTGATAGGCACAGATAAGACGACACTGACGGGGACAGAAAAGGCGACACTGATGGGGACAAATAAGGCAGCACTGATGGGCACAAGTAAAGCGGCACTCATGACCACTGATAAGATGGCACTGATGGGCCCTGGTGGGTGGCACTGATGGGCACAGATAAGGTGGCACTGATAGGCACAGATAAGGTGACACTGATGGGGACAGATAAGGCGGTACTGAAGGGCACAAATAAGGCAGCACTGATGGCCACTGATAAGATGGCACTGATGGGCCCTGGTGGGTGGCACTGATGGGCACAGATAAGGCGGCACTGATAGGCACAGATAAGGTGACACTGATGGGGACAGATAAGGCGACACTGATGGGGACAGATAAGGCGGTACTGATGGGGACAAATAAGGCGGCACTCATGGCCACTGATAAGATGGCACTGATAGGCCCTGATGGGTGGCACTGATGGGCACAGATAAGGCTGCAATGATGGGCACTGATAAGGCTGCACTGATAGGCACAGGTAAGGCGGCACTGATGGGGACAGAAAAGGCGGTACTGATGGGCACAAATAATGCGGCACTGATGGCCTCTGATAAGATGGCACTGATGGGCAAAAATAAGGCTGCACTGATGGGCACTGATAAGGCGGCACTGATAGGCTAAGATAAGGCTGCACAGATGGGGACAGATAAGGCAATACTGATGGGCACAGATAAGGCGGCACTGATGGCCACTGATAAGATGGCAGTGATGTGCCCTGATGGGTGGCACTGGTGGGTAATGAAGGGGATAGGTGTTACTGATAGGTACCACTGATAGATTGGAACTGATGGGCACTGGTAGGTGTTACTGATAGGTACCACTGATAGGTGGCACTGATAGGCACTGGTAGGTGACACTGATGGGCAGCACTGTTGATGAGGCACTGATCGGTGACATTGATAGGTGGCACTGTGGGCACTGGTAGATGGCACTGTTGTGCACTGGTAGGTGGCACAGGTGGGCACAGATGAGCTGGCAGCTGCTCTCCTTGATTGGGACCCATGTCCCTCTGACAGCCACCGACTCGCTGATCACAGAGAGCACCGTGCGCGCCCTCCCGGCAAAGTAGGTCCTGACAAAGTAGGATCTGATGCGGTTAAAAAGTGACAGAAAAAGGTGTTAAAAAGCTGCAAGGAAAAGCCCCAAAAAGAACCTAAAAATGCCACCCAACAATCACTAGCAGTCAAAAAGCAAAACTCGCTCACACTCTCCACACAAGGCCCCCGCTGTTTAGCTTCCGATCAGCGAGTCTAGTGAAATTCACCACCTTCCAAATTCGGCATTCATTTTGATCTAGGTTAGGATGGCTCTACACTGTGGTGATGAAGGCCACATCAGCAACATCAAGGAGGAATACTGAGACCAGATCCTCCGCAATGTCCAAACATGCATTCGGAACGAGTTTTAAACTTGTTTGTCGAGTGATTTTTGATGACACGGGCAGGACAGATGTAAATAAAGTTTCACACCCTGATTGGAACGACTCTGAGTTGCTTGAACATGAATACGGCTGTCAGAGAATGCCTTGTATGTGGGTGAGGAGTCACATGGACTGGTTCCACCACAGTCACTCAGCTCCGCATATTTATGATTCACACAGCCGCCCATCCTCACAGGGATTTTTATTCCTCAACAGTAAAGCAGGCAGGTTCAACCGGCTATAAATTCTTACCTTCTACCTGTAAACACATAATAATTCTAAAGATAAGACTTATAGCTGACACGCCCGGTCTAAACTTCTCATTCTTCTTGTAAAGTCTTTGACGTTAATCTTCAACTGTCAGCTTCAGGTCAGCAAATCCGATTGTTTTTTTTCTATTAGTAACTACAACACAACACAAGTTACACACACACATACATACATACATACATACATACATACATACATACATACATATATATATATATATATATATATATATATATATATATATATATATAATTTAACCACTTCAGCTCCGGACCAATAAACACCTTAAGGACCAGAGGTCTTTTTCCAATTTCGCACTGTGCTGCTTTAACTGGTAATTGCGCGGTCATGCAATATTGCACCCAAACGAAATTTGCGTCCTTTTCTTCCCACAAATAGAGCTTTCTTTTGATGGTATTTGATTGCCTCTGCGATTTTTTATTTTTTTTGCGATATAAATGGAAAAAGAGCTAAAATTTTGAAAAAAAAAGATATTTTCTTCTTTTTGTTATAAGAAAAATCGAATAAACTAAATTTTAGTCATACATTGAGGGCAAAATTTATTCAGCCACATGTCTTTAGTAAAAAAAATGTCAATAAGCGTATATTTTTTGGTTTGCGCAAAAGTTATAGCGTCTACAAACTAGAGTACATTTTCTGGAATTTACACAGCTTTTAATTTATGACTGCCTATCTCATTTCTTGAGGTGCTAAAATGGCAGGGCAGTACAAACCCCCCCCCCCCAAATGACCCCATTTTGGAAAGTAGACACCCCAAGGAAATTGCTGATGGTATGTTGAGCCCATTGAATATTTATTTTTTTTTGTCCTAAGGGATTGAATAATGACAAAAAAATAAATAAAATTTTTTTACAAAAAGTTGTCACTAAATGATATATTGCTCACACATGCCATGGTTATATGTGGAATTGCACCCCAAAATATATTCCGCTACTTCTCCCGAGTATGGGGATACCACATGTGTGTGACTTTTTGGGAGTCTAGTCGCGCACGGCACCCCGAAAACCAATCACCACCTTCAGGATTTCTAAGGGTGCAAATTTTTGATTTAACTCCTCACTACCTATCACAGTTTCGAAGGCCATAAAATGCCAAAATAGCACAAAACCCCCCAAAATGACCCCATTTTGGAAAGAAGACACCCCAAGCTATTTACTGAGAGGCATGTTGAGTCCATGGAATATTTTATATTTTGCCAAAAGTTGCGGGAATATTACAAACTTTTTTTTTTTGCACAAAGTTGTCACTAAATGATATATTGCTCACACATGCTATGGGCAGAAGTCAAATTACACCCCAAAATAAATTCTGCTGCTTCTCCCGAGTACGGGGATACCACATGTGGGGGACTTTTTGGGAGCCTAGCCACGTACGGGACCCCGAAAACCAAGCACTGCCTTCCGGATTTAAATATAAAATGCTACCAAAAAAACTGTTAGCGATCGCAGGGATCAGGCCTAACTCTGCGATCGCTGCAGTTATGTGTTTAGTGTTTTGTAAGTGACAGTAATCGATCGATACTGCACTTGGGTGGGCTGGGCAGAGGGGCGAAACGCAGGTGCTAGCAGGTATCTGGGCTGATCCCGCTAACAATGCGTTTTTTTGGAACCCTAAACTGCTGGGGATGCTAGTAAAGATCTGATCAGATCAGATATTGATCTGTTCAGATTCTATACCACTACGGGAGGTGTATGCTTTGCGCGTGGGTGTTAGCGGTACTGGCACTAACCTAGCGCTGCCTGGGGCGACGCAGACCCTGACCTTAAAACCTAATTGATATCACCCGCCGGGTGATCAGGGGGTTAAACCTTTATTGGGTAATAAATGGTGGGTGTCCTGATGCTATAAAAAGCAAACTAACCAGAGTCACCCGTAACACTTATACGGTGATCAGTGGTGAAAGGGTTAACAAGGGGCAATCAGGGGGTTCAAATTTTTATTAGGTAGTATATGGGGGTCCCTGGCGCTATATAAAAACCTGACGGGGAACCTAAATAACTAACTGGCTAACCAGCGTCACCAGTGACACTTATACTGTGATCGCTGGGGAAAGGGTTAACTAGGGGCAATCAGGGGGTTAAAACCATTATTGGGTAGTATATCGGGGTACCTAGCGCTATAAAAACCTGGCGGTGAACCTAAAAAAATAACTAGCTACCTAGCGACAGTAGCGACACTGATGCAGCGATCAGAAAAATGATCGCTTAGTGACACTGGCAAAAGGGGGTGAAAGGGTTAACTAGGGGCAATCAGGATGTTAAAACCATTATTGGGTAGTATATCGGGGTACCTAGCGCTATAAAAACCTGGCGGTGAACCTAAAAAAATAACTAGCTACCTAGCGACAGTAGCGACACTAATGCAGCGATCAGAAAAATGATCGCTTAGTGACAGTGGCAAAAGGGGGTGAAAGGGTTAACTAGGGGCAATCAGGATGTTAAAACCATTATTGGGTAGTATATCGGGGTACCTAGCGCTATAAAAACCTGGCGGTGAACCTAAAAAAATAACTAGCTACCTAGCGACAGTAGCGACACTGATGCAGCGATCAGAAAAATTATCGCTTAGTGACACTGGCAAAAGGGGGTGAAAGGGTTAACTAGGGGCAATCAGGATGTTAAAACCATTATTGGGTAGTATATCGGGGTACCTAGCGCTATAAAAACCTGGCGGTGAACCTAAAAAAATAACTAGCTACCTAGCGACAGTAGCGACACTAATGCAGCGATCAGAAAAATGATCGCTTAGTGACAGTGGCAAAAGGGGGTGAAAGGGTTAACTAGGGGCAATCAGGATGTTAAAACCATTATTGGGTAGTATATCGGGGTACCTAGCGCTATAAAAACCTGGCGGTGAACCTAAAAAAATAACTAGCTACCTAGCGACAGTAGCGACACTGATGCAGCGATCAGAAAAATGATCGCTTAGTGACAGTGGCAAAAGGGGGTGAAAGGGTTAACTCTAGGGGCAATCAGGGGGTTAAATCTTTATTGGGGGTGATAGGGGGCTACCCTGGACCTAACACTAACTGCCCTGACAGTTTTTACTTTTACAACTGACACTGAATGCATTGATCAGTAAAGAAATGATCAATGCAATCAGTGACACTGTGACTGGGGGGGGGGGGGAGGGGGGGCGGGGGGGATCGGGGGGCGATCGGGGGGGGGGATCGGGGGGGGTTTGTGTACCTACGTGTACCTATGTGTCAGTGTAGTGTTTTGGTGCACTTACTTTGTGTCTTCTCCTCGTAGTCCGGTCAAAAAGACCGCCCCGAGGAGAATGACATCACTTCCTCCTTCCTGTGTAAACAATACACAGTGGGAGGAAGTTCGTCATTGGCCAGGAGCGATCGAGAGGGGGTGGCCAGAAACCAACGGCCATCCCCTCATCACGGATCGCTCCCGGAGGGAAACGGACCGCCGTAGCCAGCGGGAGGGGGTCCGATCGGACCCCCCACCCGCTGGAAGGCAGGCACGTACATCTACGTGCTTGTGCCTGCCTGTGCCATTCTGATGAACGTAGAATGGCAATACGGTGGTCCTTAAGTGGTTAATGTGTTCTTATTTTATATGCAACACAACACAAGTTACATACAGCTGTATGGTCTTGGCCACCGTGCTGCAGCTCAGTTTCAGGGTCTTGGCAATCTTCTTTAGCCTAGGCCATCTTTATGTAGAGCAACAATTCATTTTTTCAGATCCTCAGAGAGTTCTTTGCCATGAGGTGCCATGTTGAACTTCCAGTGACCAGTATGAGAGAGTGAGAGTGATAACACCAAATTTAACACACCTGTTCCCCATTCACACTTGAGACCTTGTAACACTAACGAGTCAGATGACAGCGGGGGAGGGGAAATGGCTAATTGGGCCTAATTTGGACATTTTCATTTAGGGGTGTATTCACTTTTGTTGCCAGGGGTTTAGACATTAATGGCTGTGTGTTGAGTTATTTTGAGGGAACAGCAAATTTACACTGTTTTACAAGCTGTACACTCACTACTTTACATTGTAGACAAGTGTCATTTCTTCAGTGTTGTCACATGAAAAGATAGAAGAAAATATTTACAGAAATGTGAGGGGTTTACTCACTTTTGGGAGATACTGTGTGTGTGCGCGTGTGTGTGTGTGTGTGTGTGTGTGTGTGTGTGTGTGTGTGTGTATGTATATATATATATATATATATATATATATATATATATATATATAATGTACGTCTATAATAAAAAAAAAAAGCAACAAAAACATAAAAAAAACTACTTAAAACAAAATCTTTGAATGCCATTATAAAATAATAATAATAATAATAATTAAAAAAATAAAAATAAATGTGTATGTGTGTATATCTATCTATCTATCTATCTATCTATCTATCTATCTATCTATCTATCTATCTATCTATCACACAATAATTAAAAAAATAAAAATAAATATGTATGTGTGATATATATATAGATAGATAGATAGATAGATAGATAGATAGATAGATAGATAGATAGATAGATAGATAGATAGATAGATATACACACATACACATTTATTTTTATTTTTTTAATTATTATTATTTTATAATGGCATTCAAAGATTTTGTTTTAAATAGTTTTTATTTTATGTCTTTGTTGCTTTATTTAAAATTATTATTATGTATTAAAAAAATTAGATAAAAACTAAATCTATAAATTATATAAATAATAATAAAAAAAGAGAATGAATATAAATATATATATATATATATATATAATATGTGTGTGTGTGTGTGTGTGTGTGTGTGTGTGTGTGTGTGTGTATATATACACATACAGTTAGCGGCATACTGACAATGAGATGGAGTATTTGTGACAATGGTCGATGGAACATCGTTTTTGCAGGTGCTTAGAAACTGCTGTGAACACAGAAAATGTACTGAATGTACTTACTCCAATAATCAATAGATCAGCCTCATCACTTTTCAAAGAGTCTACTATTGATTAAACTGTTTCAAAATATTTGTTGTATTTATTTTATTTTATGAATAAAATTAAAAATGATCATTAACATTAACAGGCTTGTGTCCATTAACTGACTTTTGCTTTCAAAGCTGTTTGGAGATGAGATACATTTTTTATTGATCAAAAGTGTAGAAGTTTGATCAGTGCTGATACGGCTTGAATAAGGTAACATGCACATGCAGCTATACTTTCAAACAAAAAAAAAAAAAGCATTGCAACCCTGTGTTTTTTTTTTTTCAAAACCAGTAGCAACCCAAGACAGAAGACCCAACACCCAAACACCCAAATATCTTGTTATATGCAGTCCAGTGTAGTGAGGGGCCCAAAAGCCTGCGCACCCCAATCCCTCAATCCTGACCCCTCAACAAATGCCTGACTCCATGTAGGAGTGTAATCTATAGGTCAGTAGATCACTGCTTCATCGCTCTCTCTAGGCTTCCCTGGGAGGGGGGGAGGGGGTACATCTAATTTCACAATACAAAAGCCTCTAAGATGGCCCCCTTCTCCTCTTTAAGTAACTGACTTACCTTCAGACCTTGTGACTTTTTTTGCTTCGTTAGTTGCGCTGTCAGGTGGCAATGGAGGGAGGAGGTTCATTGATTAGATGGGCCTTCCATAGTATGAAATAGAGTCTATGGTTGCACATGCATGGAGGACAAGTACATTGATTAGATGGGCCTTCCGTTGCAGGGAATAAAATCTATGGTTGTGTTGGGACTGGGCTCAGCCCTTCCTTCTCTGAGCTGGCCGCACAGCTGTTGGCTAATTGCCAGCTCTTATCTCTCCAGTTACTCACCTGTTGATTATCCTGCTCATCAGTCCTGCCTACTTAAAGTGGTTGTAAACCCTCCTAAACATGTTTTGCTAGATAGATAATACTTTTCTCAGGCAGCTGATCGCTGCCTGAGAAAGTGCACTTACTTGTGTAGTTTTCGTATAAACCGCCGTTTTGATGTCCATGACGTCAGCCGCGCTTGCGCAGTATTGCCTTTCGAGCGCGGCATATATTGTATTGCTGCCTGTGTCCTTCCTGCTTCTCTGCCTTACGTGACATTCTCCTCAGAGCGGCAGAGGAGAAGTCTCGCGATGATCTGCATTTCATACATGAAATGCTTTGTTGCCTTAGTAACAGCAACCGAGATCGAGGCTTGGTTAGGATTGTTATGACGCTACGGCGCATGCGCGAGATTTCTTGAGGGAAATCAAACTAAGGGCGGAAATGACGTCCGCAAAGGAGATGAAAACCAGACGTAGCAATGGCGCGGGCGATACCCGGAAGGCACAGATTTTTTTAAATGAGAAAAAAGGTATTTATAACGCTCGTTTTGCGGAAATATATAGATCGTATGAATGCTGATGTTTAGTAGAATAGAAACAATTGAAAATTATGATTTTTTTGGTGCGGTTTACTTCCTCTTTAAGCCATCCAGTCCAGAGGATCTCTGGCTTCGCCTTGGTCAACTTCACAGAAACTATCTCCTGTTCAAGACTTGCTTTGCTGACATCCCTTCTGGCTCCAGATCCTGCTTGCTGTTCCACTACATTGATCCCTGACTTCTGGCTTGGCTGACTATCTATTCCGGTTACTGAACTTTGGCTATGTTTTGACCAAGTTTGTTCTTTTTACATGCATTTATTAGATGGGCCTTCTGTTGCAGGGAATAGAGTCTATGGTTACATGTAGGGCAGGTGCATTGATTAGATGGGCCTTCCATTGCAGGGAATAGAGTCTATGGTTGCACATGCACGGAGGGCAAGTACATTGATTAGATGGGCCTTCCTTTGCAGGGAATAGAGTCTATGGTTGTACATGCATGGAGGGCAGGTACATTGATTAGATGGGTCTTCTATTGCAGGGAATAGAGTCTATGGTTGCACATGCAAGGAGAGCAAGTACATTGATTAGATGGGAATTCTGTTGTAGGGAATAGAGTCTATGGTTGCACATGCATGGAGGGAAGGCGCATTGATTAGACGGGTCTTCTATTGCAGGGAATAGTTACATAGTTAGTAAGGTTGAATAAAGACACAAGTCCATCCAGTTCAACCTGAGTGAGTGTCTACAATTGTCCCTATCCCTGTACATTGCACACTCACATCAGTCTCTACTCTCAAGGAGCCACAATCCAAGGTCCCCATTCTTATACTAGGGCCAATTTTGGACAGAAATCAATTAACCTACCTGCATGTCTTTGGAGTGTGGGAGGAAACCGGAGTACCCGGAAGAAACCCACGCAAGCACAGGGAGAACATGCAAACTCCAGGCAGGTAGTGTCGTGGTTGAGATTTGAACCAGCAGACCCTTTTTACTGCTAGGCGAGAGTGCTAACCCCTACACCACTGTGCCGCCCCGAGTCATAGAGTCTATGGTTACATGGAAGGCAGGTGCATTGATTAGATGGGCCTTCCATTGCAGGGAATAGAGTCTATGGTTGCATGGAGGGCAGGCGCGTTGATTAGATGGTCCTTCCATTGCAGGGCATAGAGTCTATGCTTGTACATGCATGGAGGGCAGGTACATTGATTAGATGGGCCTTCCATTTTAGGGAATAGAGTCTATGGTTGCACATGCACGGAGAGCAGGTACATTGATTAGATGGTCCTTCCATTTTAGGGAATAGAGTCTATGGTTGTACATGCATGAAGGGCAGGTACATTGATTAGATGGTCCTTCCATTGCAGGGGATAGAGTCTATGGTTGCACATGCATGGAGGGCATGTAGATTGATTAGAGTCTATGGTTGCATGGAGGGCAGGTGTGTTGATTAGATGGTCCTTCCGTTGCAGGGAATAGAGTCTATGGTTGTGTCGGGGTTGGGCTTCCTTCTCTGAGCTGACCGCTCAGCTGTCGGCTAATTGCCAGCTCCTATCTCTCTTCACAGTTACTCAGCTGTTGATGATCCTGCTCATCAGTCCTGCCTACTTAAGCCGTCCAGTCCAGAGAATCTCTGCCTTCGCCTTGGTCAACATCACAGAAACTATCTCCTGTTCAAGACTTGCTTTTCTGACATCCCTTCGGGCTCCAGATCCTGCTTGCTGTTCCACTACATTGATCCCTGACTTCTGGCTTGGCTGACTATCTATTCCGGTTACTGTACTTTGGCTATGTTTTGACCAAGTTTGTTCTTTTTACTTTTATTATTAAACAAGTGTGATTTAACTGTACTTCTGTCTCTGCCTGGTTTCATGGTTTCTGACAGGTTGTACATGCATGAAGGGCAGGTGCATTGATTAGATGGGCCTTCCGTTGCAGGGAATAAAGTCTATGGTTGCACATGCATGGAGGGCAGTTACATAATTAGATGGTCCTTCCATTGCAGGGAATAACGTGTATGGTTGCCCATGCATAGAGGGCAGGTTCATAATTTGATGGTCCTTCTATTGTAGGGAATAGAGTCTATGGTTGTACATGCATAGAGGGCAGATACATTGATTAGATGGGTCTTCTATTGCAGGGAATAGTCTATGGTTGCACATGCATGGAGGGCAGGTACATAATTAGATGGTCCTTCCATTGCAGGGAATAGAGTCTATGGTTGCACATGCATGATGAAGAAGTTGCGCAAAACGGAGCCTGTGCCATGCTGAAAATCAGCCAGTTATAAAGATGAGGGCCCTGACTGATATCTGTGCTGAAAGTGCCCTTAAGCAAAAAAAATAAAAAAAATGCCCATCCAATTACAATAATGACAACTATTATAGCAGCTAGTAGCTGGGGTGTCCCGGAGTTTTATGTTTCATATATTCATGGCAAAAAAAATACCTAACTTGATATCATATTAGTGGATGAATGGATGTTCCCCATGAAGTTCTTCCCTAACCTCACCTTCGACGGTCTATAATTAGCAATCAGATCACTTCCTGGGATCTGTTACTTTAATATCATCCCCACCTAATAATAGCCACAGATACCATTTCTTTGAAGAGAGCTGGCATCACATCAGGACTTCTCACTATGCCAGTGTTACCAGAACTTGGTGTGAATTAGAAGTAGAAGGGTGGCTGTCATTAAAGATAAAGCATTATAGTTTTGGATAAAGGGACAATTTTATTCAACTTTTTTTATTTATTTTTTTATTTAAAAGCTTGAAAAACAAATGTTTCATATATACTGTATATATATATATATAGATAGATAGATAGATAGATAGATAGATAGATAGATAGATAGATAGATATGTGTGTGTGTGTGTGTGTATAATTTTTATGTAGAGCAACAATTGTTTTTTATAGATCCTCAGAGTGTCATGGTTTTGCAATAGAGTTTGTCTGCTTACCTGTTTCCATGTGTTCATCTCTAGAGACCAGCCGACCCTCACCTGACTGCTTTTGTAATCCATCCTCTGGCATGACTCCACCCAGCTCCTATCAGAGAACTCTATATTAACCTGTGCACTGCAGGCCAACCCTGCTGATCAACCTTTGTGTGTTAGCTTTCTGTTACCTGCCGTGTGCTCTTCTGTTGTCCCGTTACCGACTTTGGCGTGTCCTTGACTATCCCTGTTTGCCTGTGATCCTGACCTTTTGGCGTGTACCTGACTATTCCTGTCTGCTTGTGGCCCCGACCTTGGCTTTGTCCCTCACTATCCCTATCCTCCTGGTGTGAGCTGGGGGACCCTGGGGGTCGCGACCTGGAGCCAGTTGCAGCCAAGTCCATCCTCACCACTAGAGGCTCTGGTGAACATCTGCTGGCTCTTAGACTCCGCGCCCCAGGGAATCTTGCGCTCTAACCTCAGTGGGATCTGTCTCTGTCAGCCTTAGGGTCCACAACCTTGCGGTGCACTCCTGATCCCTACAGTGTGCATCTGTCACCTCGCCTCAAGGGGACCTGACAGTTTGATCAGCCATGGACCCGGCTGACGTGCCGCTTCCTGCAGTCGATCCGTTGCAGGGCTTAGTTCGCAGACTTGAGACCCAAGAATCGCATCAGACCCAGATGATGCGATTCCTTCAGGATTTGGCATCCCATTTTGAACAGGTTCAGGTCTCATTAGGACCCCCAGTTCAACAACCTTAACCGCTATCTGCTGCTGCACCTATCGCATCAGTCGCAGCCACACATTCATTACAACTGCCAGCTCGGGTCCGTTTTTCTGGGGACTCCAAGGCTTGCAGGGGGTTCCTTAGCCAGGGCACAATTCATTTTGAACTGCAGCCCCAAAACTTCCTGTCCGATCGGGCGAAAGTAGCATATATCATATCCCTCCTGTCCGGCAAGGCGTTAGCTTGGGCTGCCCCTCTGTGGGAACTGAATGATCCAGTGGTTTCTAGCCTGTCTGATTTCTTGAAACTTTTTCGGAATATCTTCGAGGAACCGAGTCGTGTCTCCTCAGCGGCTAGCGCTCTTTTACGTCTCCGTCAAGAGTCCACGTCTGTGGGACAGTATGCTCTTCAGTTCCGTATCCTCACAGCTGAATTGAGCTGGAATAATGGGGCCCTAGTTGCAACCTTTTTACATGGCCTCTCTGATAGAGTGAAGGATGAATTAGCAGGAAAATCCCTTCCTGCTGATCTGGACAGTGTCATCACCTTGTGTAACCAGATCGATATTCGCTTTCAGGAGAGGGCCCTGGAAAAAAGACGCCAGCACTCCCCGTTTTTTAGGCAGCCTGAGCCCCCGTCCCTTCTCTTCGATCCGAGGAGCACCCCCTGCCTACTGAGGAACCTATGCAGCTGGGCTGGACTAAGTTATCTCCTGAAGAACGTGCTAGGCGCAGAACTCTGGGCCTATGCCTCTATTGTGGGGCCAAAGGTCATTTCCGTGACACTTGTTCTCTTCGTCCGGAAAAACGCTCAGGGCTAATACATCTGGAAGGTGGAGTATTAGACCCTGAAATATCACCCTCACCTTCTCGTCTTCTCCTTTCTGTGTTGCTTCATGTCGGTGCTTCCTCTCGTTCGGTCTCAGCACACCTGGATTCTGGAGCCGCTGCCAATTTCATGGATTGGGAAACTGCATCCTCCATGAGACTTACCCCTTTGCCCCTTACAACGCCATTGGTGGTCTTGGCGATTGATGGCACTGTTCTCCCAGGGGGCCCTATCCGCTTCCAGACTCTTCCTGTTAAGATGTCAGTAGGGACACTCCACCAGGAGTGGATATCCTTCCTTGTCTTACCTAAGGCTTCATCTCCTATCATATTAGGTCTTCCTTGGTTACGGCTCCATTCTCCACACATTGACTGGTCTGCTGGACAGATCCTGGCTTGGGGTTCCTCCTGTTCCTCTTCCTGCCTACTCAAGGGTACCCCAAAAGAGAAACTTCCTGTTACCAGCATCCCAGTATCTTCTGCTCTTCCCGCTGTATATAGCGATCTCTGGGATGCGTCCTGCAATAGTCAGACTGATGCATTCTCTAGGTCATGTGGTACTCTGGATGAACCTGAGTCGATCATTCACTCCGGTTTGCATAACCATTTACCTTTGCCTGTCCCTAATCTCCCTTGGACGCACAGCCAGGCTAACTTGTCTGCAAGTTCCACAGTTGCTATGCCCTGTGATGGTCGCTACACTTAACAATACTATTCAGTCGGCCTCTGCACCAGTTATGCCAGTCCAGCCCATGCCCAATGAGCTTCCTGATTCTTGTTCAGGACCTTTGGTGACCCGGCCTCACCCTACTGCTACTATGTCCGTTCAAACACGTTTAAGAGGCTCAATCCATCCTTTGGATAGACTGCCTCATTCGGCCAGGTGGGGTATCAATCTTTTTCTCAGGGTTCTCTGCATTCTGTTTGTGTTTCAGCTATCCAGCTTGACTCTTGTGACATGTCACCTTCTAACCAACCTGACCTCAGGGATCCACTGACCTCTGCCCAGTCTGGTGGTCCTGTTCTAGATGCCCAGCTCATCTTTAAGGGTCTGGGGGACCCTGCTCAGACTCCTGATCTTCTCATGCCCTTACCCATTCCTAAAAAGCCTTTAGTCCTCAAGTCCTCTCATCCTCTCCCTACCTCGGTTCCAGTCTCTGAGGATAATCTAAAATACGAGGTTAGTCAAGTTTTGGATTCCCGGCTCCGTAAAGGCATTCTTCAGTACCTCGTACATTGGAAAGGGTTTGACCCTGAGGAGAGGTCTTGGATCACTGCATCTGAGGCCTTTACTCCTAGTCTGTTGAGGAGGTTCCATCTGGAGTTTCCCTTTAAGCCTGGACCCAGGCGGGGGAGGGGGAGGCCTCGTAAGAAAGAGGGTACTGTCATGGTTTTGCAATAGAGTTTGTCTACTTACCTGTTTCCATGTGTTCATCTCTAGAGACCAGCCGACCCTCACCTGACTGCTTTTGTAATCCATCCTCTGGCATGACTCCACCCTAGCTCCTATCAGAGAACTCTATATTAACCTGTGCACTGCAGGCCAACCCCGCTGATCAACCTTTGTGTGTTAGCTTCCTGTTACCTGCCGTGTGCTCTTCTGTTGCTCCGTTACCGACTTTGGCGTGTCCTTGACTATCCCTGTTTGCCTGTGATCCTGACCTTTTGGCGTGTCCCTGACTATTCCTGTCTGCTTGTGGCCCTGACCTTGGCTTTGTCCCTCACTATCCCTATCCTCCTGTTGCCTACTGTGGGTGTGAGCTGGGGGATCCTGGGGGTCGCGACCTGGAGACAGTTGCAGCCAAGTCCATCCTCACCACTAGAGGCTCTGGTGAACACCTGCTGGCTCTTAGACTCCGCGCCCCAGGGAATCTTGCGCTCTTACCTCGGTGGGATCTGTCTCCGTCAGCAGTCAGCCTTAGGGTCCACAACCTTGCGGTGCACTCCTGATCCCTACGGTGTGCATCTGTCACCTCGCCTCAAGGTGACCAGACAGAGAGTTCTTTGCCATGAGGTGCCATGTTGTACTTCCAGTGACCAGTATGAGAGAGTGAGAGCGATAACTCCAAATTTAACACAATTGCTCCCCATTCACATGTGAGACCTTGTAACACTAACGTTTCACATGACACCAGGGGAGGAAAAATGGCTAATTGGGCCAAATTTGGACATTTTCACTTAGGGGTGTACTCACTTTTTGTTGCCAGCGGTTTAGACATTAATGGCTGTGTGTTGAGTTATTTTGAGGGGACAGCAAATCTACACTGTTATAAAAGCTGTACACTCACTACTTTACATTGTAGACAAGTGGCATTTCTTCAGTGTTGTCACATGAAAAGATAGAATAAAAGATTTTCACAAATGTGAAGGGTGTACTTACTTTTGTGAGATACTTTAGTAATAAATATAAAATCATTTAAGTATGCAGACTAAAATTATTGTCAAGTTAACCAACGGATGCTGACATAATTTAGCCCGGGCATCTAGTTACTTTGTCAGCCTTTTAACCTTTTAATGATCTTTTTGTATACAGAAGTCTATGAGACTAATCCCCAAATCCCACACCACTTTAACCTGTATTAGTGACATCTAGCAGGACTGTTTATAGTCTCCGGGATCTTACTAAATCCTTATTAGGAGTGTTGTAGAGTTCTTGCCAAGATCTTGTCAGTAGAGTAACCCTAGAATGACTGCTTGCCTCATATGTGTAACATACATGCAATTGCTGATCACGTCGGTTGCATTGACTGTGTCTTATAAAGGGCTTGGTCTGCTCCGGGTTCCAAGGGCCCCATTAACACCGTGATGTGTTCCATTGATTGCATTGGTGTGTGAATTTATAATAAGGGGCAGCACTCTTTTAGGACAGGCTGACGTCCTTCAAATAACCTTTTTTGTTTCTGAAAAGATAAATGATATCTACATTTTGGCCTCCAGTTAATTTGCTAATCTCATGTTATATATTATATTACAATTATATTGCTATCCCCGTGTTATAAAATATATTACCGTTGCTAAAGTCCTATTATAGATTATATTATATTATTATTATATTATATTATATTATTATTATATTATATTATATTATTATTATTATTATTATTATTATATTATTCTAACTTTGATAATATTTTATTATATTTGAATCAGGAAGGCTGGCAGCTCGGATGCTCTTGAATAAAAGTACTTTATTTGTTACATGGATACAGGGCTACAGACTATAAATTGATGTGTTTCGTCTACGAACCCGTCATTAAAGCATTTGGTTTGTCCTGATGAAGGCTTCATAGCCGTAACGTGTCAGTCTATAGTCTGTACCCATGTATCCATGTAACAAATAAAGTGCTTTTATTCAAGAGCATCCGAGCTGCCAGCCTTCCTGATTCAAGAATTGCATCTGTGGGGCCTGAACATTCTGGCTAGAGCGACGGATCACAGTTTGTGGACTCTTATATTGGCAGTGGAGTTGGGGTAAGATTTTGTTTCTTTTATTTTATTATATTGTATTAAAATATATCATATTATATCAGTGTTTCTCAAACTTTTTTGTCTTGCAGCACACAGTTTGAGAATCACTGTATTATATTATATTATTTTATAATATTATTTTATTATTGTTTTATATTATATTATTTTATACTATATTATAATATTTTATTATTATTATTTTATTTTATTATTATTTTATTATTATAGTATTCTATTTTTTTTTGATAATATTATATTATATTGTATTCAAATATATCATATTATATCAGTGTTTCTCAAACTTTCTTGTCTTGTGGCACACAGCACACAGTTTGAGAATCACTGTATTATATTATTATTTTTCTATTGTATTATATTATATTATTTTATACTATATTATAATATTATTTTATTATTATAGTATTCAATTTTTTTGATAATATTATATTATATTTATTAAAATATATCATGTTATATCAGTGTTTCTCAAACTTTTTTTGTCTTGTGGCACACAGCACACAGTTTTAGAATCACTGTATTATATTATATTATTTTATAATATTATTTTATTATCGTATTATATTATATTATTTTATACTATATTATAATATTATTTTATTATTATAGTACTCTATTTTTTTGATAATATTACATTATATTGTATTAAAATATATCATATTATATCAGTGTTGCTCAAACTTTTTTGTCTTGTGGCGCACCAAAAATATGTCAATATTTTCACTGCACACCTGAAAAGATTTAACAATTTTTGTGGTGAGAAACATATTTATTTTTCATATATATTTAATTTTAAATTTAATGTGAAGGATGTGCCTGCTTTAGAGGGCAAATCAGATTGAAGTGAGGCTCCAAAGTCGACAAACAAATGGAACGGTCTTTATTATTATAATATATTTAGAGCGAAAGTATATATATATATATATATATATATATATATATATATATATATATATATATATATATATATAATTATAGAGTTGTCCGCAACATAGGTCAAGGGCTTACAACGCATGGGCTTACTACGCATGTACCAATGGCACTTTGCCGAAAGAGGAAATCCGTGGCAACGGAGCATGCATCAAAGACCCCTCGGGGTGCCAACCCGCATCTGCACAGAAGACTTGTTGGAAAAGGGCAGGAAAATGCCCAGGACGTGCATAGGAAGTGACCTCAACCTAGATGGAAAAAGGTGGGAAAATGCCCAGAAGGCGCACAGGAAGTTACCTCAACCTAGATGGAAAAAGGTGGGAAAATGCCCAGGAGGTGCACAGGAAGTGACCTCAACCTAGATGGAAAAAGGCGGGAAAATGCCCAGGAGGTGCACAGGAAGTGA
The DNA here is from genome assembly GCF_037356315.1 of Lithobates pipiens. NCBI lineage: Eukaryota > Metazoa > Chordata > Amphibia > Anura > Ranidae > Lithobates > Lithobates pipiens. The sequence continues at coordinate 106,056,707 of NW_027507685.1, read as the reverse complement.
CCTCAACCAGAAGAAAAAAGGTGGGAAAATGCCCAGTAGGGGCACAGGAAGTGACCTCAACCTAGATGGAAAAAGGTGGGAAAATCCCCAGGAGGCACACAGGAAGTGACCTCGACCTGATGGAAAAAGGCAGGAAAATGCCCAGGAGGCACACAGGAAGTGACCTCAAACTTCCCTATATAAGCCCAGCCCAGACACGTCCAAATAGCTGGATTATCTTCAGCCCCCCCTTGTTCCTGTGCTGATGTGTGATCTGTCTGAACCTGTTGTGACCTGGAAACCTATTTGACTACTCTTGATTGCTTGCTTGCCATTAACCTCAGATTTGTACCTTGACCATTCTTCTTCTTTGTCCCTTTTGTACTCAACTGCCAGATTGGAACCAACCCCTGGCTTGGATCTTGACCATTCTTCTTCGGATTAACCCTTTTATGCTTTGTTGCCCAACTGGACTCGACCTTGACCTAGGCTTGTATCCACTGAGCCTAAGGAACATCACTCTAAAGCCTCATACACACGATTGGACTTTGTACAAACTTTCCCGTGGACTTTTGTACAAAGGGCGTTGGCCGTAAGTTTGTATTGCATACACACAACCTGACTTTTTAGGCAACAGACACGAACGTAGTGACATTTCAACGTACTGATGACACTTCAAAAGAGGACGTTCAATTACTCCAGCACCACCTTTGGTCAACTTCTGTATTGTTGTCTGATCTTTTGCATTGGTTCTGATGGTTTTCTGTACACATGATCAGACTTTGCTCCATCGGACTTATGTTGTCAAAAAGTTTGTCCGTTCGCACAGCCAACAAATGTCAGATGAAAACTGAAAAAGTTTGTCCAGTGGAGCGTACACACGGTCGGATGTTGCTCCAAAACAGCTAATTTGCATGTCTGTTGTCAAAAAGTCCAATCATGTGTACGGGCCTTTAGACAGGATTCTCCAGACTTTGCAAACGAAGGGCCAGTTTACTGTCTTCCAGACTCGAGGAGGGCTGGATTGTTGGCAATGGGGGTAGAAAATTTCCCAGGCCCGGCATCCGTGAGAATAAACATGGTCTCAGGCTTGGTGGTCAGCAGTGCTTCACATCATTGGAAGGAATGACCCAAGGGACAGTTAAAGGCTAGTAAAGGGCTGCATCCTGCCCTCGGGCCGCAGTTTGGAGACCCCTGCCCTAAGGTGACATCCCTTTAAGAAACTTCTAAAGTCATTACGTGCTCTTTGATGGCTTCATTTGGCATTGCATTGACCACCTTCTGACCTGCACTGGACCTGCTTCGAGTACGTTTTGCATTTCTATAGTTTTGTACAGAAATGGAAAACCCATCTGGCGTTAACAAAAGCCCATCCTGGCCATAAGCACAGTTATTGAAGATTTCATCCCATTTTTTTGTCAATATTGCGAAGCAGCTGTAGACGTAAAATGGTGTTTTTTTTATGGACCGCAAGGAAGTGGGTTTGAAGTTGCCCCTGAAAACCAATCACTTTAGATGAAATGGCTGCAATTTTCGATTCATCCATTTCAATTCCTGCAATCTGCATTGAAGCTGTCAGTTTAATGCCCGGTTTTGACTTTAGAATGGACTGAAATTTGGTGGTTGATTGCTTAGTTTCTGGAGATTGCCTGCAATTATATTTGCAATTCCCAGTGGCTCAAAAGTGGTTAAATTGATTAAAAATTGCCATATGTATGGCCAGCTTCATGATATTTTAAAAGCTTTCAAGTGAAAATTGAATAGTCCACAGCAACCTGCTGCCCAGGTTTTTTTTTGCCAGTTTCAACCAACTAAAGGATTACAATTGCAGTGGAAACTGATTAGTAGCATCCTAAAGACGTTTTCAATTATTTTTAAGCCTGATTGTTTGGTAGAAAAACTGGGGTGGAAAATTGTTTGGACTGTTACATCTTTTTGTTATTCAAAAGCTCATGATATCAAAATCGCTAGTTAGCGGGTGATGGTCTACGTCATGAGTGGCCATAGCAGGCAGCCAGAGCACCCCTAACAAAGACTAACCTTTTGGGCACACCAGATCTTGACCATTAGCTCTAGCTCTTCCTCTTAATGTGGGGGCTAGTGACCATATCCCATCCTCCTAGTTGCACGGCTGTACCCCCTCATTCCCAGGGGTATCTAGACATTGGCCCAGCTTTTCCAAGGGCTTGACAGCCAGGTGACATTTCTGATAATTCTCGTCTCTGCCACCAAATCCACAAAATCAACAACATTCGGGAAACAATTCTACAGAAAAAAACAACCAATCTTACTCAACAAAAGGAAAAAGTTGAAATCAATTCGAACAGGACACAATCACCGAAGTTTTCACTGATCACGATTACCACGGACACCACCAAAAACATAATCAGAAGCCTCCGAGACAGCACTTCATCCAATGACATCATTCCCACTAAACTCCTGAAAGAATGCTCCGACATCTTGGCTCCTACGATAACACATCTCGTAAATCAGCCGTTCAAAGAAGGGATGGTTCCGACCGCCCTCAAGCAAGGCATAATCAAACCCCTGCTAAAGAAACCCAACCTCGACCCCAAAGACCCTAACAACCACAGACCGATAACATGCCTGAACACCATCGCCAAAATTATGGAGAAAGCAGTAGTACAACAGCTACAACTCCACCTGGACACACACAAACTCTTAGACCCACTTCAATCAGGCTTTCACCCAGGTCATGGCACTTCTTGAAATATGGAACGATGCCCTGAAAGCAGCAGATGACAGAGAAACATGTCTCCTGGTACTCCTGGACCTCAGTGCAGCATTCGACACAGTCGACCACAACACTCTGCTCATATACCTCAAAGAAGTAGCAGGAGTTAAAGATTCCGATCTACCATGGTTCGCCTCCTTCTTAGCTAATCGCTCACAGACAGTGAAACTAGGAGCCTTCACCTCTGAAACGCTGGAAATTTCTTATGGAGTCCCGCAAGGATCACCCCTGTCACCCGTGCTCTTCAACATTTACATCCGCCCTATTCTCAAAAATCATCAGAACAACTGACCTACGCTACCACTCATATGCAGATGATACTCAACTCTACTTTCGAATCACCAGACAAAATGATCAATACCAAGAACTAGAAAAATGCCTCACATTGATAGAGGACTGGATGACCACGAGCTCCCTCAAACTCAATGGATATAAAACAGAGCTTCTTCTCCTCAATGCAAACAGAAATATTAAAACAAAGACCCTTTGGACACCACCCACCATCCTTGGATAGACCATATCCCCTAGCACCAAAGCCAAAAGTCCCGGAGTCATCTCCGACTCAGAGATGTCAATGGATGCTCAAATAGGATCAGTAGTCAGTGGATCGCACCATCTTCTCTGTTTGCTACGTAGACTCATCCCCTTCATTCCAGAAAAATAGAAAGCAGTAGTAGTTGGAACAATCATCAATTCCCGCCTTGACTATGCTAACTCCCTCTACATAGGACTACCCAAATACCAGATTGAACGCCTACAAGTCGTCCAAAACACAGCAGCAAGACTAGTCACTGGAAAAAAAGCCTGGGAATCCATCTCCCCAGCCCTAAGGACCCTTGATTGGCTTACCGTTAAGGATCGGATCACTTTCAAGACCCTCTGCCTGACCCACAAATGCACACAAGGAAATGCTCCTCAATACTTATGTGAGAAAATAAATCACAACATACCCATCCACAGACTTCGATAAACTAACCAAAACCTCCTCCTCATCCCTAAATCCCGCTACAAATCCAAGGGAGAGCGAAGATACGTAGTCCAAGGACCTCGGCTATGGAACGCTTTACCCACTGACATCTGCATGGAAGAAAACCATCGGGCCTTCAGGAAAAAACTCAAGACCCACCTCTTCTAACAAGAAGGAAGCACAGGATGGATCAAGCGCCTTGAGGCGATTCAGTTTGCAGTTGCAGAGCTATACAAGTCTTTCATTCATTCATTCATTCACCACTCTCTCTCTACTGTGATACGGAATAACTACACAAAGGCCGCAGATAGATACAATTCTTTATTGAGGAACGTAACGCTAAAATATACCCTTCTCAGGTCTGAGACCCCCAACTCAGTCCACCATACATTTCTCTTGCCAAATCACTGTCATGAGTCTCTTTTGAGGCCAGTGATGCAAAGCTGTGCTCGGCTCAGGGGAACCCCTTACTGGGGGAACAAGGATCAAGTGCAGTCCTTCAGGAGATCATCCTCCACATGGAAACCTTTCCCATGGCCAGGTCTCTGCTCCACCAAACTACGCTCCTCCGGCCATATTCATGGGGATCCTGCCAGGAAGGTAGTGAACTCATCCTTCATCCTAGAAGGAAGCCTCACTCTGAGTGGGCCACCTAGTGGGCCCAGCCTTGGCCTGCCTGCATGCTACCTAAATGGCCTCTTGTGTTTGCAGTGGTAAGTTATGTTACCCCTACACAGGATCATGGATCAGAGGGGAGATGTAGAACATGGAGTAATATAGTCAATCCATAGGTGGATGGAGTGTCAGAAAGAATCAATAATTAACATGACTTCTCTGGGTCCTTCAAGCCTAGCAATACACCAAGAAGCTGTTAAGACCCAACAACCAAACACAAGGAAAGTCAATTTGTTTATACAGTGCAGTGTAGTGAGGAATGCAATGGCCTGAGGAAACAAAAAAAACTCAACAAATGGCTCAATATAGGAGGCCAAATTGTATGGGTCAGGGTTCTGCAGTCTTCCTACACCTTAAATAAAGGGATGTTCTTTTAAGGACAGTGAGGTGCACACTTTTAAAAGAAAGGACTACTGGTTCACAAGAGGTGTAAAGGAGGCCATCTAGGTGAAGTTGGAACAACTATCTTTAAACATGTATTTGTAGGGCGGTAATCTTCCACAGAAGCTGTGGCAGGGGAAAAAACTCCCCAGAAAAAAATAAAACAGAGGGAGAAATCCCTACATACACAGTATTTTTAGAAGTGTGGAGATTCTACAAAGACCAAAATCACTATGTATACTTCCGTAGATGCACACCCTCCGTAGAGCCACTAGTGGATAAGTACTATTCTCCCCCGCCTCGGAAATGAAAAACTGTACAACTTGAGGACTGCTCATCTTCTGACTGTTCAACACAAACTGCTCACTGCACTTTCACAAAGAAATGTCCCACTGGATCTCTAGGTTGACTGTGACCTTTACTCCTTTCAGAGTTTCAAAGCACCACACTGTCACACTCTGCAGCACTGGGGTCTTGTACTCACTTAGCCACAGGATTATTGGTTGCCTCCTACCGATATCCACCAGGCTTTTCCTAGTGAGGGAGATGTGGACTTACATCACCTCTGGACAACTTGGGCTCTCTCCCATAGCTTCTTCCTGGCTCTCTCCCATGAGCTTTTTCCTGACTCAGCTGGATCCTTGGACTAGGACTTGTAAATAGACCCCCCCCCCCCCCCAGGTAAACCTAGCTGAAACATTGCTAATTTCAGGCTGGCTTCCTCCCAGAATTCTGCAGAACTAGATCAAGAAACACTGCATTTATGGGCTTTCTCCACCATTTGGGTACACCTCCCTAGGGATTGGCTAGAGTCCCATAAATATTCAGGCTGCAGACTAGGGATAAGCTGAACAGCCCCCGGTTCGGTTCGCACCAGAACTTTCGAACAGACCGAAAATTTGTGCGAACTTTAGAACCCCATTGAAGTCTATGGGACTCGAACGTTCAAAATAAAAAGTGCTAATTTTAATGGCTAATATGCAAGATATTGTCCTAAAAAGGGTTTGGGGACCTGGCTCCTGCCCCAGGGGACATTGGTCAATGCCTAAAATGTTTTTAAAAACAGAAGTTTTTTCGGGAGCACTGATTTTAATGACGATTAAAGTGAAAAAAAAAAGTGAAATATTCCTTTAAATATCGTGCCTGGGGGGTGTCTAAAGTATGCCTGTAAAGTGCCACGTGTTTCCCATGTTTAGAACAGTCCCTGCACAAAATGACATTTAATGGAAAAAAGGTCATTTAAAACTGCTTGCGGTTTTAATGTAATATGTGGTTCCGGCAATATGGATGAAAATCATTGAGAAAAATGGCATGGGTAGCCCCCCTGCCCATTACCAGCCCCTTTGGGTCTTGTATGGATATTAAGGAGAACCCCATACCCATATAAAAAAAAAAAGGAAAGACATGGGGCCCCCAGGCCCTATATACTCAGAACAGCAGTATACAGGCAGTGCAAACAAGACAGGGACTGTGTAGGTTTGTTGTGTTAAGTAGAATCTGTAATTTTGAATTGGTAAATTTTTTAACCACTACAATACAGGGTACTTTCACCCCCTTCCTTCCCAGCCCAATTTTCAGATTTCATCGCTCTAGCGCTTTCAGTGACAATTGCGCGGTCGTGCTACACTGTACCCAAATGAAATTGTTATCATTTTGTTCTCACAAATAGAGCTTTATTTTGGTGTTATTTATTCACGACTCCGTTTTTAATTTTTTGCGATATAAGCGCAAAAAAAGCGGAAATTTGGAAAAAAAACAATATTTTCTTTTTTCTATTTGAAAAGAAATCCAATAAAATCTAATTTTGTCATACATTTAAGCCAAAATGTATTCTGCTACATGTTTTTGGTAAAAAAAATTCCGTTAAGTGTATAATAATTGGTTTGTGTGATCAGGGACATATGTACGCAAATGATCGTGTACATATGTGTGCAGGTGATCACGTACATATGTGTGCAGATAATCATTGGGACATGTGATTTTAGTGGGACATATGTGGGGGACATGTTTTTATTATTAGGCACATGTGTTTTTATTATTTGGGGACATGTATGTTTTGGGGACATGTGTGTTTTGGGGACATATGTGGGGACTGTGTTTGTACTGTGTGGTGTGTTGTGTGTTGACACTAGACTGATGATCAGTGAGTAAAAAGCTGTAAAAAGCAGCCCATACTCAGTGATCATCAGCCGGCTGCAGCGTTCTGCTCTCCTCTCCTCAGCAAAGACTTCCGTGTGAAGAGAGGAGAGCTGATTGCCTAGCAACCGGCTGTTTGTTTACATCACATGGCGGCCATGATTGGACACGGCCATCATGTGATCAGGAGGGCCAATCACAGAGCCCTCCTGCCGATCTGAGATGTGCCGTGTCCGGGTGACACGCTACTTCTGAAGGACGGCCAGGTGGGAAGTGGTTAAGTGTAGCTCCAGTCAAAAAAATCTATTTTTAAGCTTTCTGGAAAACATAGGGAAGGTTTATCACCCCTGTATAATTTGTTTTGCCGTCCGCCTTTTTTCATCTCACTTCCTGTTGTCTCTTTCTGCTTGCAAGTAGGAGACGTTTGTAAGTTGAATGTTTGAAAGTTGGGGCCTGCCCTATATGCTCTGCAGAAATGGTGGAACAAGGTGTTGGTGTTGCCACAACATTGTAAACCCTCAAAGTGACTCGTGGTGGGCGCTGGAGCGCCCTACTGCGAACGATTATATCAAGAATTGTAATTACATGCCATTGTTGAACAGTGGTAGAAAAATTGGGCCTTTGGTGGTTGTGGTGGTGATGCTGGTGCCACAACACCATAAGTCCTCACAGTTACTCTCGGTGGGCACAGGAACGGGCCCTTCTGTGAAATATTATATCAAGAATTGTAATTACATGCCCCTGTTAAACAGGGGCTGAAAAATTGGGCCTTAGGTACTGCTTGCTGGTGCCACGACACTGCAACCTCTCCCAGATACTCTAGTTGGAGTGCAGGAATGGGCCCTGCTGCAAAGCATTGCATCAAAAATTGTATTACATGCCCCTGTTAAACAGGGGCTGAAAAATTGGGCCTATACACTGCAACCTCTCCCATACACTCTAGTTGTAGTGCAGGAATGAGCCCTGCTGCAAAGCATTGCATCAAAAATTGTAATTACATGCCCCTGTTAAACAGGGGCTGAAAAATTGGGCCTTAGGCTCTGGTGCTGGTGCCATGACACTGCAACCTCTCCCATATACTCTAGTTGTAGTGCAGGAATGAGCCCTGCTGCAAAGCATTGCATCAAAAATTGTAAAACAGGGGCTGAAAAATTGGGCTGGTGGCATCACGCAGAACCAAAAATGTTCTTCCAAGATATCAGCAGAGGAGGAAGAGGATAGACAGTCAACATAACAGGACAGTCACTCAGCATCAGCATAGGCAGTCTTGAAGGGATGTGATATTTCAAAAAAATTATTCGGTTACATCAACTTCAGGTGCTTGGTAGCTGTGGGTGATCCAAGACTGATTCATCTTTATGAAGGTCAGTCGATCAACCGAGTCGGTGGACAGGTGCACCCTGTGATCGGTAACAAAGCCACCAGCAGCACTGAAGGTGCGTTCTGAAAGAACACTGGATGCAGGACAGGCCAGTAGCTCAATTGCATACTGTGCAAGCTCTGGCCAGTGATCCATCCTCAAGACCCAGTAAGCCAGAGAATTTTCAGTGGGAAAGGTGTCCAAGTCTGACCTTGCCACTAGGTATTCCTGCACCATGTAAATCAGAAGCTGGCGATGGTTGCTGGAACCGATCATACCTTGGGGCTGCGGACTAAAAAATTATCTGAATGCATCAGTCAGATGGCCACCTTCTCCGCCGCTCCTTCTGACCGATGCCTCAGCAACACATTGTCCATGACCAGGAGTTTGTAACCTCCCAGTCTTTGGGAACGCATTTCCCCTACCTTTCTGGAAGGCCTCCTGGAGATGTCTCATCCTCTACTCCCTCTGCGACGGCAAGAAAAGGTCGGCAACCTTACCCTTGTACCGTGGATCAAGGAGAGTAGCCAGCCAGTAATGGTCCCTCTCCTTGATCCGAAGAATACGAGGATCCTTCCACATGCTTTGCAGGATCAGGGAGGCCATGAAGCGTAGGTTAGCTGAGGCATTTGGTCCGGAGTCCTCTGGGTCACTAAGGACAACATGATCCGCAGCTACCTCCTCCCAGCCACGTACAAGTCCACGGGTTTCTTGGGACTGTAAATCATCCCTACAAGACTGCTGATGCTGAGTGCCAGGCTCCACCTCCATGCTGACACAATCATCCTCCTCCTCCTCGTCCTCTTCCTGTGTGATGGGTGGGACAGCAGGAACACTGTCTGGATAAAGTGGGCCTTGAGAGGCAAGGAAGTCCTCCTCTTCCTGCCTCTGTTCTGCCTCAAGTGCCCTGTCCATTATTACACGCAGCGTATGCTCCAACAGGTGGACAAGAGGTACAGTGTCAATGATGCATGCACTGTCACTGCTCTCCATCCATGTGGCCTCCTCAAATGGTGACAGGACAGTGCATGCATCCCTGATCATGCCCCACTGGCATGGTGAGAAAAAACCGAGCTCCTCTGACCCTGTCCTGGTGCCGTAGTCGCACAGGTACTCATTGATGGCCCTCGGCTGAATGTGCAGCCGCTGCAGCATGGCCAACCTTGAGTTCCACCTGGTGGGCATGTCACATATAAGGTGGTTCTTGGGCAGGTTCAACTCCTTTTGGAGCTAAGCCAGCCGAGCACAGGCATTAAATGATCGGCGGAAATGCACACAGACTTTCCTGACCTGCTTCAGGACATCCTGTAAGCCCGGGTACCTGCCCAAGAACCGCTGCACCACCAGGTTAAGGACGTGAGCCACACAGGGCACATGGGTCAGTTGTCCCTGTCGGAGGGCAGAGAAGAGGTGGGTGCCATTGTTGCAAACCACCAATCCTGGCTTAAGATGGTGTGGCGTCAAGCACCTCTCGGCCTGCCCCTGCAGAGCTGACAAAATATCTGCCCCAGTGTGGCTCCTATCCCCCAAACAAACCAGCGCAAGCACGGCATGGCATCGTTTTGCGTAGCCCCTTGAATGCCTACGGAGCATCGCTGGTTCCAAGGACAGAGCACTGGAAGAAGCCATGGAGGAAGAAGAAGAGGAGGGGGTGGAGGAGAGAGGTGTGTCACAACCAGTAGTAGCATTTTGGAGGCGTGGTAGCGGAACAACCTCCAACACTACTGCACCTTGTCGTGCATCCTTCCCTGCTGCCAGAAGAGTGACCCAATGGGCCGTGAAAGACAGGTAACGTCCCTGTCCATGCCTGCCGGACCATGAGTCAGTGGTAATATGCACCTTACCGCTGACCGCCCTGTCCAGCGAGGCAAGGACATTGTCGTCCACATGCCGGTAGAGAACCAGAATCGCCTTCCATGAGAAAAAGTGGCGTTTGGGGACCTGCCACTGAGGAACAGCCCATTGCACAAACTCACGGAAGGGGGCCGAATCTACCAACTGAAAAGGTAGCAGTTGAAGTGCTAGCAATTTAGCCAAGTTAGCATTCAACCTCTGGGCATGTGGATGGCTGGGAGTGAACTTCTTTCTACGGTCCAGCAGCTGGGGCAGGGAAATTTGCCTGCTACAATCGGACGTGGCTGTACGGGTAGCAGAGTGCCCATAAGCACTTGGCTGTGACACACCTAATTCTACACCTTCATTCCTCTCAGCGCAGGTTTCAGAGAGGACTGAAGGTCTAGTGGGGTTGGAGATCCCAGCTGATGAGGAGCAAGGAGAGGTCCGCTTAGTTCTTTGGTGTGGGTCTTTGAGGTACGCTTGCCAACGAGCTGCATGGCAGGTCAACATATGTCTGGTCAAGCATGTGGTGCCCAAGCGGCTGATGTTTTGGCCACACGAGATACGCTTGAGACATATGTTGCAAATAGCAGCGGTGCGATCTGATGCACTTGTCTCAAAAAAGGCCCACACCAAAGAACTTTTAGAATAACACACAGAGGCAGCGGTGTGATTCAGTTGGTGTGCTGCCCCTAAGCGGGCCCCCGGAGGGCATCCTGCCTTGTTGGAGATGTGCCTCCTCCTCCTCTCTCCTACCAGACACCCACATGGAGTCAGTGCCCTTATCATCCCCTACCTCTTCATCGCTGGAGCAAACCTGTCAGTATGCTGCAGCTTGTGGAACATGACTGCTAGATTGCTGTCCTTCTTGAGCATCCTCTCTCTCTGCGCTCACGCTACTGCCTTCCTCTAGCTGAGTATAATCATCAGAGCCTACAAAACACTGGGCATCCTCCTGAAAGCATGTACCCAACACTGTGCTCAAAGAGTTCAGGGGACCCCTCAGGAGGACGTGGTGGGTCTAGGGAAGGAGTCACTGATGATGATATTAAGACGAGGGAAGAGGATGCGTTGGCAGCTGCTTTGCTAGTACCCTGAGCCTGGGTGAGAGAGGATGAGGAGGATGAAGAGGGCTTGGTCATCCACTCTACCAAGTCTTTGGCATGATGTGGCTCAACACGTTCAGCTGCCGAAAATAAGGACAAGCATGTCCCATGGCCATGTGCTGATGACGATGCACCGCGTCCACGACCAGCACTGTTGTCTCTAGACACAGAGCCTGCTTGCCCTCTTTTATCGGCTCGTGCCTGTCTGTCTCTCCTTGTTGGCCTTCCAGACATGGTAATGGCCTGAAGGGAGATGGGAAAACCAGCAATTGGGTAGTGTATATTGTGCTGGAGGCACACAACACCCACTAACTCCTGCAGATGCCTTTATTATAGAACAACAGGAATTAAAGGGTAGATACCGGTGTATACTGTGCTGGAGGCACACAACACCAACTAAGTCCTGCAGATGGCAGATGGCTCAATTAGAGAAGAGCAAAATAGGTAGATACAAGTGTATACTGCACTCAGGGCACACAGACGACACCCAGAAACTCCTGCAGATGGCTGATAGCTCAATTACAGAAGAGCAATATAGCTATATAGGTAGATAAAGGTGTATACTGCACTCAGGGCACACAGACAACACCCAGAAACTCCTGCAGATGGCTGATAGCTCAATTACAGAAGAGCAATAACTCTAAATAGGTGGATACAGGTGTATACTGCACTCAGGGCACACAGACAACTCCCAGAAACTCCTGCAGATGGCTGATAGCTCAATTACAGAAGAGCAATAATACTAAATATGTAGATACAGGTGTATACTGTGCTGAAGGTACACAGACAACACCCACTAACTCTGGCAGACGCCAACACACTACACAAGGCAGCCGCGCTGGCGGCCTTATATAGTGTGGGGCGTGTACTACACAGCCTGAGCTATGATTGGCCACAGGCATCCTGGGTCACAGTGCATGCTTGGCCAATCATAAGCCAGCAATTCACTGCGATGGCGCAGTGCATTGTGGGCCGTGAGCAGCACACGAATTTGGCATGAATGGCCAAACAGCCGGTGTTCGTGTCGAACATGTGTTCGACTCGAACACCAAGCTCATCCCTACTGCAGACTCTGTCCTTCCCCTGTTCCCCCACTATGGTTCTAAAATGCTCTAGAAATAACCAATCCCCTGCTTCTATGATTACAGTGGAGCTAAACTAAATTTTCCTAGCAGCATACTCTAGCTAGGAGGGTGCAACACTTCCAAGGATGAGATGATGTAACTTGAACGGGGTTCAGCAACTTTAAGGCCGCGTACACACGCGCGGACTGTTGGCCCAACTTTGTCCGTCCAACAGTTTGAGCGAACAGTCCGCTCAAACTTAGCATGGACGGACATGGCCACACACGACGGACGAACAGTTTGCTGAAACCGTGCGCGATGACGTGAACGGCACGTACGACGGGACGAAAAATACGACGTCCTATACACTGCAATGCAACCTTCCGACGTGGAAATCCTTTCTGAGCATGCGCGAGACTTAGTTGGCCGAACAAGCCTACACACGAGCGAACAGTCCGCTGAAACAAGGTTTCAGCGGACAGTTTTTCGGAATTTCCGTAAGACCTTGTTCGGCCAACTGTCCGCTGAAACTGTCCGCTGAAGCCCCACACACGAGCGGACTGTCCGCCCAAACACTGTTCAGCGGACAAGGTTGGGCGAACAGTCCGCGCGTGTGTACGCGGCCTCACACCTTCCATCCCGTTCTTGGACAATGAAAAGCTGCCTTGGCACATTCCATGGTGACTGAATTAAGGTGTTTGTGGATATAAATGATGGGGTATCTTCCTGACACTAATTGAAAGTGGAGAAGTAGCTTGGAGAAACAACAAAACATCCTCAGCAATTCAGAACAAGTCCAGCTAAAGGTAACTAACTATTACTAGATATACCAAGACCAGGAGCAGACTGGCAACTTTTGACCCAGGGGGTAAGTAAAACCCAGGGGCCATTGGTGCATCGACTCGGCTCCCCTCCAGTTCACTCTCTTCCATGCCGCCTCCTGACCCCCATCCCAGGCTAAAGCTCCTCTCCAGTTAATCTCTGCTCACCAGGGGGGTCAGGTTGGACAGTGCCTGCTGTAGTAACTTTGGGTTGCCAAATTGGCTGGCAGGGGGCAGCTGGGGGCTACAGGGGGGAGCCAGGGCTGCTTGGTTGGGGCTGACTGGGGGAGGAGAGCCTCTGGTGGGGCACAGAGCCATCCTATGCTCAGACACGGCATATACCAACTATGCCGGAGGGGCAGCATGCACTCTGTTCTCATCCTGCACTCGGTAGGACACCAGCAGGGACTTTTAACTCCTCTTCACCAGGAACCCTTTAGGCATAGCTGTGGCAGAAACTTTGCAGCCTTATTATAGGGCATCAGAATGGCTCGAGGGGCAATTTGCCCCCTGCCCCCCCCAGGCCATGTCCACCCCTGACCATGACCCAGATAGATGGGTACCTTCACTGACACAGAGAACTGAAATGTAGAATTGTACTCTGAAACCACTTTAACCCTTTCATGACTAAGCCTATTTTTGGAATTTGGTGTTTACAAGTTAAAATCCATATTTTTTGCTAGAAAATTACTTGGAACCCCCAAACATTATATATATTTTTTTAGCAGAGACAAAAACGGCGATTGTTGCAATATTTTATGTCACACGGTATTTGCGCAGCGGTGTTTTAAACGCAACTTTTTGGGAAAAGGGACACTTTCATGAATAATAATAAAAAAAAAAACAGTAAAATTAGCCCAATTTTTTTGCGTAATGTGAAAGATAATGTTACGCCGAGTAAATAGATACTAAACATGTCACACTTTATAATTGCGCGCACTTTTGGATTGACGACAAAGTACGGTACCTAAAAATCTCAATAGGCGACGCTTTAATTTTTTTTTACGGTTACCAGGTTAGCGTTACAGAGGAGGTCTAGTGCTAGAATTATTGCTCTCGCTCTGACGATCGCGGCGATACCTCACATGTGTGATTTGAACACCGTTTACATACGCGGGCGCGACTTCCGTATGCGTTTTCTTTGCTTTGCGAGCTCGTGGGGACGGCGGGCGCTTTAAAAAAATGTTTTTTATTTTTTTATTTTAAAATGACTAAATTGTTTTTTTTTTTGAAAAAATTGATCACTTTTATTGCTGTCACAAGGAATGTAAACATCCCTTGTGACAGTAATAGGCAGTGACAGGTACTCTTTATGGAGGGATCGGGGGTCTAAAAGACCCCCCACCCCTCCTTTACACTTCAATGTATTCAGATCGCCGAAAACGGCGATTCTGAATACCGGATATTTTTTTAAAACCGGCGCCATTGGCAGCCGAGTAAACGGGAAGTGACATCATGACATCGCTTCCGTGTTTACGATGAGGAGACTGGAACGAAGCCGATTACGGCTTCATTCCAGTCCCTGCCCAGCAGCCGGAGGCAGCAGAATTTGAATCGGTACTCCCGATCGAGCGGGAGCACCGGTAACAGCGGCGGGAGGCGGCGGGAGGGGGGACGTCCCCTCCCGCTTCTCCGGCATAACAGCTGAGCGGCTTTTAGCCACATCGGTTGTTATGCCTAGATAGCCAATCACCTGCTGAAAAAAACGGTACCGGGATGATGCCTGCAGGTGCGGGCATCATCCCGGTATACCCCCCGGAAGCCGAGTACGCACATCTGTGTACGCTCGGCGGGAAGGGGTTAATTCAATGGTGGACAGATGTTTGGTTGGTAGAGCTAGCTTTAATTTCCCTTTAACGAGCTACCTTTAATATTGCACAACTAACCCCTTAAACCTATACCAAAAAATGTGTAATTAATCCTAAATATTATCACATGAAGGATTTTTATTGAGCTATGAAGACTAAGGAAAACGTTTAAAATCTGTCTGGTCAGAGAATACAGCAGAGAAACACATGCTGTAAATGTGATACTGCCAGCCTACTGAACACAGTGATTGCCTTTCACCAGAATCAAGAGGCAAAAATGCTGTTTCTAGTGGCTTTCATAAAATATAATTTAAAGATAACATTTCCTTTTCTAAGTACAAGCACATTGATGGACTGGAAGTCCATTTTCCATCACTTGCAGAGTTATGGGAAAACATGGGTGGTGACAAATTGTGTATTGATTATAGATTTTAGATTTTTTTTATTCAAGTGGCATATTTTAAAATCTGTAATTTTCGGTAGCAATGATGTCTCTGAAAACTGTGCCAGGGATTGATTACTAGACTCGTTTAGGGGCTCTTTACATATGTGGCTGTTTCTCCAGAGTTTGGGGTTCCTCCAGATGGGTCATTCTGCTGGTTTTGCCAAGTGGAATTGGCCCTGGCACTATCTAGGCTCCAGCAAATGGAAGGTCAATTAGCAACAGATCAAAGAACATCTAGCAACCCCCCTGGAGGAACGCTAAAGCCCCGTACACACGAGAGGACTTATGTCCGACAGACTTCCAAAGGAGTTCCGTCGGAGTTCTGCTGGAATTCCGACGGAGTTCTGACAGACTTTTCGGCCGAACGGACTTGGCCACACACGATCACACTAAACTCTGACGGATTCGAACGTGATGACGTACGGCCCGACTCGAATAAGGAAGTTCATAGCCAGTAGCCAATAGCTGCCCTAGCGTCGGTTTTAGGCCGTCGGAGTAGCATACACACGAGCGGATTTTTCGAAGGGGACCGGGTCCGGCGGAGTTCCTTCGGAAAAATTTGAAGCATGTTCCATATTCTAAAGTCCTTCGGACTTTGGTGAGTCAAAAGTCCGTTGCAGCCCACACACGATCGGATAGTCTGACGGACTCAGTCCTTCGGACTTTGGATGTTGAAAAGTCCGCTCGTGTGTACGCGGCATAAGGATTGCATGGAACCTTGTTCAGAACAGTCAATCTAGACCAAGGTTTTTAAACAAGGGTTCCATTAAACTTTTGGGTTCCTCGAGCAGTGAGCTATTTTTGCCCATTGACACCATTGATCTTTTTAGCTATCTGTAAAGGGGTAATTCTTCTCAATGACCACTCTTATAAATAATTGGGTCATGCTGCTGATTTTGTCAAGTGGCATTGGCCCTGGAACTATTTAGGCACCAGCAAATGGAATGTCAGTGAGCCGCAGATCAAAGAGAACTTAGCAACCTCTGGAGGAACCCTAAGGCCGCGTACACACGGGCGGACTGTCCGCCCAACTAGGTTCGTCAAACAGTTTGACAAACAGTCCGTTCAAAATTAGCATGAACGGACTTGACCACACACGACGAACGAACAGTCCGCTGAAAACTTGCGCGATGACGTGAACGGCACGTACGACGGGACGAGAAATTCGACGTCCAATACACTGCAATGCAACCTTCGCCGTGTAAATTCTTTCTGAGCATGCGCGAGACATAGTTTGTCGAACAAGCCTACACACGAGCGGACTGTCCGCTCAAACCAAGTTTCAGCGGACAGTCTTACGGAAATTCCGAAAAACTTTGTTCGTCAGACTGTCCGCTGAAACTGTCCGCTGAAGCCCACACACGAGCGGACTGTCCGCTGAAACACTGTTCAGCGGACAAAGTTGGGCGAACAGTCCGCCCGTGTGTACGCGGCCTAAGGGTTGCATGGAACCTTGCTAAGAATGGCCGATCTAGACTAAGGATTTTAAACTAGGGTTCCATGAAACGTTTGAGTTCCTCAGGACGTTGCAAGGGGCTGCTTGAGCAATTTTTTTCTGCCTCTCAGATAAGTTCCCACTGACACCAATGATCTTTTTAGCTATCTGTAACAGGGTAATTCTTCACAATGACCACTTTTACAAACAGTTAAAAAAATATTGGGTCATGCTGCTGGTTTTGCCAAGTGGCCTTGACCCTGGAACAATGTGGGCAACAGCAAATGGAAGGGCAGTTAGCTGCAGATCAAAGAACACCAGGCAACCTCTGGAGGAACCCTAAGGGTTGCATGGACCCTTGTTGGGAATGGCTGATTTAGACCAAGGTTTTTTAACCAGGGTTCCAAGGATCTATTGGGTTCTTCAAGACAATGCAAGGGCTCCTTGAGCAATGAGCAATTTTTGTATATCAGATGAGTGTTTACTGACACCATTGATCTTTTTGGCTATCTATAACAGGATAATTCTTCCCAATGACCACTCTTACAGACAGGTACAAAAAATGAATTGGGTCATGCTCCTGGTTTTGCCAAGTGGCATTGGCACTTGGAAGGTCAATTAGGAGCAGATCAAAGAACACCTAACAACCTCTGGAGGAACCCTAAGGGTTGTATGGAACCTTGTTGAGAACGGCCAATCTAGACCAGGATTTTTAAACCAGGGTTCCATTGAACTCTTGGGTTCCTCTAGACTTTGCAAGGGGCTCCTTGAGCAATGAGCAATTTGCGCCTCTCAGATAACTGGCTACTGACACCATTGATCTTCTTAGCCATCTATAACAGTATAATTCTTCCCAATGACCACAAGTGTAAGGAGCATTCTTCTCAATAACCATCACACTAATCTATCATGATTCGTAAATATAGTATTTTTTTAGCAGTCATTCATTGAGACCAAAAAGTTAATTTATGGGTTCCTTTGTGTTCAAAAGGCTGCTATAGATAGCGAGGTAGTGCCAACCCTGCCTAGCCAGTGTGAGGCATCTTAGGGAAGCAGGGTTCAGATATAAATAGACCTGGTGGGAGCCTGTCGGAGGGCAGTCATCATACTAAACATTGCAGAAGAGGCAGGCTTACCAAGGATTTGGTCAGTTAGGCTGTCCATGTTTGGGCTTGAGGAAAATGCCAGACTAAGCACTAGGGTTGTTGGTTCAAATCCAATCCATGGCACTACCTGACTGGAGTTTGCATATTCTCCTTGTGCCTGCATGGTTTTCCTCCGGGTCCTGTGGTTTCCTCCCACACTCCACACTGGAAGGTTAATTGGCTCCTGTCTAAAATGTCCCTAATATGTATGAATGTGAGTTAGGGACCTTAGATTGTAAGCTCCTTGAGTGCAGGGACTGATGTGAATGTATAATACATATGTAAATGCTGAGTAATTTGGTGGCACTATATAAGTATCTGTAATAAATAAATAAATAAATAAATAATCAGGACTTCTCGTAATTCCTTTTGTATTAAAGGACTCTGGCAAACCCTCCTTGACTTGGCTCCCTATGTCTCCATTGATGTTCTACATGGTTTGTAACCTTAAGGAACGTTCCCTCACCATCGGGGTGATGGACAAGGATTCATATATATAATAACTATGTTCTGTAATTAGCTAAAAGGCTTTCTTTGTCTGGACTCTTCCTTATAATAATCTCAGTGTGGGGAAGTATTCTGGGAACTGACTTGGTGAGGCTGCTATTGGGGTCCTACAGCAGGTATGGGATGGACTATTGAGGGTACTGGACTTTCTAGGGTAAGATCAGATATTGGAAGGTTCCAAAAGGAAAGATTCCAAGTCCAAAGCACGCTGGTAGGTCTAGGAGTCCAGCCTTTGTCCGGAAGGAATAGGTTACAAAGCCACCCATGGCTGGGACAAGGGGTGGGCCGAAGGGGTGGCTGCCCTGGTTTATTGTAGGGATTTGGGTGCCTTGACCCTAAACCTAAGGGTGCAGTCTGGCATATTTGCCCTGTGTGCTGGATGATCTTCTCCAAGCACTTTTGTATCTGCCTGAATGAAGTTCATTTTTGAACAGATACTCAAAAAAAGTTATAATAAAGGATTTTTGAAGGTTTAGCTACTTTTCCCTCGTCTAATAGAATTCCAGTTAGCAGAAATCTCATGATACATTATTTGTGTTTAACAGTTCAATAGACGATATCCTCATCTATTGAACTGTTAAACACACATGGTTGCATATTTGTGTCCCTGTGGATTATGGATGGGCTTTGATGTGGGAAATGGATTTTGGACATTGATTTTCTTCTATGGAGGTCACGCTCAATTTTGTGTTCCGTTGTTTTCCAATAAAGCAATGTGTACATCTTCAGTTGGAATGGAAAGTGGGAACGGAGAAGGCATTAGACATGTGCACTGCTGAAAAATTCGTTCAATTTCGTTTTTGTTTAGTTCAGGTTTTTTTTTTTTCTTCATTTTTCGGGTCATTCGTTATTGATCGAAATTCATAAATTAAAAAATTCGCAAATTCGTGAATTCGAAAATTTGTAGATCTGAATATTTGAAAATGCGAAAAAAAAAAATCGTAAATTCGAAGATTCGGAAATTCTGAAATTTTTGAAAATCCGGAAATTAAAAAATTAGAAAATTAGAAAATCTGAAAATAAGAAAGAAAATCTGAAAATTAGAAAGAATGAAAATCCAAAAATATAGCTAATTAACTAACTAATAATAAATATCTATTAAATTAGAGGTAACGAAATTTCCCTTCAAACTTGGCTGTTAGTGAACGTAACGAATACAAATGTATCTGAAATTATGAATTATCTGAAATAACGAATGCCGCATATAAACAAAAGGAACAGAACAAAATAATAAAAAATAATAATAATAAAGCATTTTTATTATTATTATTATTATTGTTATTTATTATTATTATTTTGTTATGTTCCAGTCGTTTAGATACGGCGGTCATTGTTTTGAATAATTCGTAACTTCAGATGCATTTGCAATTGTTACGATCACTAACAGCCAAATTTGAAGGGAAATTCCAATACCTATAATTTAATAGTCAGTAATAATTAAGTTACTATTAGGAGGTTTTCCCAAATACATGTCCTATTTGGTAATTTATGTGATATATACATACGTCTTATACAATGATTTATGTACTATTTATTTAAAACTTGATATGCTAAATGCAATTTCTTTTCAGCAAACCAATCCTCTGAAGAAGACCCCAATTGCATGGGTCGAAACGCGTCAATAATTTTTTATACAACAGACATCCTGTCATGTAATGTTGTGTATAATTTAGTGTTTGCTATTTGTATTTGGAATGGTTTTATTCTCCTACCAGAGCTTATATTTTTACTGCCATGAGAATTTTGTATGCTAATTTTTCAATAAAGAATGTATTTTCCTAATCTATCTATTTTCTATCTATTTACTCTTTATAACAATTCACCTCACTACTTAAAAACCCCTCTGGGGGAACTTTCCCACATAGCTTTATTTCCCCAAGACAACCTATGGATATGATGCTGAGCACGTGGCCACAACTTCTTTGGTGGACTATGGCGAGGCCTGTTCTAAATGAAACCTGTCCTGTTATAACGCTGTATGGTCTTGGCCACCATGCTGAAGCTCAGTTTCAGGGCCTTGGCAAACTTCTTATAGCCTAGGCCATCTTTATGTAGAGCAAAAATTCTTTTTTTCAGATCCTCAGAGAGTGCTTTGCCATGAGGTGCCATGTTGAACTTCCAGTGACCAGTATGAGAGAGTGAGAGCGATAACACCAAATTTAACACACCTGCTCCCCATTCACACCTGAGACCTTCTAACACTAATGAATCATATGAAACAGGGGGAGGGAAAATGGCTAATTGGGCCCAATTTGGACATTTTCACTAAGGGGGTGTACTGACTTTTTTGGCTTGTTTAGACATTAATGGCTGTGTGTTGAGTTATTTTGAGGGGACAGCAAATTTACACTGTTATACAAGCTGTACACTCACTACTTTACATTGTACACAAGTGTAATTTCTTCAGTGTTGTCACATGAAAAGATAGAAGAAAAGATTTACAGAAATGTGAGTGTACAAACTTTTGTTAGATGCAGTGTGTGTATGTATATATATATATATATATATATATATATATATATATATATATATATATATAAAACATAATAATAATAATAATAAAAGTATGTATATATATATATATATATATATATATATATATATATATATATATATATATATAGTAATAAGAAAAAAAGTGTATATGTATATATATATATATGAAAAACATAATAATAATAAAAAACTATATATATTTATTTATTTTAATTAAGCCAGTTTAATTGTCTGTTATAAACTGTAAATAAAGATTTATGTATCCAGAGATCAGCTTTACTGATGTTGAATATTAATGATTGAAGTGATTACATAATTTATGTCTTTTATATCTGCCTGGAGTTCAGCTTTAAGGTTTTTCAGGGAGGTTGGTATTTTATATTTCCTTTAATCATTATTTTAGTGATTTATTTGCTTTAGGAAACGCTCTGAGATACATTCGCCCAGCAAAGACGTCATTGCCATCGCGTTGTGATCGGCATCCAATTAATCCATGGACCTCCTACAACCGACTTCTATTTAGAATTCCATATTATAGGAGCGAATCATCCTCTGTATCGGAATAATAAATATTCTAGTGGACGTTTCAAGTTTCTTTTTTAGAAAGCGGCAGTGATCCGCGGTACTGCGCACAAATCTTCGGCACAAGCAGCACTACGTGTATCTCCCACTGCTCTGCAGCAAACACATCGAGAGCTGCATCTGTTCAATGTGCCAAGGACATCCCGAGGTCATAGATTCTGAGATAAGGCTGGAAGGAGAGGAGAGGCTTTACAGTCTGTATGGAGCACATCTGACTTCTGGTCCTCAGCAACCATAAACATTGTCATTCCTTACAGATTTATTTTCTAAAGCAGTGGTCTGCAAACTGTGACCCTTTACTTGCCTTTATCAGGCCCTTGGGGCACTATTCCCCCTACTAATACCAATGATGGGGTACTATTCCTCCCATTGACACCAATGATGGGGCACTATTCCTCTCACTGATACCAATGATGGGACACTATTCCTCTCACTGATACCAATGATGGGGCACTATTCCTCTCACTGATACCAATGATGGTGCACTATTCCCCCTACTGATACCAATGATGAGGCACTATTCCTCTCACTGATACCAATGATGGGGCACTATTCCTCTCACTGATACCAATGATGGGGCACTATTCCCCCTACTGATACCAATGATGGGGCACTATTCCTCCTACTGATACCAATGATGGGGCACTATTCCTCTCACTGATACCAATGATGGGGTACTTTTCTTCCCCCAACACCAATGATGTAGCACTGTTCCTCCCACTGATACCAATGATGGGGCACTATTCCTCCCACTGACACCAATGGTGGGGCACCCCCCCCCCCCACTGATAACAATGATGGGTCACTATTCCTCCCACTGACACCAATGATGTGGTACTATTCCTCCCACTGACACCAATGATGGGGCACTATTCCTCCCACTGATACCAATGATGGGGCACTATTCCTCCCACTAACACCAATGATGGGACACTATTCCTCCCACTGATACCAATGATGGGGCACTATTCCTCCTACTGATACCAATGATGGGGCACAATTCCTCCCACTGATACCCATGATGGGGTACTATTCCTCCCACTAATACCAATGATGGGGCACTGTTGCTTCCACTGATACCAATGATGGGACACTATTTCTCCCACTGATACCAATGATGTGGTACTATTCCTCCCACTGATACCAATGATGGGGTACTATTCCTCCCACTGATACCAATGATGTGGTACTATTCCTCCCCTGATACCAATGGTGGGACACTATTCCTCCCACTGACACCAGTGATGGCACACCATTCCCCCTACTGACACCAATGATGTGGTACTATTCCTCCCACTGATACCAATGATGGGCAGGCATGTACTGGCCATCGGGACTACTGGGAGTTTCACGGTGGGCCGATGACTCAGTGGGCCACTCTGATGTAAGGGGGCTGCTGATGGGACACTCTGATGTAAGGGGCTGCTGATAGGACACTCTGATGTAAGGGGGTGCTGATGGGACACTCTGATGTAAGGGGGTGCTGATGGGACACTCTGATGTAAGGGGGTGCTGATGGGACACTCTGATGTAAAGGGGCTGCTGATGGGACACTCTGATGTAAGGGGCTGCTGATGGGACACTCTGATGTAAGGGGGGTGCTGATGGGACACTCTGATGTAAGGGGGGTGCTGATGGGACACCCTGATGTAAGGGGGCTGCTGATGGGACACCCTGATGTAAGGGAGCTGCTGATGGTACACTCTGATGTAAGGTGGCTGCTGATGGGACACTCTGATGTAAGGGGCTGCTGATGAGACACTCTGATATAAGGGGGCTGCTGATGGGACACTCTGATGTAAGGGGGTGCTGATGGGACACCCTGATGTAAGGGGGGTGCTGATGGGACACCCTGATGTAAGGGGGCTGCTGATGGGACACTCTGATGTAAGGGGGTGCTGATGGGACACTCAAAATGTAAGTGGGCCAGTCTGGATGAAGTCCAGGGCCAAATTCCAGTCCCAGTCCAGCCCTGATGATGGGGCACTAGTATTCCCACTGATACCAATGATGGGGCACTATTCCTCCCACTAACACCAATGATGGGACACTATTCCCCCTACTGATACCAATGATGGGGCACTATTCCTCCTACTGATAGCAATGATGGAGCACTATTCCTCTCACTGATACCAATGATGGGGTACTATTCCTCCCACTAACACCGATGATGGGGTACTAACACCAATGATGGGGCAAACTGTGGCCCTTTACTTGCCTTTATCCGGCCCTTGGGGCACTATTCCCCCTACTGATACCAGTGATGGGGCACTATTCCTCTCACTGATACCAATGATGGGGCACTATTCCTCTCACTGATACCAATGATGGGGCACTATTCCCCCCACTGATACCAATGGTGGGACACTATTCCTCCCACTGACACCAATGATGGGGCACTATTCCTCCCACTGATACCAATGATGGGAAAGTATTCCTCCCACTGACACCAATGATGGGGCACTATTCCTCCCACTGACACCAATGATGGGACACTATTCCTCTCACTGATACCAATGATGGGGTACTATTCCTCCCACTGATACCAATGATGGGGTACTATTCCTCCCACTGATACCAATGATGGGGTACTATTCCTCCCACTGATACCAATGGTGGGACACTATTCCTCCCACTGACACCAATGATGGGGCACTATTCCCCCCCACTGATAACAATGATGGGGCACTATTCCTCCCTCTGACACCAATGATGTGGGACTTTTCCTCCCACTGATACCAATGATGGGGACTATTCCTCCTACTAACACCAATGATGGGGCACTATTCCTCCCACTGATACCAATGATGGGGCACTATTCCTCCTACTGATACCAATGATGGGGCACTATTTCTCTCACTGATACCAATGATGGGGTACTATTCCTCCTACTAACACCAATGATGGGGCACTGTTGCTTCCACTGATACCAATGATGGGACACCATTCCTCCCACTGATACCAATGATGTGGTACTATTCCTCCCACTGATACCAATGATGGGGTACTATTCCTCCCACTGATACCAATGGTGGGACACTATTCCTCCCACTGACACCAATGATGGGGCACTATTCCCCCCAACTGATAACAATGATGGGGCACTATTCCTCCCACTGACACCAATAATGTGGTACAATTCCTCCCACTGATACCAATGATGGGGCACTATTCCTCCTACTAACACCAATGATGGGACAATATTCCTCCCACTGATACCAATGATGGGGCACTATTCCTCCTACTGATACCAATGATTGGGGCACTATTTCTCTCACTGATACCAATGATGGGGTACTATTCCTCCCACTAACACCAATGATGGGGCACTGTTGCTTCCACTGATACCAATGATGGGACACTATTCCTCCCACTGATACCAATGATGTGGTACTATTCCTCCCACTGACACCAATGATGTGGTACTATTCCTCCCACTGATACCAATGATGGGGCACTATTCCTCCTACTGATACCAATGATGGGGCACTATTTCTCTCACTGATACCAATGATGGGGTACTATTCCTCCCACTAACACCAATGATGGGGCACTGTTGCTTCCACTGATACCAATGATGGGACACTATTCCTCCCACTGATACCAATGATGTGCTACTATTTCTCCCACTGATACCAATGATGGGTACTATTCCTCCCACTGATACCAATGGCGGGACACTATTCCTCCCACTGACACCAATGATGGGGCACTATTCCCCCCCACTGATAACAATGATGGGGCACTATTCCTCCCACTGACACCAATGATGTGGTACTATTCCTCCCACTGATACCAATGATGGGGCACTATTCCTCCTACTAACACCAATGATGGGACACTATTCCTCCCACTGATACCAATGATGGGGCACTATTCCTTTCTACTGATACCAATGATGGGGCACTATTTCTCTCACTGATACCAATGATGGGGTACTATTCCTCCCACTAACACCAATGATGGGGCACTGTTGCTTCCACTGATACCAATGATGGGGTACTATTCCTCCCACTGATATCAATGGTGGGACACTATTCCTCCCATTGAACACCAGTGATGGGACACCATTCCCGCTACTGACACCAATTATGTGGCACTATTCCTCTCACTGATACCAATGATGGGGCACTATTCCTCCCACTGACACCAATGATGGGACACTATTCCTCTCACTGATACCAATGATGGGGTACTATTCCTCCCACTGATACCAATGATGGGGTACTATTCCTCCCACTGATACCAATGGTGGGACACTATGCCTCCCACTGACACCAATGATGGGGCACTATTCCCCCCACTGATACCAATGATGGGGCACTATTCCTCCCACTGATACCAACGATGGGGCACTATTCCTCCCACTAACACCAATGATGGGACACTATTCCTACCACTGATACCAATGATGGGGCACTATTTCCCCCCACTGATAACAATGATGGGGCACTATTCCTCCCACTGACACCAATGATGGGACACTATTCCTCCTACTGACACCAATGATGGGACACTATTCCTCCTACTGATACCAATAATGGGACCCTATTCCTCCCACTTTTACCAATGATGAAGCACTATTCCTCCCACTGATGCCAATGATGGGGCACTATTCCTCCCACTGATACCAATGATGGGACACTATTTCTCCCACTGACACCAATGATGGAGCACTATTCCTCCCACCGGCGCCAATGATGGGACTCTATTCCTCCCATTGACACCAATGATGAAGCACTATTATTCCCACTGACACCAATTATGGGGCACTATTCCCCCCATTAACATCATTGTTGGGGGCAATATTCCTACCATTGGCACCAGTGATGGTGCAATATTTTTCTTACCCTCCACTGACCACCATGCCTGAGGTATTATTCTCTCCCTCTGATACCGGGACATTTTCTACTCCTACTAGTAGAAAATGTCTACCTACTCCTACCTCTAAAGTCTGAAGGACTGTAAATGAGCCCTTTGTTTAGAAAGTGTGGAGAAGGCATCTCTAAAGCCCAGGGACAGGTAGAATATGTTGCAGTACTGGGCCTGCTGATTAGAGTAATATTAATGGGGAGGAGCAAATTGATATGCCGAGTTTGGAGACTTGACAGAAACCAGTAGATTGGCGTCTGCCATTTTTTTTGCACCCTGGTAACGTTCCATAGGATCTTCTATTTTTTGCCCTTCATGTCTTCCCACATTTTCCCTCAGCTAGTCTAAAAATATTGCCAAATGCAATGGGTGCTTGGCAATGAGTGCTTGGCAATGGGTGCTTGACAGTGGGTGCTTGACAGTGGGTGCTTGACAATGGGTGCTTGACAATGGGCACTTGGCAATGGGTGCTTGACAGTGGGTGCTTGACAATGGGCGCTTGGCAATGGGCACTTGGCAATGGGTGCTTGGCAATGGTGGGTGCTTGACAATGGGCGCTTGGCATTGAGTGCTTGACAATGGGTGCTTGACAATGGGCGCTTGGCAATGATGGGACACTATTCCCCCTACTGATACCAATGATGGGGCACTATTCCTCCTACTGATAGCAATGATGGAGCACTATTCCTCTCACTGATACCAATGATGGGGTACTATTCCTCCCACTAACACCGATGATGGGGTACTAACACCAATGATGGGGCAAACTGTGGCCCTTTACTTGCCTTTATCCGGCCCTTGGGGCACTATTCCCCCTACTGATACCAGTGATGGGGCACTATTCCTCTCACTGATACCAATGATGGGGCACTATTCCTCTCACTGATACCAATGATGGGGCACTATTCCCCCCACTGATACCAATGGTGGGACACTATTCCTCCCACTGACACCAATGATGGGGCACTATTCCTCCCACTGATACCAATGATGGGAAAGTATTCCTCCCACTGACACCAATGATGGGGCACTATTCCTCCCACTGACACCAATGATGGGACACTATTCCTCTCACTGATACCAATGATGGGGTACTATTCCTCCCACTGATACCAATGATGGGGTACTATTCCTCCCACTGATACCAATGATGGGGTACTATTCCTCCCACTGATACCAATGGTGGGACACTATTCCTCCCACTGACACCAATGATGGGGCACTATTCCCCCCCACTGATAACAATGATGGGGCACTATTCCTCCCTCTGACACCAATGATGTGGGACTTTTCCTCCCACTGATACCAATGATGGGGACTATTCCTCCTACTAACACCAATGATGGGGCACTATTCCTCCCACTGATACCAATGATGGGGCACTATTCCTCCTACTGATACCAATGATGGGGCACTATTTCTCTCACTGATACCAATGATGGGGTACTATTCCTCCTACTAACACCAATGATGGGGCACTGTTGCTTCCACTGATACCAATGATGGGACACCATTCCTCCCACTGATACCAATGATGTGGTACTATTCCTCCCACTGATACCAATGATGGGGTACTATTCCTCCCACTGATACCAATGGTGGGACACTATTCCTCCCACTGACACCAATGATGGGGCACTATTCCCCCCAACTGATAACAATGATGGGGCACTATTCCTCCCACTGACACCAATAATGTGGTACAATTCCTCCCACTGATACCAATGATGGGGCACTATTCCTCCTACTAACACCAATGATGGGACAATATTCCTCCCACTGATACCAATGATGGGGCACTATTCCTCCTACTGATACCAATGATTGGGGCACTATTTCTCTCACTGATACCAATGATGGGGTACTATTCCTCCCACTAACACCAATGATGGGGCACTGTTGCTTCCACTGATACCAATGATGGGACACTATTCCTCCCACTGATACCAATGATGTGGTACTATTCCTCCCACTGACACCAATGATGTGGTACTATTCCTCCCACTGATACCAATGATGGGGCACTATTCCTCCTACTGATACCAATGATGGGGCACTATTTCTCTCACTGATACCAATGATGGGGTACTATTCCTCCCACTAACACCAATGATGGGGCACTGTTGCTTCCACTGATACCAATGATGGGACACTATTCCTCCCACTGATACCAATGATGTGCTACTATTTCTCCCACTGATACCAATGATGGGTACTATTCCTCCCACTGATACCAATGGCGGGACACTATTCCTCCCACTGACACCAATGATGGGGCACTATTCCCCCCCACTGATAACAATGATGGGGCACTATTCCTCCCACTGACACCAATGATGTGGTACTATTCCTCCCACTGATACCAATGATGGGGCACTATTCCTCCTACTAACACCAATGATGGGACACTATTCCTCCCACTGATACCAATGATGGGGCACTATTCCTTTCTACTGATACCAATGATGGGGCACTATTTCTCTCACTGATACCAATGATGGGGTACTATTCCTCCCACTAACACCAATGATGGGGCACTGTTGCTTCCACTGATACCAATGATGGGGTACTATTCCTCCCACTGATATCAATGGTGGGACACTATTCCTCCCATTGAACACCAGTGATGGGACACCATTCCCGCTACTGACACCAATTATGTGGCACTATTCCTCTCACTGATACCAATGATGGGGCACTATTCCTCCCACTGACACCAATGATGGGACACTATTCCTCTCACTGATACCAATGATGGGGTACTATTCCTCCCACTGATACCAATGATGGGGTACTATTCCTCCCACTGATACCAATGGTGGGACACTATGCCTCCCACTGACACCAATGATGGGGCACTATTCCCCCCACTGATACCAATGATGGGGCACTATTCCTCCCACTGATACCAACGATGGGGCACTATTCCTCCCACTAACACCAATGATGGGACACTATTCCTACCACTGATACCAATGATGGGGCACTATTTCCCCCCACTGATAACAATGATGGGGCACTATTCCTCCCACTGACACCAATGATGGGACACTATTCCTCCTACTGACACCAATGATGGGACACTATTCCTCCTACTGATACCAATAATGGGACCCTATTCCTCCCACTTTTACCAATGATGAAGCACTATTCCTCCCACTGATGCCAATGATGGGGCACTATTCCTCCCACTGATACCAATGATGGGACACTATTTCTCCCACTGACACCAATGATGGAGCACTATTCCTCCCACCGGCGCCAATGATGGGACTCTATTCCTCCCATTGACACCAATGATGAAGCACTATTATTCCCACTGACACCAATTATGGGGCACTATTCCCCCCATTAACATCATTGTTGGGGGCAATATTCCTACCATTGGCACCAGTGATGGTGCAATATTTTTCTTACCCTCCACTGACCACCATGCCTGAGGTATTATTCTCTCCCTCTGATACCGGGACATTTTCTACTCCTACTAGTAGAAAATGTCTACCTACTCCTACCTCTAAAGTCTGAAGGACTGTAAATGAGCCCTTTGTTTAGAAAGTGTGGAGAAGGCATCTCTAAAGCCCAGGGACAGGTAGAATATGTTGCAGTACTGGGCCTGCTGATTAGAGTAATATTAATGGGGAGGAGCAAATTGATATGCCGAGTTTGGAGACTTGACAGAAACCAGTAGATTGGCGTCTGCCATTTTTTTTGCACCCTGGTAACGTTCCATAGGATCTTCTATTTTTTGCCCTTCATGTCTTCCCACATTTTCCCTCAGCTAGTCTAAAAATATTGCCAAATGCAATGGGCACTTGGCAATGAGTGCTTGGCAATGGGTGCTTGACAGTGGGTGCTTGACAGTGGGTGCTTGACAATGGGTGCTTGACAATGGGCACTTGGCAATGGGTGCTTGACAGTGGGTGCTTGACAATGGGCGCTTGGCAATGGGCACTTGGCAATGGGTGCTTGGCAATGGTGGGTGCTTGACAATGGGCGCTTGGCATTGAGTGCTTGACAATGGGTGCTTGACAATGGGCGCTTGGCAATGGGTGCTTGGCAATGGGCGCTTGACAATGGGTGCTTGGCAATGGGTGCTTGGCAATGGGTGCTTGGCAATGGTGGGTACTTGAATGGGCACTTGGCAATGGGTGCTTGAAAATGGGCACTTGGCAATGGGCGCTTGGGAATGGGTGCTTGGCAATGGGCACTTGGCAATGGGTGCTTGACAATGGGCGCTTGGCAATGGGTGCTTGGCAATGGGTTCTTGGCAATGGAGGGTGCTTCCAGTGTACAGCCGGGGTCTGCACAGATCTCACAGCTATCTATTACAGCAGTGCCCTGTGAAAAGTTGTCTGGTGCTTGGAGTGCCATTCATGTAGCATGGTGCCCTAATGGTGGGCAGTACGATGGATTGTGGTTAGTAGTAGTACATGTATCTTGTGCATGGCTGTGGTCCATAGCTTGAATAGGACACTATTTGCATAGAGCTTTTATCAGGGGTGTTGCTAGACCTTGGCACCCAGGGCATATGCCCTAGGTCTCCTTTGAGATATGGAGAAGATACATTGCAAGTGGGTTGGCTGCTCTGTGCCCATTGGAATACTTATTGACGTCAACCGAAGGGATGCAAGGTAAAGCTCCTTTTCTAGTTCTTCATTCTTCCTTAATTCATCTCTTTATGGTATAATACAAGTTAAAATATATATATATTGCCATATTTCACAGCCTCCAATGTACAATCTGTGCTATAAATACACCACATTTTTTTGCAGCAAACAGCATACATATTATAAACTAATAAAAGATAAACACTGCACACTTGAAAACTGGATACATCAAATGTTATTTAAAAAAAAAAACTTCAGCAATAATCTACCACTACAATAAAATATCTATATCTTGCATGCTGCAGTTATGACGCTTGGTTGGAAACGTCAGTCCACATAAAACATCAAAAGAGCTCTGCAGTAAGTAATAAACAATCTATAAAATGTTACACTTTATACATACACCTAATCACCAAAAGATACAAAGTCCATATGCAAAATAGCCTTGCATCAAAAACATTTTTCTTAGTTCAAAGGGCACAGTCAACCTTTTGCAGAAAAAATTATAATAATTATATATATATATATATATATATATATATATATATATATATATATATATACAGTATCTCACAAGTGAGTACACCCCTCACATTTTTGTAATATCTTATATATTTTATATATTATATATGTGACAACACTGAAGAAATTACACTTTACATGAAGTAGTGAGTGTACAGCTTGTATAACAGTGTAAATTTTCTGTCCCCATAAAATAACTCAACGTACAACCATTAATGTCTAAACCACTGACAACAAAAGTGAGTACACCCTTAAGTGAAAATGTCCAAATTGGGCCCAAAATGTCACTATTTTGTGTGGCCACCATTATTTTCCAGCACTGCCTTCACCTTCTTGGGCATGGAGGTCACCAGAGCTGCACAGGTCACCACTGGAGTCCTCTTCCCCTCCTCCATGATGACACGGAGCTGGTGGATGTTAGAGACCTTGCGCTCCTCCACCTTCCGTTTGAGGATGTCCCACAGATGCTCAATAGGGTTTAGGTCTGGAGACATGCTTGGCCAGTCCATCACCTTTACCCTCAACTTTTTTAGCAAGGCAGTGGTCATCTTGGAGGTGTGTTTGGGGTCGTCATCATGTAGGAATACTTCCCTGCGGCCCAGTCTCTGAAGGGAGGGGATCATGCTCTGCTTCAGTATGTCACAGTACATGTTGGTATTCATGGTTCCCTCAATGAACTGTAGCTCCCCAGTGCCGGCAGCACTCATGTAGCCCCAGACCATGACACTCCCACCACCATGCTTGACTGTAGGCAAGACAGACATGTCTTTGTACTCCTCACCTGGATGCCTCCACACACGCTTGTCACCATCTGAACCAAATAAGTTTATCTTGGTCTCATCAGACCACAGGACATGGTTCAAGTAATCCATGACCTTAGTCTGCTTGTCTTCAGCAAACTGTTTGCAGGCTTTCTTGTGCATCATCTTTAGAAGAGGCTTCCTTCTGGGACAACAGCCATGCAGACCAATTTGATATAGTGTGCGGCGTATGGTCTGAGCACTGACAGGCTGACCCCCCACCCCTTCAACCTCTGAAGCAATGCTGGCAGCACTCATACGTCTATTTCCCAAAGACAGTCCTGGATATGATGCTGAGCATGTGACCTCAACTTCTTTGGTGGACCATGGCGAGGCCTTTTCTGAGTGGAACCTTTCCTGTTAAACCACTGTATGGTCTTGGCCACCGTGCTGCAGCTCAGTTTCAGGGTCTTGGCAATCTTCTAATAGCCTAGGCCATCTTTATGTAGAGCAACAATTCTTTTTTTCAGATCCTCAGAGAGTTCTTTGCCATGAGGTGCCATGTTGAACTTGCAGTGACCGGTATGAGAGAGTGAGAGCGATAACACCAAATTTAACACACCTGCTCCCCATTCACACCTGAGACCTTGTAACACTAACGAGTCACATGACACCGGGGAGGGAAAATGGCTAATTGGGCCCAATTTGGACATTTTCACTTAGGGGTGTACTCACTTTTGTTACCAGCGGTTGAGACATTTGGGATGACAGCAAATTTACACTGTTATACAAGCTCACTACTCACTACTTTACATTGTAGACAAGTGTCATTTCTTCAGTGTTGTCACATGAAAAGATAGAAGAAAAATATTTACAAAAATGTGAGGGGTGTGCTCACTTTTGTGAGATACTGTATATATATCATAAATACACACTGACACTTAAAATTTGTGAATTTATTATTTTCCTGCTTTAGAACTTTCGAAGATTTTCAAGCTTGATCAGTGGATTTTTCAAATGAAACGCGTTGGATAGAGCTACAGTGTTGATGCCATTACACCCGCCGGGGCACTCCATGTGTTTGACTGTATTTTATGTGAGTTTACTCCTGCTTCTTGTAAATAGTTTTAAACTTTATTAAAAACTTTAAAGGGGTTGTAAAGGTTCGTTTTTTATTTTCTAAATAGGTTCCTATAAGCTAATGCATTGTTGGTTCACTTACCTTTTCCTTCGATTTCCCTTATAAATGTTTTTTTTTCTTTGTTTTTTTTGTCTGAATTTCTCACTTCCTGTTCCTCCTCAGTAAGCTGTTCAGTAAGCTGTTCTGGCTGACTAACCACCAGCTCGGATGATGGTGAGAAGTTTACTGAGGAGAAACAGGAAGTGAGATATTCAGACAAAGAAAAAAACATTTAGAAGGGAAATCGAAGGAAAAGGTAAGTGAACCAACAATACACTAGCTTAGAAAAATGAATGGCTTGAGAGTATGATAATAATATAACTAAAGGTGTGCACCCTCATCTCAGTAGATTAATTTGGAAGGAAGTGTTGATATCTCTGGTCTCCTATCAGAGGTTTCAACAAGGATTGTGAGCATGGGGACTATTACGGGGCACATGTATAATTTGTTCGAATAGAATAGTATCAAAACACTGGTTCATATTAAAAACAATTTATTCAAAAAAGAAAAGATTTATACAACCATAAAAGGATATGTATATGGATCGCAGATGGTAGAGAGGAATGAGGTAATTGTTAAACTAGTTTCGCTTTGTAGCTTCATCAGGAAATTACCTAGGTCTAGAGATACATTAATTTAGTATAGCAAGACATTAAACATAAATAGACACAGTAAAGTACAAAAAAGTATATATATTGATTGTTTTCATATGGAGACATAATTACAACATTTCGACGTGAGGGCGCGTTCCTACCTCTCCAGCCCTGCTCCGGTTCCCGGTCAAGCTCAATGATGTGATTAGAGGAAAGAATCTTTCCCAGCGACTGGGAGGGGGATATTTCAAGATACCGACTCGGATCCCAATGTATTTGACAATGACTATTCCAAAGATTTAAAACTCCAAAATGTATATCTATATTTTATTTCTCTACACACTTAGTCAATGTCTCTACCATCTGTGATCCATATACATATGCTTTTATGGTTGTATAAATCTTTTCTTTTTTGAATAAATTGTTTTTAATATGAACCAGTGTTTTGATACTATTCTATTCGAACAAATTATACATGTGCCCCATAATAGTCCCCATGCTCACAATCCTTGTTGAAACCTCTGATAGGAGACCAGAGATATCAACACTTCCTTCCAAATTAATGCAGTAGCTTAGAGGAACCTATGTAGAAAATAAAAAACGAACCTTTACAACCCCTTTAACTTTTAAAACGACACTATGGGGGTTTTATTTTTACTAAAGCTAGAGAGGGCAAAATAAGTCACAATTCTGCAGAGAAACCAATCAGCTTCTAACCTCAGCTTGTTTAATTAAGCTTTAGCAATAAAACCTGGAAGCTGATTGGTTTCTCTGCAGAATTGTGACAAATTTTTCCCTCTTAAGCTTTAGTAAATAAACTGCTATGAGCTCCTCCTCTGTTTCCCCTTCTCATTGAGTGCACTGCTGGAACATTTTTTGACTGCATGGTCTATCCATCTTGGGCCTCCTGCTCTTGGCATGCATCCATCCCATAGGGATATTTGATTTAGGTGCAGTCAGTTGCAGCCCGTGCATTGTAGGGGCACAGGCTTTGCCTCCAACACCTCAGCTGCCCTCCCCTGGGCGGGGGAAGTGTTTTTTTGAAGTACCTGATTAGAACCAGATGCTCTAATAGGCTTCAAAATAGGATGGGCTTGGGGTGCAGAGAGTGCATTAGTTTGCCCCCAGTGGTGGCTGGTGCTAAATATTTCACATAACCCCCCTCAGGGGGAAATAGACGGGAAGGTGGTAGGACAGTGGAGCATGGGAAGCAGTGGCGGCTAGTGCTAAATATTTGGGGGGGGACTAACACCACGCAACCCCCGGGGATACAGATGGGAAGGCGGTAGGACAGTGGATCATGGGAAGCTGTGGTGGCTGGTGCTAAATATTTCAGGGGGGGCAAACTAACGCCACGTAACCCCCGGGGGGAGACAGATGGGAAGACGGTAGGACAGTGGAGCATGGGAAGCAGTGGCGGCTGGTTCTAAATATTTGGGGGGGAACTAACACCACGTAACCCCCCCCCGGGGGGAGACAGACCAGAAGGCAGTAGGACAATGGAGCCTGGGAAGCAGTGGCGGCTGGTGCTAAATATTTGGGGGAGCAAACTAATGGCATGTAACCCCCCCCCGGGGGAGACAGACGGGAAAGCGGTAGGAGCCTGGGAAGCAGTGGAAAACTAACACCACGATACCCCCCGGGGGGAGTTGGGAGTGGATGGGAAGGTGGCGATCGTTGCAAGCACCTCCCCTGCACGAGAGACGGACAGCAGATGTACGAGATGTACTAGATGTACGAGAACGCGGCGGCGATCCACCGCCACCCCCCCGTGAGAGACTGACCTTAACTTAGGAGGGAGGGGGAAGGAAGAGCCGGGTCGTTGCTTCTCCTCCCGACTGAACAGGAAGTGTGTCCTGATGTCAGAAACCATGAAATCAGACCGAGACAGAAGTACAGTTAACTCACACTTGTTTAATAATAAAAGTAAATAGAACAAAACGTAGTCAAAACATAGCCAGAGTTCAGGATCTGGAACGGATAGTCAGACAAGCCCAAACGTCAAGAAGCCGGAGATGAGCGTAGTAAAACAGCAAGCAGGACCTGGAGCCAGAAGGGATGCCAGCCAAGCAAGTCCTGTAAAAGGATTGCAGGAGATAGTCTCTGTGATGTTGACCAAGGCGAAGGCAGAGATCCTCTGGACTGGACAGCTTAAGTAGACAGGATACTAAGCAGGATATCATCAACAGCTGAGTAACTGTAGAGAGAAATCGGAGTTGGCAATTAGCCGACAGCTGAGCGGCCAGCTCAGAGAAGGAAGGGCTGAGCCCAGCCCTGACACCTGAGACATGATTGGCCGGTGTGTCCTGAGACACACGATTGGGAGTCCTAAGACTCCCTGGCCAATTGGGGTCTCAGGACCTGCATCCTGATTGGGTGGGAGGAGAATCAGGAAGACAACAGCGAATATTATTAGTTATTTGTCACACAACTGAGTGGGCTCGGGCGCAGGGTTCCCCCCCCTCCCCCCCAAGCCCATCCTTTTTTGAAGCCAATAAGAGCCTTGGGAGCTAATCACTTGCTTCAAAAAAAGAAAACACCCCATTGGAATCCATGTGTCCGGTGCCCCTCATGTAGATTAGGGGCCGAGCGCATAGATAGGATGCTCGATATGGACGGGCCGCCACTGCTGGGAAGTATTGGTGTTTTACCAGTGGTCCCTCGATCAGAAGTTATGTTTGCTTAGAGTTCGGCTTAGAGTAATTTACATTAAAAAATATATATATACTGGGTTTAAAATAAAATCATAAAATAAAATAATAAAAAATTAAATCATAAAAAATTATTTCTCTGACTCCGTTGAGAATGCTTTGTTGTTCTGCTGCTAAGCTGTACCCAGAATGCATATATATATTTTTTAATGCGCGCCTCGTTTTTCTCGCATCATGTTCTTTGTAATGCTTTCCTTTCATATTGACATACAGCCAGAAGTATCTCGAGAAAAGAAAACTTTATTTCTCAGACTTCTGCATTTGATTGCGCTTTCCTTTCATGTCTCTAATACACTTCTGTAAAAATCTCTTTTTTTTATGAATGATGCCTTCTATATATACTGTGTGTATATATATATATATATATATATATATATATATATATATATATATGTATATATATATAGATATAGATATATATATAGATATATATATCTTTAATTTTTTTATCACTGCCATTTTTTATTATTTCGTGCTTTATGGTTCCAAATCGATGCCTATTCATTTATTTGGTGCTGTGGTGTTCAACAGTCATAGAAAAAGATCTCTAAAAAAATAAATCATTCCTAAATCCCTTAGATTTTCTGCAAGTGGCTGCCTTGATGCTTCATATGCCATCAAATTACTCCTAGCTCAAAGGTTTTTTATTTTTAAAAAAAGGTCGTCTGTATAAATATGCAATAATGATCCTTACATAAAATTGCAAGGCGTTCTTTGTATTAATAAAGTTCACCTTTGACATCTACTATGAATCAGAGCAATTTTTAAGTTTCTGCTGCAGACCTGATGATTCAGGGATAATACATTTATGAATATAAATAGAATGAAAATAAAATAAAATATTTTATTCAGACAAATTTTTTTTTTTAAATCTGAAAAAATAATTTTATATATATATATAAATGTATATATATATAAATTTTCTTACTGCTAATATTTAACCCTTTTTTTATTGGCTTTCTTCTTTTTTTTCCATTTTTTTTGCTACAGTAACACTAGTTATGTTAAAACTAATACAGATCAAACTATAAAAGAAAAAAAAAGTTATTTTGTTGACGATAGAATGTATAGCACTTAAAATATATATAGAAAAAAATAATAATATATATATATATATATATATATATATATATATATATATATATATATATATATATAAATATATATAAATATTTATATATAGATATATATATAGATATATATATACATATGTTACATTGTATTTAAAGTGGTTGTAAAGGCTGAAGGTTGTGTTTTTTTTTTTCTCTAAAGCATTCTCTACATTAAGGTAAAAAAGCTTTTTCCGCAATACACCCTGCCCCCCGCCTAAATATTTGCCAAGTGTTCTCAACTTTTCCTCCTCACTGGACTCAGTGAGAGCAACGGTAGCCATCTCCTGCTCCTGCTGCTGCCAATCAAATTCAGTGAGGAGGGAGCAGGGGGCGGTGGCCAAGCCACATTGTATGAGTCAATAGACGCACACTGCATAGCTCGGGATTGAGCCTACATGAGGCGTCATCCCGGTACCGTTTTGTAGAGCAGGCGATTGGTTTCCCAGGTATAACAACCGATGCGCCTAAAAGCTATTATAACGGAGGAGTGGGAGGGGACTTCCACCCCTCCCGCCGCTCTTCCCGGCCTTCCCGTTCCACCGGAAGACCCGATCGAACATCGAAACGGCTTTGTTCCAGTCCCTGGATGTAAACACGGAAGTGACGTCACAATGTCACTTCCTGTTTACTCGGCTGCCAATGGCGCCGGTTTAAAAAAATATACAGTATTCAGATACACCGTTTTCGGCGTTCTGAATACTTTGAAGTGCAAAGGAGGGATTGGAGGTCTTTTAGACCCCCGATCTCTCCATAAAGAGTACCTGTCACCACCTATTACTGTCACAAGGGATGTTTACATTCCTTACGACAGCAATAAAAGCGATCAAATGAAAAAAAAAACACAATTGAATAATATAAAAATAAATAAGAAATTTATTTTTTTCAAATCGCCCCCGTTACCGCTATGAAACATATCTTTAAAAAAAAAAAAAGGGAGACCCCCCGCCCCCAATCCCAGAGAAATAAAATAAAAACTAAGGGAGGATGGGAAGGAAAGGGTTGAGTAGGACTTGTTAGCTATGGGTTAAAAGTCAGTTAAATAGGGACACTTAGACCCCTTTCACACCACACCGCCCTTTGCGTCGGTGGTAAAACACCGCTATTTTTAGCGGCGTTTTACCGCCGGATTTGCGGCGCATTTCGGCCACTAGCGGGGCACTTTTAACCCCCGCTAGCGGCCGTGAAAGGGTTAAAACCGCCGGCAATAAGCCGCAATAGCGGTGTTTTGCCGGCGGCATTACAGCGCTGCCCCATTGATTTCAATGGGGAGCAGCGGTAATCACACCGCTCCTTCACCGCTCCAAAGAAGCTGCTGGCAGGACTTTTTTCTGACGTCCTGCCAGCGCACCGCTGTAGTGTGAAAGCTCTTGGGGCTTTCACACTACACACAATGGTGCAGCTATAGCGCCTGCAAAACGCCCTGGTGTGAAAGGGGTGTTAAAGAGGAAGTAAACCCTGATGGGTTTACTTCCTCTTTCATTCCCTGCAAAGGTAAAGCATAATGGACTACTATGCATCGCATAGTAGCCCATTATGTGTCACTTACCTGACACAGGAGCCAGCGAAGTCACCGCTTTCCCCTGTAGTCCGGCGCATCGATCTTCTCGGTGGGTCTCGCCGCTGTCATTCGGCGAAGCCGCGTGACGTCACTCCCGCGCATTCGCATGGGAGCCGCCACGCGCGGCATATCGCCGTTGATGGGTGCCGCGCTCAGTGCGCCTGCGCGCCGCTGTCTACGGCGCAGGCACCGTAGACAGCGGTGCCTGTCTTTCGGCAAATATCTCCTAAACCGTGTAGGTTTAAGAGATATTTCTTGGACCTACAGGTAAGCCTTAATCCAGGCTTACCTGTAGGTCAAAGTGTGTTGTAAGGGTTTACAACCACTTTAAGTGAAAAACTTAAGATTGATGTAACTGATGTCATATATAATTCAAAGGTCATCCCTTTGATCCACACATGAATGAAACTAAGTAAATACAATGTAAACAATACTCTTGTTACATAGTATTTAAAGTGGTTGTAAAGGCTGAAGGTTTTTATTTTTTATTTTTTTTTACCCTAAAGCTTTCTCTACATTAAAGTGGTGTCCCCCGCCCCCCCCCCCCAAAAAAAATAATTATTACATTTCCTAAAAAAATTCCCAAAAAAACATTTAGAATTTTTTTTTTTAACTCAGCTCTAAATGCCTGTTGCTAAGGGGTCCCTCGTAGTCTGCCTCCTTCCGTGCCTGGGCTGGTGACATCACTTCCCCTCCTGTCAGTGGGACACATGACATGTCCCAGATGACTGCATGGCCAATCATGGAGGGGGGAACGAGCGGGGCTTAGTTCTCCCGCATCGCTGGACCCTGGGACAGGTAAGTGTCCGATTATTAACCACTTAACAACCGGCCCATAGCCGAATGACGGCTACAGGGCGGTTGTTTAACTCTGGGAGGCCATCATATGACGTCCTCCCAGAATTCCGCTCTCGTGCGCCCCCTGGGGCGCACACTCGAGAGCATCCGAGACCGTCAAATGACGGAGTGATCACTTGTAAATGTTCCTCCCTCCCCCTCTCTGTACTGATCGGTACAGTGGAGGAGGAAGAGATCGGTGTCAGCAGTGCTGTGGGCTGCATATGCAGTGCCCACATCGCTGCTCACCGAAATTTAACCCCTCAATTCCCTGCCATTACTCTGCAATACCCTGCCATTACTCTGCAGTACCAGCAAATACTCTGCAATACCCCCCAATACTCTGCAGTACCAGCAAATACTCTGTAATACCCCCCAATACTCTGCAATACCCCCCCAATACTCTGCAATACCCACCAATACTCTGCAATACCCGAAAATACTCTGCAACACCAGACAATACTCTGCAACACCAGCAAATACTCTGCAACACCCGCAAATACTCTGCAATACCCACAAATACTCTGCAACACCCGCAAATACTCTGCAACACCCGCAAATACTCTGCAACACTAGCCAATACTCTGCAACACCCGCCAATACTCTGCAATACCCACTAATACTCTGCAATACCAGCTAATACTCTGCACTACCCTCCAATACTCTGCAGTACCCGCCAATACTCTGCAGTACAATTCCAGCCAATACTCTGCAATACCCTGCCATAAATTGCCATACCCGGAGATACCCAGCCATACTCGGAGATACCCTGCAATACCCAGCCATAGTCGGTGATACCCTGCAATACCCAGCCATAGACATCCCCCCTCCCGCCGCCCTCCGGTGCTTCTACCAACTCGCCAATACGATCAAAGCCAGAATCTTTTTTTTTTTTTTTTTTCAGGCTTCCCAGCCTAGAGGTGAGATGTGGGGTCTTATTGACCCCATATCTCACTGTAAAGAGGACCTGTCATGCCATATTCCTATTACAAGGGATGTTTACATTCCTTCTAATAGGAATAAAAGCGATCAAAAAATGTATTTCCCTGACAGACTCCATGGCAGCCTACGTGTGGGTTGACCCCCGCCTCCATTCCAATGCTATAGGACCCCATTCAAATAAAAGAGCACTCACCACTCCACACGGTGTTCCTTTTTTGTCCTCCTCCATTGGGACCTACACATGCTGTTTGGTTGGATTTCGGATTTCTCTCTTTGCATACCTATGCGGTGCAAGCTCAGTACCCAGCCATGGGCGGGCGAATAGCTTTGAGGCTGGATGGTCCCCTGTATGAGGGTGGTTGCCTTGGTATGCTCCGGACGAACATTCGGGAGGAATCACTACGGCTGGCAAGGTCTGAAGAGTTTTTTCTTTCTCCATGGCAGTCATATATTTGGATATGTTTGTGACTATTCCCTGGCATTTTGTTTATTCCCCCTGTTTGGCGGCTGGAGCGCTTTGCGTTCCAGATCGCCGCATTGTCTTCCGCGCAGTAGCCTCTTTCGATATTGAGGCTTGGTGTGCGCTTCCGCGGTTCGACCGAGCTATAGCGGCCGCACAGGTGCAGTATGGCCATCCCTCCACTACGCAAGTGCAAGGTGAGGGAGCAGTGACGTCATGGGCGGGGATTTTAAAACCAGACTGCTGCCTCAGTCTCACTGGGTATGTCAGTGCATCAGAAGCAGCAAGCCTGTTCCTCCAGCCCCAGTCTGCAAAGGTGAGCGTCGTTACTTTGGATAATTAGATGCAGTGAGTGCATGTTGGAATACTTATATAAAAAAAAAAAAAAAAAAAAGGATAAAGTTTTTAATTTGGTAATCTTGTTTGAAAAAAATAAAATAAAAAATAAGATATGTATATATTTAATGAATTCTTTCTAATTATTATTAAGTAAAATATATTTATAAAGAGAAAGACGGATATATTGATATTTATGTACTTATGTGCTTTCCCTTGGGACCACATCTTCTTTTTTGCAGACTATCTTGTTTTGTGACGCTCTTCGTCCAAAAATGATGGACAAATCACCGCCTTTAAGTGGCCAGCCCTTACGCACTAGGTATGTGCTGATAAGCAGAGGGGTGGAATTACAGTCGCATTTGTTTGCGTTTTCTTTTTGATGCCATTTTTTCCCCCTTTCCTGTTTTGTGTTAGCCCTTTCAGGTTGGATCCTCAGGATAAAGACCTTGCCAGGCCACATCGCCATTCGTCTAGATCCAGACGGGAATCACCGCGTGGATCTCACCATCAGAGGAGAAGTTCACATTCCTCCTCCAGACACCGCTCTCACCGCCATGATAGTCACTCTGATCGCAGAGCCTGCTGGGGATGTGGGACTCGAGTCCCGGAGGGCAAATCTCTGTGTGATCAATGCTATTCCCAGGCGGTTGGAGAAAAAGAATCAGAAAGCCAGCGTATGGAATCCTTGGTGAAACGTGTGGTGCAGCAGTCTCTGAGAGACATGGACACCTTTCACACGCTGAGTCAATCTACTTCCTTGTCTGGCCCTCAGGCTGGTGAGGCCCGAGATGATCCGGGCACTTCCCAGCCCTACGCAGCATCTAATGCGACTTCGGAAGACGAGTTCCTAGGTGAGGAAGATATCGGGGGTTTCGACTTTGCTATGGTCTCCCTTCTGATTAAGGCAGTTAAGGAAGCCCTTAAGTAGGAAGACTCATCTACCCCTCCAGCCAAGCAGAAGAAATTCTTCAAACAGCTGGGGAAGGAACGTCCAAATTTTCCTTTTCTTACTGAACTGAAAGATATTTTTGAGGAAGAGTGGAGTAAAGTGGACAGGAAGTCCTCTATGTCTAATAAAACTTCCAGGTTGTATCCCTTCAAGATAGAAGACTTAAAGCACCTGGAAAATGCCCCCCTGGTGGATGCGGCTTTGATGCGCTTGGCCAAACACATTACCCTCCCATTGGAGGATTCAGTGTCCTTTAAGGAAGGTCTGGAGAGGAAGATTGAACAGGACCTTAAAAAGATTTATGGTCTGGCTGGGATGGCCTGCAAACCTGCCCTGGCGTTAGCGGCTATGTCTAAGGCCATGGAAGCTTGGTCCGAAAATGTGGAATCCTTCCTTAAGGGCGTTTCTGAGGATCTGGCTAAGAATTCAGCAGCAGCAGAACTGAAGCTGGCGGCAGTTTTTCTGGGGGAGGCGTCCATTGATCTAATCCGTCTGTTGGCACGCATGATGCTGTTGTCAGTTATGGCTAAGCGGGCCTTGTGGTTACGTCCCTGGCTAGCTGACCCGGTTTCTAAGCAAGCGTGGTGTAAGATCCCCTTCGAGGGCTCTACGCTATTTGGTAATAAGTTGGATGACGCCATTACACGCGCTACAGGTGGCAAGTCTGGTTTCCTTCCCCAGGATAGAAGACTATTGGGTCGGAAGAGACCACAGTATAAAAAACGCAGCCCAGAGCGGACAAGCGACGCGCGTTCCTACAAACCAGGTCGGGACTTCAGGAGGAATTGGTACAGAGGTCAGACTTCCTTTTGTAAGCCCAGCAAGAACCAGTCATCCAGTGGTCGCGAGCAGGCTAAGTCTTTCTGAGGTTGCGCCCACCCAGGCAGGTCGGGTGGGGGCTCGGCTATCCCTCTTTCGGCACGTTTGGGTTGCCTCGATATCAGATTACTGGGTAGTCAGGACGGTCTCATTGGGCCACAGATGGACCTTCTCCAGCTCCCCTCCTCCCAGATTCGTGCCCACCCTGCTCCCTTGTTCAAAGGAACAAAGTCAAGTACTGTCTTCTTATGTGGATCTGTTGAAGGCTCAAGGAGCAGTAATTCAGGTGCCAAGGGAAGAGTGGTTTCAGGGAGTCTATTCTCCTCTTTTCCTGGTTCGAAAGAAAAGC
The DNA here is from genome assembly GCF_037356315.1 of Lithobates pipiens. Taxonomy (NCBI): domain Eukaryota; kingdom Metazoa; phylum Chordata; class Amphibia; order Anura; family Ranidae; genus Lithobates; species Lithobates pipiens. Next base: position 106,012,619 of record NW_027507685.1, on the reverse strand, counting down.
GGCTCCTGGCACCCAGTAATAGATCTCACCTATCTAAACAAGTACATAGAGTATGGGAAATTCAAGATGGAAACTCCTTCGACCATTCAACAAGCCATACAGACGGAAGACTGGTTGATTTCGATCGACTTGAAGGACGCCTATTTCCACGTCCCGGAAGAAAAGGATTTTCAAAGATTCCTAAAATTTCACATAGGTCAAGACCACCTCCAATTTATTTGCCTCCCCTTCGGATTGACGACCTCTCCCCAAGTTTTTTTCAAAGGTTCTCCTGGCTGTAGTGGCCTTTATCAGGTTGAAAGGTATTCGACTGTACCATTATCTGGACGACCTGCTGGTTCTGTCCCAAAGCAAAGAAAAATTGCTGGAACACCGGGAACGGGTAATCTCTTCTCTGTCCAGTTTCGGGTGGCTTCTAAATCTGGCAAAAAGTCATCTAGAGCCAGTCCAGCGGCTAATATATCTAGGAGCCCAATTCGACACTCTGCAGAGTACTATCTCTCTCCCGGACGAAAAAATACTGACAATATGAGAAAGAGTCTCTCGGGTCCTATACACTCAGCACCTAAAAGCTTCTCAGTGTCTCAAGATCATAGGTATGATGGTCTCGACAGCCCCGATGGTGAAATGGGCTTTGTGCAGGCTTCGCCCCTTCCAAGCAGGTTTCCTCAAGCAGTGGAAGTCAGGGGACAAAAATCAAACTATTCGCATAACCACAACCATGAGAGAGAGCCTCTTTTGGTGGCTACAGCGCAAGAACCTGCTGAACTGTCATTCCATCATCCCCATCTCCTGGGTCACGGTCATGACCGACGCCAGTGGGACAGGTTGGGGGGCTCTCTACGGATCAAATCTTGCGCAGGGCAAGTGGGATGCTCATCTCCCCTTACCAGGGTCGAACGTCCTGGAACTTCGGGCAGCCTGGTGTGCTCTCCAGCAATTCTCTCACCTTCTGAAAGGGAAGTCAGTGTTATTACGGATGGACAACACCACGGCAGTGTCCTACGTGATGTCATGGTTATGCAGTGATCTTCCTGTGTTTGCTTACCTCCCCTCATGTCTTCAGACTAAGAGGCCAGCCACTTCCACCTGGTGGTTTTTATAACCTCTCCTCTAAGCATGGCTCCACCCCAGGCCCTATCAGTGAGCCCTATATTAACCTGTGCACTGCAGGCCATCAGTGCTGATCAACCATTGTGTATTCCTTTGTGTGTTAGCTTCCTGTTTCCTGCCGTGTGCTCTTCTACTGTTTTCTGTTACCGACTTTGGCGTGGTTTGATTATCCCTGTTTGCCTGTGATCCTGACCTTTTGGCGTGTCCCCGACTATTCTTGTCTGCTTGTGGCCCCGTCCTTTGCTTTGTCCCTCACCATCCCTATCCTCCTGTTGCCTACTGTGGGTGTGAGCTGGGGGACCCTGGGGGTCGCGACCTGGAGCCAGTTGCAGCAAAGTCCATCCTCACCACCAGAGGCGCTGGTGAACACCTGCTGGCTCTTAGACTCCGTGCCCCAGGAAATCTTACGCTCTAACCCCAGTGGGATCTGTCCCCCGTCTGCAGCAGTCAGCCGTAGGGTCCACGACCTTGCGGTGCACTCGTGATCCTACGGTGTGCACCTGTCACCTCGCCTCAAGGTGACCTGACACGTGAAAAGGCAGGGGGTACTCGGAGCCCTACTCTTCTACGGGAGGTCGAACCCATCCTATCATGGGCACAGAAAAACCTGATGAACATCTCAGCGGTCTTTTTGCCAGGAGTCCAGAACTCTCAGGCGGATTTTCTGTCCCGGTCTCAGCTGGACAACAATGAATGGTCTCTTCATGATCAAACCTTCAAGTGGATCCTGTCATTAGGGGTCAGTCCAGAAGTGGATCTTTTTGCCTCTCCCTGCAATTTCAAAATAAAGAAATTTTACACGCAAAGTCGTTGCAGTCAGGCCTGCGGGACGGACGCTCTGACGGACCAGTGGAGGTTCAGGAGGGCATATGCTTTCCCTCCACTTCCCGTGATCCTCAGATTCCTTCAAGAGGGCTCCAAGTGGAAGCAGTGGAGGTTGTGATGATAGCTCCCTATTGGCCCAACATGCCTTGGTTTCCCCTCCTGGTCCAACTCAGTGTTCGAGATCCCATACCTCTCCCTCTCAGGCCGGAACTTCTTTCTCAGGGTAAAGTTCTGCACCCTTGCCCGGCAGTTCTGAGACTGATGGTCTGGTTCTTGAGAGGAAGAGGCTAGAATCCCTTGGATGTGCATCAAGTGTAATTTCCACTCTGATGAGTGCAAGGAGATCAAGTACAAAGTATATGGCAGAATCTGGGACAAATTTGTTAAGTTCTGCTCTTCTTCGAATAGACCTTTTGAACATCCAGGAGTACAGGACATTCTTAGCTTCTTGCAGTCTGGCCTCGATCTTCCTTTATCGGTAAGCTCCCTCAGGGTGCAGGTGTCGGCTCTATCAGCTTTCTCAGGTAGATCTTGGGCAGTGCATCTACTGATTCGTCAGTTCTTCCGGGGAGCTTCAAGACTCAAACCCCAAAGAAAGCCTAGATTTCCCAAGTGGGATCTCCCTCTGGTCCTGGACTCAATCTTCGGTCTAAGTACGGCGGGGCCATCCCCGCTCTCTGTTAAGGATTTCTCAGCAAAAGTTGTTTTCTTAGTTGCAGTCACTTCAGCCAAAAGGGTTTCGGAAATCGGATCCTTGGGTTTCAAAGAGCCTTTTTTTTACGTTCTTTCCGGACCGAGTAGATCCCATGTTGGGATCTAATCCAAAGGTTACTTCTGTGTTTCACCAGAACCAGGAAATTGTCTTGCCTACTTTTAGGACTTCAAATTCTAATGATGTTCATCCTCTGGATGTTGGAGAAGCCTTGAAAGAATATCTTCTTATCACTTCCCCCTTCAGACGCTCGGAGCATCTCTTTATCTTACCTTCAGGTAGCAACAAGGGGAAGAAAGCTTCAACTAGGACGCTGGCCACCTGGATTGTAAAAACTACAGTGGGGATCGAAAGTTTGGGCACCCCAGGTAAAAATGTGTATTAATATGCATAACGAAGCATATGTGGTATGCTGTACTCGGGAGTAATAGCAGAATGTGTTTTGGGGTGTAATTTGTGGTATGCATATGCTGTGTGTGAGAAATAACCTGATAATATGACAATTTTGTGAAAAAAAAAAGTAAAAAAAATCTTGATTTTGCAAAGAATTGTGGGAAAAAATGACAACTTCAAAAAACTCATCATGCCTATTACTAAATACCTTGGAATGTCTTCTTTCCAAAAAGGGGTCATTTGGGGGGTATTTGTACTTTTCTGCCATGTTAGGGTCTTAAGAATTGAAATAGGCCGTCAGTACTTCAGGTGTGATCAATTTTCAGATATTGGCACCATAGCTTGTGGACTCAAACACAATCACAAAGACCAAATAATATCCACCAATTTGTACTTATTTTTACCAAAGATATGTAGTAGTATAAATTTTGGCCAAAAATTATGAAGAAAAAATTACTAATCTGCTAAATTTTATAACAGAAACAAAGAAAAATTCATTTTTTTACAGAATTTTCGGTATTTTTTCTTTTATAGCACAAAAAATAAAAAACCGAGCGGTGATTAAATACCACCAAAAGAAAGCTCCATTTGTGTGAAAAAAAGGATAAAAATTTCATATAGGTCCAGTGTTGCATGACTGAGTAATTGTCATTCAAAATGTGAGAGCACCGAAAGCTGAAAATTGGTCTGGTTATTAAGGGTGTTTAAGTGCCCAGTGGTCAAGTGGTTAAAAGTCAGCAGCTGCAGTATTTGTAGCTGCTGATTTTTTTTAAAAGGGGAACTCCTCTTTAAGGTAAAAAACCTTTTTGCGCAATACCCCCTGCACCCGCCTAAATATTTACTAAGCGCTCTCAACTTTTCCTCTTCACTGGACTCAGTGAGAGCAAAGGGAGCCATCTGCTCCTGCTGCTGCCAATCAAATTCAGCGAGGAGGGAGCAGGGGGGCGGTGGCCAAGCCACACTGTGTGTGTCAATAGACGCTCACTACATGGCTCGGGATCAAGCCTACATGAGGACCGTTATAGCAAGCGGCTTGCTAGGGGTAGTAATAAGGAAGTAGGAGGAGCCAGGAGTACTGCCAGAGGACTACAAAGAAGGAGGATCGGTGCTGCTCTGTACAAAACTATTGCACAGAGCAGGTAAGTATAACATGTTTGTTATAAAAAAAATTCAATCACTTTAATGCCCCGTACACAGGATCGGCTTTTCCGTCAACAAATGTTGGATGTGAGCTTTTTGGCGGAAAGTCCGACCGTGTGTACGCTCCATCGAACATTTGTTGTCGGACTTTTCGACAAAAATTTTTGTCCGACTTTTCGATCGTGTGTACACAAGTCCGTCACACAAAAGTCGACGCATGCTCGGAATCAAAGCTCACTAACAGCAACATTAGCAGAAGGAGCCCAAAGGGTGGCGCATGACTATTGAACTTCCTTTTTATCGGCTTGATGTACATCTTGTACGTCACCACGTTCCCACGTTCGTAATTGTTGGCCAACATTTGTGTGACCGTGTGTATACAAGACAAGTTTGAGCCAACATCTTTCGAACAAAATTCCGCGGTTTTGTTGTCGGAAAGTCAGATTGTGTGTACAGGGCATAAGAATTGCAGACAATATGCAAGTTGTATTTTACGCAGAAGCTGCTGCTGGGACTGCTGTCATACAAAATCAGTTCTGATTCTCAGGTCCTTGACTGTCAGTATTTGCTGCCAACAGAAGTTGGGGAGCTAATGTTGCTGAAAAGAACCAAAGCATAAGAGATATGTCCTACAGAGTATTTAGGTCATGTCTCTTATGTCCAAGATCTGGAACCCAGATCAATAAAATCTCATACAACTTTCAACACCTTCATTTTGTTTCAAACTCATTTTCAAAATTTCAATCTGCAGCTTTCAGCTTGGGGCAGCTTCCCTGCTTCTCCCATCAGACTCCTAGCTGCTCCATTAACTGCAGCTTGATGAGTCTTCTCAGACTCCTAACTGCTCCATCAACTTTGGGGTGATGGATCTTCTCGAACTTCTAGCTGCTCCATCAACTTCAGGGTGATAGATCTTCTCAAACTTCTAGCTGCTCTATGAACTTTAGGACGATGGATCCTCTCAGACTTCTAGCTGCTCCATCAACTTCAGGGTGATGGGTCTTCGCAGACTTCTATCTGCTCCATCAAATTCAGGGTGATGGATATTCTCAGACTTCTAGCTGCTCTATCAACTTTGGGGTGATGGATCTTCTCAGACTTCTAGCTGTCCATCAACTTCGGGGTGATGGATCTTCTCAGACTTATAGCTGCATCATTAACTTCAGGGTGATGGATCTTCTCAAACTTCTAGCTGCTCTATCAACTTCCGGGTGATGGATCTTCTCAGACTTCTAGCTGCTTCATCAACTTCAGGGTGATGGATCTTCTCAGACTTCTAGCTGCTCTATCAACTTCGGGGTGATGGATCTTCTCAGACTTCTAGCTGCTTCATTAACTTCAGGGTGATGGATCTTCTCAGATTTCTATCTGCTTCATCAATTTCAGGGTGATGGATCTTCTCAGACTTCTAGCTGCTCCATCAAATTCAGGGTGATGGATATTCTCAGACTTCTAGCTGCTCCATCAACTTTGGGGTGATGGATCTTCTCAGACTTCTATCTGCTCCATCAACTTGGGGGTAACAAGTCTGCCAAACGCTTAATTTAAACCTCATCAGCTTGCAATAGCTTTAGTTTCCTGGCCCCCCATCCTGCCCCCATCCATGCCTGACCCTGATCTGCTTTAGCTGTGTTTCCCTTGTTGCTGACTTCTGCATGAACTTGACCTCAGATTGTGAACTTGACTATGATTGCTTGCTCCCAGTCCTGGCCTTGGAACTGTTTTTGGACTGTGCTTGCTCATTATGTGCCCTGACCTTGGACTGTTACAGAATAAAGCTACCAGCCGCTGTCTACTACTGCCTGACCAGTTTGGGGACTACAGGTACCCTTCCTTGTCTCAGTTGCTCAATCCTGGTGCTATCTGGCAGGGAACTAGAGCACCCTGTTTTAAGACTTGGAGAGAACCAAGGACCAGTACACCTGCTTGACTTAAAGGAATGGGGGTTGCCACAGGCTGAAGAAATACCAGCCAGCTATAGTTCCTGGCCTAGGCATTGGGCTGTGTATTACATCATCAAAATAATACCTACCATGAAGGTTCCATAACACTTCCTGTTATAGTGTCATCCTGTAACATGGCCTTCCAATGACATTCAGTGGCACTAGGATATGACAAATAGTGAAAACCTGAATTTTATTTAAAAAAAACTATTGTCTAAGGCAGGGGTCTCCAAACTTTCTAAACAAAGGGCCAATTTACTGCCCCTTTTAGACCTTAGGTGGGCTGAATTGTGTGGACTGTGTGGCCAGTAGGAGTAGATAATCCCTCCGGCTTGGGGGATCAGCGGGAGTAAAAATATTATACAGTGCCCTTGTGGTAAGTAAAGGAGGAATATTTTCCCACCACTGGTATTTATAGGAGGAATAGTGCCCAATCGTTGGGGTCAGTGGGAGGAAATCTGTCATATTGTTGGTGTCAGTAGGATGAATAGTGCCATATTGTTGGTGTCAGAGGAAGACTTAGTACTCCATTGTTGTTGTCAGTAGGAGGAATAGTGTCCATCATTGGTGTCAGTGGGAGGAATAGTGTCCCATCATTGGTATCAGTGGGAGGAATAGTGCCCCATCATTGGTGTCAGTGGGAGGAATAGTGTCCCATCATTGGTATCAGTGGGAGGAATAGTGCCCCACCCATTATTGGAGCACAGGTGTGTAAGGTGGAAGGTGTCTGCAGCTCCTCCAGGTGATCGGTGTGAGAGGGAAGTGGTGAGGAAATCTCTCCCAGCTCTCCTGGCCCCTTTCTGGGGAAGCCATGGAGGCCAGCAGGGCCTCTCCTGCTGGAAGTTCTCAGCCTTCTCCTGGGCAGTCGGGTGACATGCCTTCTGGTGGACAAGCGGATCTCTCTGCCCCTGGAGAGGACGAAGGCTCGCAAGCCATTCGGGAGCGAGTGGTGGCTGGGATAAAGTTCCTGAATAGGGAGAGGGATAAGCTGTACAAGTTACGTGCAGAGAAGAGAGGATCCATGGATCCGGAGATCCAATTGGCCAAAGTCCGTGTGGAACATCAGGAGACCATCGTGGCCATGATGGAAGGCAGAGATGGGCCCTTCAGGGAGAAGTTTGGTAACAACAGGAGGTTTGAAAGGGTGACAAAGATGGAGGTGGAGGAGGAGACCCCCAATTCCGCCCCCCTGCCCCCCCCAGGGAGAGGTAAGCAGCCCCATGCCTTCCCAGGACTCAGGAGGCATGCTGAGGGCCATCCAGGTCATGGAGTCTCCTATGCGGGGGGTTCGTTTGGTGTTTAATGAGAAGGACATTACAGATAATGTTCCTGATAAGGTAAAGCCAGCGAAGCCCCATGTTGTGGACAAGACTGTGTTTGTGCCTTTCCCTGATACTGACAATGTGCCTAATGACAGTCAGACTGCTAATGCTGTGTGCAGCCATGTTGTGCCGGATGATGTTGCAATGCAGCAAAACTTACATTTAAAAAGTGTAATTTCTGTGGATGAACTACAGGTGTCAGCAGAGCCAATTAACCCTTCTTTAGCAGAGTCCAAAGCTGTTTGCCCCACTGCTGCTGAGGACTCTACAGCGCAGCATCAGGAGACAGCTGGTACTGCAGCAGAAACTATGACCATTCCTGATGGGAAAATTTCTGTGACTGATAACAATCACCCCAGCACCAGTGTGATGGACAATCGTCCGGCTGTGGATTCTGCTAATCCAGTTCAGACAGTTGATAATGCTAATAATGTACAGACCAATGTGACTTCAGTGTGGAGCCTTGGCCCTAATAAACCTACATTTGCTCAGGTGGTACGCTCTGCTCCTGGTAGCTCCGCTTCCAAGCGGGGTTTTCCCCTACAGCCTACCACTTTGGGCACCCCAGGATCTGGTCTTGGGTCTCTGGCTTCTGCTGGGGGTCCCAGACGTAATGTAGTGATTCTAAAATGGGAAGGTGTTGCCGTCCCTCCAGCGCGGCGTGCGGTGGTGGATCTCATTTTAGAAATGTGTTTTGGTGCAAATGACTTGTATGCCTTTATACATGTAGCTGGGACGAGGGATTATACAGTTAGCTTCACCAGGCCAGAGGGTCTTGACCTGTTCTGGGAGCGATATGAGGCTCGGTGCAGGTCAAGACCTGAATGGGAAGGTCTGGCCCCAGTTGCGATGTCTCAGAGGTCAACAGTTAAAAAAAATCACCATCATTCTGACCAATGAGAGCGTCCCCGCTCGGGATTTAGAGGTTTGGTTGCGGAACTATGGGAAGGTTTTGATTAAGCCCAGCAAAATCCTTGATGAGCGTAACATCTGGACTGGGGGTTGGTCAGTAACAGTCAGGTTGGTCAGGGATGGGAATGTTGTCCGTCCCCTGCCCTCCTCGGCTTTTATAGGGAGGGATAGGATGACTATTTTCTACCCTGGTCAGCCGAGGCTGTGTCACCACTGTGGAGAAAAGGAGCATTTGAGCTCCTCCTGTTCAGCCTTGATATGTTCAGTGTGTCGGGGTCAGGGTCACATGGCCAAGGACTGCACCGATATGATCAGGTGCAACCTGTGCCTGCACCTTGGCCATCCCTACAGCAAATGTCCTGAAGCCTGGCACAATATGGAGAAGGAGGTAATGGATGACTTGTCAAGGCTGGACAGGATGGAAGGTGAGGCTCCTGGTGTATCATCCTCCTCTGCGGTGACTGACTCCCCTGGTCCTGCTCAGGATCCTTCTCCAGTTCCTGTGCCCACCCCTTCTGTGTCTGTAAGTATTCCTTCTGTATCTGTCTCTGTGTCCCCCCAGCCTACTGTATCCTCTCCTCTTGTGTCAGAACCTTCCAAGTCTGTGCCCCCCGGGTCAGTTACCCCCCCCCCTCTAAGTCTGTCTTAAAGGGAACACCACCCCCACCAGGAGTGGTAGCAGGTACTAAAAAGGTCGCTTCTTCCTCTGTAAAGGAGTCTTCTGTTAAGACTCCAAAGGAAAAAAACAGAGATTATGGCATCTCTGAAGCTGACCTGCGGTACCTGGAGGAGAGAAGGAAGGTTGGGAAGCGGAAGCAGGTGGTGAGGATGGAACAGGCTCCAGTGCCTGTCTCCAACAGTCATAGGTCCTCTGAATGGTATGTTTCTTCATCTGGAGCTTCTTCGGAACGAAGTTCCGATTCTGAAATGGAGTTTGAGGCTGCCTCAAGAAAGAGAGAGGCTTCTGGTGATGAGCAGCAGAGGGGAGCTAAGAAGCAATCCACCCAATAACCCAAATGGCGGTTCCCCCTCCATTAAAAGTGGTGACAATAAATGTTGCCAGCATTAAGTCAGTAAGAGCTCGTTCCATGGCCTTCTTTTTGTTCAGCCAATTAGATGCTGAAATTTTATTTTTGCAAGAGCCTAGGCTCAGCTCCTTGGCAGATATTCATATGGCCAAGAGAGAGTGGAGGTATGGTCCATCTTACTGGTCTCTTGCGGCCGAGCCTTACGGCGGTGTGGCGGTGTTGTTTAAAACCAGTATGGTAAATGTCCGGCGGGTTATTGAGGTGGAGATTGGGAGATGTATGGTCTTAGACATCCTTGTGGGGGGGCAGGACCTGCGCCTAATTAATGTTAGGCGCCCCATCATTTGTGTCAGTGGGGGGACTAGTGCCCCATCATTTGTGTCAGTGGGCGGAGTAGTGCCCCATCATTTGTGTCAGTGGGCGGAATAGTGCCCCATCATTTGTGTCAGTGGGAGGAATAGTGCCCATCATTTGTGTCAGTGGGAGGAATAGTGCCCCATTATTGGTATCAGTGGGAGGAATAGTGTCCCATCATCGGTATCAGTGGGAGGAATAGTGCCCCATCATTGGCATCAGTGGGAGGAATAGTGCCCCATCATTGGCATCAGTGGGAGGAATAGTGCCCCATCATTGGTATCAGTGGGAGGAATAGTGCCCCATCATTGGTGTCAGTGGGAGGAATAGTGCCCCATTATTGGTATCAGTGGGAGGAATAGTGTCCCATCATATGTATCAGTGGGAGGAATAGTGCCCCATCATTGGCATCAGTGGGAGGAATAGTGCCCCATCATTGGTATCAGTGGGAGGAACAGTGCCCCATCATTGGTGTCAGTGGAAGGAATAGTGCCCCATCACTGGTATCAGTGGAAGAAATAGTGCCCCATCATTGGCATCAGTGGGAGGAATAGTGTCCCATCATTGGTATCAGAGGGGGGAATAGTGCCCCATCATTGGTATCAGTGGAAGGAATAGTGCCCCATCACTGGTATCAGTGGGAGGAATAGTGCCTCATCATTGGTATCAGTGGGAGGGGTAGTGCCCCAACATTGGTATCAGAGGGGGGAATAGTGCCCCATCATTGGTGTCAGTGGAAGGAATAGTGCCCCATCATTGGAAGGAATAGTGACCCATTGTTGGTATCAGTGGGAGGAATAGTACCCTATCGTTGGTGCCAGTGGAAAACATAGTGCTCCATTGTTGGTGCCAGTGGAAGGAATAGATCCCCATGATTGGTGTCAGTGAGGGGAATAGTGCCCCATATTGGTGTCAGAGGAAAAAGTTATGTCCCATCATTGGTGTCAGTATAGAATAATACCCCATTGTTGATGCCTGAAGCAGGAATTAAGCCCCACCGATGGTGTCAGTGAGAGGAATAGTGTCTCAAGGACCACATAATAGTGGCGCTTTACTACTGTATAAGCGGCACTTTTCGACCACTAGCGGGGCACTTTTACCCCAAAAAAGGGGTTAAAAGCCCTTATGTTGCGGCGCTTCCGAAATGCTCCCTATTAATTGCGATGGACAGGGACGTTTTTGGGGGCGCTGCCAACCTGCCCCAAAGATGCTGCTTGCAGAACTTTTTCTAACGTCCCGCAAGAGCGCCACCCCCCCCCCCCCCCAGTGTGAACGCACCCATTGCAATGAATGGGAGGCGGTTTTGAGGCAGTTTTGAGGCAGTTTTGAGGCGCTTTAATGCCTGAAAACTGCCTCAGCGTGAAAGGGGTCTTAAAGTAGGAAGACATGGGAAATGGGAATGTATCGCTTAGATTCTCTCCGTATCTTTCCGGGAAAAACAGAATGAAGAATTGTCAGAGTGGATTTTCAATAACTTGGTTATATTTATACAGCCGGTGATCATCCATTACCCTGAAAGACCCATTGTTGGGTTTTATCACAGTGCTCTGGGATTCAAATATATATATATATATACATGTGTTTCAGACCACTTATGTTGAACATCAGGCAGCAGTTATCGACTTATGCCGCGTACACACGATGGGATATTCCGACGGAAAATGTTCGATGGGAGCTTTCTGTTGGAAATCTTGACCATGTGTAGGCTCCATCGGTCATTTTCCAACACACAACATTTGAGATCTGGATCTCAAATTATCCAACAACAAAATCCGTCATCGGAAATTCCAATCAAATGTGTACACAATTCCCAAAGCACAAAGTTCTGCGCATGCTCGGAATCAAGCAGGAGAGCTGCACTGGCTATTGAACTTCGATTTTTCTCAGCTCGTTGTACGTCACCGCGTTCTTGTCGTTTGGAATTTCCGACAACATTTGTGTGACCCTTGTGTATGCAAGACAAGTTTGAGCCAACATCTGTCGGAAAAAAAAACACGGATTTTGTTGTCGGAATGTCCGATCGTGTGTAGGCGGCATTATATTCTGTGAGTTGACTGTTTTCCCCTTGGTCCTGAGGAATCAAAAAGCCTGTGCTAAACATGTTGACCATGTCCAGATTAGTGAAATAATATTACAGATGCTGCTAATTGTATTTTTATATTGGATGAAAAGCAACATATACAGGATGCCTTGTTCTATGTTCATTTTCAATGTGTGTTATATGTGATAATACCTACAATAGTAAATAGCAGGGCTTTTTTTCTAAAGCCCCATACACACTATCAGATTGTCTGCTGATATTTTCCTTCAGAGTTACCAAAACCATATAATATGAGGTCAAACCTTAGGAGTTCCAATGTGTATGCAATCAGGCAGGCTCTTGCACTACATTGTTTTGGTAAATCTGAAGACAAAAATCAGCAGACAATCTGATAATGTGTATGGGGCTTAAGAGAATAGGTGCAGGAACTCCCATCTTCCGAGTCACCTCTTGTGTCCACCCCCTACCCACCTCTGAACACCATTCCTTGGTTCCTCCCCTACCCACCTCCGAGCACCATTTCTTGGTTCCACCTCCTACCCACCTCCGAGCACCATTCCTTGGTTCCACCTCCTACCCACCTCTGAGCACCATTCCTTGGTTCCACCCCCTACCCACCTCCGAGCACCATTCCTTTCAGTCCGATCGTGTGTATACGGCATAATATTCTGTGAGCTGACTGTTTTCCCCTCAGTCCTGAGGAATCAAAAAGCCTGTGCGAAACATGTTGACCATGTCCAGATTGGTGAAATAATATTACAGATACTGCTGTAGCACTAACCCCCGAAGGAGCTGCTGGTTAGATTTGGGCTTACCGTTACCTTCTTTCTCCTCACTTCATGTCTAGGGGTAGATGGCACTTTTAACACCAAAAAAGGCTCTCGTGTTGAGGCGCTTTTGAAGTACTGCCCATTAATAGAGATGGGCAGGAGCGTTTTGGGGGGGTCGCTGTATCCAGCGCTCCCAACCTGCCCCAAAGATGCTGCCAGGACTTTTTCGAATGTCCCGCAATCGCGCCCCCCCCCCGTGTGAAAGCCCATTGCAATGAATAAGAGGCTGTTTTGAGGCGCTTTACAGGCGCTAATTCTAGCGCCAAACACACATGAAAACTGCCTCAGCGTGAAAGGGGTCTTAAAGCGGGAAGACATGGGAAAAGGGAATGTATTGCTTAGATTCTCTCCATATCTTTCCAGGAATAACAGAATGAAGCACTGTCAGAGTGGATTTTCAATAACTTGGTTATATTTATTCAGCCGGTGATCATCCATTACCCTGAAAGACCATTATGTGCGACTTTAATGATATCGCCGCGTACCCTACAAGCGCAAGGCCGGGAGCGAACAGTCAACAAGAAGCTCTGGGATTGGGAATGCATTAGACATACAGGAATATGGCAGAGGAGAAACTCAGGGATTGGGAATGCATTAGACATACAGGAATATGGCAGAGGAGAAACTCTTGGATTCGGACTGCATTAGACATACAGGGTTATAGCAGAGGAGAAGCTCTGGGATTGGGAATGCATTAGACATACAGGAATATGGCAGAGGAGAAACTCTGGGATTAGAAATACATTAGACATACAGGAATATGGCAGAGGAGAAACTCTGGGATTGGGAATGCATTAGACATTCAGGGATATAACAGAGGAGGAACCCAGGGATTGGGAATACATTAGACATTCAGGGATATAACAGAGGAGAAACTCTGGGATTGGGAATGCATTAGACATACAGGAATATGGCAGAGGAGAAAGTCAGGGATTGGGAATGCATTAGACATTCAGGGATATAACAGAGAAGAAACTCTGGGATTGGAAATGCATTAGACATACAGGAATATGGCAGAAGAAAAACTCTGGGATTGGGAATGCATTAGACATTCAGGGATATAGCAGAGGAGAAACAATGGGATTGGCACTGCATTTGACATACAGAGTTATAGCAGAGGAGAAACTCTGGGATTTGCCACTGCATTGGGCACATGGGACTCGTTTCAGTCTGTAGGAGAAGGGCAATAAATAAACAGTGCTAAGACAGATACGTAAATACTTCATTCTGCACAGAGGGGACCTGTGACCAGCACCATCCTGAGGTCTAACTTTAGCCCTGATAACCATCCCCCCTTCCTACCCCAGGAACCCATAACAGCTACCTGCACTGCTATGGCTATTGCTACCCAACTGTGAGGGGCAGAAGCTCCATGTCCATTCTTTGGCCCATTCCCTCACAGTCAGTTTCCAGCAGAGTAAAAAGTAACATTTTAGCATTCCGAACTATCCTCTTGGATCTGTTTATCAAAGGATTGCCCATAACTTCTCTGGACCAGTGTCAATGGAAAAAAATAGTTTTTTCTTCCTGGAGTTCCAAAAATAGCACCGCCCTTCTGGTGATTGAAGCAGGCGAAGGCATTGTCAGGGAGAGTATACTTTAGAGCTATACCTTATTGAGTATGCATGTACTCGGAATGCTTGGCTGTAACTGAAGTTAGGTGCACTTTAAGAATAATATGAGGTCTACTGACATCGGATGCCACCGATATCCCTCTGCAGGTAATACCGGCTATATTACTATTCAGACAACCTCTGAGATCCAGCACGGGGTTGGTTATGTTGTTTATGTAAAACGTTATCGCTTTTGTAGCTACAAATCAAAGTGCATAGGACATGATCTGTATCAGAGATGACGCAACCATAAACCTTGTACCCGGTCGCCATGATTCACCCAAGGATCTTTCTGCTCAAATACATTCAATGAAATCACCAAAAAATTGTTGGGTTTTATCACAGTGCTCTGGGATACAAATATATATATGTGTTTCAGACCACTTATGTTGAACATCAGGCAGCAGTTATCGACTTATGCCGCGTACACACAGTGGGATATTCCGACGTAAAATGTTCGATGGGAGCTTTCTTTTGGAAATCTTGACCATGTGTAGGCTCCATCGGTTATTTTCCAACACACAAAATGTGAGATCTGGATCTCTAATTATCCGACACCAAAATCTGTCTTCGGAAATTCCGAACGCGCGTACACAATTCCCGAAGCACAAAGTTCCACGCATGCTCGGAATCGAGCAGAAGAGCCGCACTGGCTATTGAACTTCATTTTTTCTCAGCTCGTTGTACGTCACCTACCTCTGAACACCATTCCTTGGTTCCAACCCTACCCACCTCCGAGCACCATTCTTCGGTTCCACTCCCTATCCACCTCCGAGCACCATTCCTTGGTTCCACCACTACCGACCTCCGAGAACTATTCCTTGGTTCCACCTTCTACCCACCTCTGAGCACCATTCCTCGGTTCCACTCTCTACCCACCTCCGAGCAACATTCCTTGGTTCCACCACTACCGACCTCCGAGAACCATTCCTTGGTTCCACCTTCTACCCACCTCCGAGCACCATTCCTTGGTTCCACCTTCTACCCACCTCCGAGCAGCATTCCTTGGTTCCAACCCCTACACTCCTCCGAGCACCATTCCTTGGTTCCATCCCTACCCACCTCCGAGCACCATTCCTTGGTTCCACCACTACTGACCTCCGAGAACCATTCCTTGGTTCCACCTCCTACCCACCTCTGAGCACCATTCCTTGGTTCCACCCCCTACCCACCTCCGAACACCATTCCTTGGTTCCACCTCCTACCCACCTCTGAGCACCATTCCTTGGTTCCACCCCTTACCCACCTCCGAGCACCATTCCTTTCAGTCCGATCGTGTGTATGCGGTATAATATTCTGTGAGTTGACTGTTTTCCCTTTGGTCCTGAGGAATCAAAAAGCCATGTTGACCATGTCCAGATTGGTGAAATAATATTACAGATGCTGCTAATTGTATTTTTGTATTGGATGAAAAGCAACATATACAGGATGCCTTGTTCTATGTTCATTTTCAATGTGTGTTATATGTGATAATACGTACAATAGTAAATAGCAGTGCTTTTTTTCTAAGAGAATAGGTGCAGGAACTCCCACCTTCCGAGTCACCTCTTGTGTCCACCCCCTACCCACCTCTGAACACCATTCCTTGGTTCCACCCCTACCAGCCTCCGAGCAACATTCTTTGGTTCCACTCCCTACCCACCTCCGAGCACCATTCCTTGGTTCCACCCCCTACCCACCTCTGAACACCATTCCTTGGTTCCACCATTACCCACCTCCGAGCACCATTCCTTGTTTCCATTCCCTACCCACCTCCGAGAACCATTCCTTGGTTCCACTCCCTATCTACTTCCCGAGCACCAGTCCTTGGTTCCACTCCCTACCCACCTCTGAACACCATTCCTTGGTTCCACCATTACCCACCTCTGAGCACCATTCCTTGGTTCCACCCCCTACCCACCTCTGAACACCATTTCTTGGTTCCACCATTACCCACCTCCGAGCACCATTCCTTGGTTCCACTCCCTACCCACCTTCGAGCACCATTCCTTGGTTCCACTCCCTACCCACCTCCGAGCACCATTCCTTGGTTCCACCCCCTACCCACCTCCGAGCACCCTTCCTTGGTTCTACCCCCTACTCACCTCCGAGCATCATTCCTTGCTCCACTCCCTACCAACCTCCGAGCACCATTCCTTGGTTCCACCTCCTACCCACCTCCAAGCACCATTCCTTGGTATCATCCCCTACCCACCTCTCAGTAATGGATACAGAATCAAGTATCAATTTGTGGTGCTAAGTAATTTGTATGTAATTTGTTAATGATAGGAAGTAAAATAGATTCCCTGTAGCCAGCAGCAATGGAGCACCCCCAGCAACAATAGACTCTGAACATCTAGCAACAATAGACCTCTCCCTCAACAGTAGATGTCTCCCAGAAATGATTATCTCCCAGTAGCATAAGAGTCCCCCAGCAACAATAGATCCCACAGCAGCCAACATGAATAGACCCTGCAGTACACCCCAACACCCCCTTGCCATTACATACATTCAGAGCTGGAGGAGCCGGAACTGCGTTCCCCCCGCGTTCCTGCTGAAAAAAGCCCTGGTAAATAGTATATAGTAATAGTATGTAAAATTCCTGTTTGTATTAATAAATTATACTTTGCATATATATATATATATATATATATATATATATATATATATATATATATATATATATATATATATGTATATATGTATATATACAGTATTCATACCCCTTGAAATTTCCCACATTTTCTCATGTTGCATTTTATTGGGATTTTATGTGATAGATCAACACAAAGTGGCACATAATTGTCAAGTGGAAGGAAAATTATAAATTATACAAATAAATATGTGAAAAGTGGGGGGGGGGGGCATTAGTATTCAGCCCCCTTTACTCTGATACCCCTAATTAAAATCTAGTGGAACCAATTGTCTTCAGAAGTCACCTAATTAGTAAATAGAGTGCACCTGTGAGTCATTTATTCTCAGTATAAATACAGCTGTTCTGTGAAGCCCTCAGAGGTTTGTTTAGAGAACCTTAGTGAACAAACAGCATCACGAAGGCCAGGGAACACACCAGACAGGTCAGGGATAAAGTTGTGTAGAAGTATAATGCAGGGTTGGGTTATAGAAAAAAATCTCCCAAGCTTTGACCATCTCATGGAGCTCTGTTCAATCCATCATCAGAAAATGGAAAGAGTATGGCACAACTGCAAACCTACCAAAACACGGCTGTCCACCTAAACTGACTGGCGGGGCAAGGAGAGCATTCATCAGAGAAGAGCCAAGAGGTCCATGGTAACTCTGGAGGAGCTGCAGAGATCCACAGCTCAGGTGGGAGAATCTGTCCACAGGACAACTATTAGTCGTGCTCTCCACAAATCTGCCCTTTATGGAAGAGTGTCAAGAAGAAAGACATTGGTGGAAGAAAGTCATAAGAAGTCATGTTTGTAGTTTTTGAGAAGCCATGTGGGGGACACAGCAAACATGTGGAAGAAGGTGATCTGGTCAGATGAGACCAAAATTCAACTTTTTGGCCTAAAAGCAAAACGCTATGTGTGGGGGGAAAACTAACACTGCACATCACCCTGAACACACCATCTCCACGGTGAAACATGGTGGTGGCAGCATCATGTGGTGGGGATGGTTTTCTTCAGCAGGGACAGAGAAGCTGGTCAGAGTTCATGGGAAGATGGATGGAGCCAAATACAGGGCAATCTTAGAAGAAAACCTGTTATGCCCCGTACACACGAGAGGACTTATGTCCGACAGACTTCCAAAGGAGTTCCGCCGGAGTTCCGCCGGAGTTCCGACGGAGTTCTGACAGACTTTTCGGCCGAACGGACTTGGCCACACACGATCACACTAAACTCCGACGGATTCGAACGTGATGACGTACGACCCGACTCGAATAAGGAAGTTCATAGCCAGTAGCCAATAGCTGCCCTAGCGTCGGTTTTAGTCCGTCGGAGTAGCATACACACGAGCGGAGTTTTCGAAGGGGACCGGGTCCGGCAGAGTTCCTTCGGGAAAATTTGAAGCATGCTTCATTTCTAAAGTCCGTCAGACTTTGGCGAATCAAAAGTCCGTTGCAGCCTACACACGATCGGATAGTCTGACGGACTCGGTCCTTCGGACTTTGGATGTTGAAAAGTCCGCTCGTGTGTACGGGGCATTAGAGTCAGCAGACTTGAGACTGGGGCGGAGGTTCACCTTCGAGCAGGACAGCGACATGAAACATTCAGCCAGAGCTACAATGGAATGGTTTAGATCAAAGCATATTCATGTGTTAGAATGGCCCAGTCACAGTCCAGACCTAAATCCCTCTGAGAATCTGTGGCAAGACTTGAAAATTGCTGTTCACAGACGCTCTCCATCCAATCTGACAGAGCTTGAGATATTTTACAAAGAAGAATGGGCAGAAATGTCCCTCTCTAGATGTGCAAAGCTGGTAGAGACATCCCCAAAAAGATTTGCAGTGAAAGGGGTTCTACAAAGTATTGACTCCGGGGGGCGCCATACAAATGCCCCTCCCCCACACTTTTCATATATTTATTTGTATCATTTATCATTTTCCTTCCACTTCACAATTATGTGTCATTTTGTGTTGGTCTATCACATAAAATCCCAATAAAATACATTTACGTTTTTGGTAATTTATTATGTATTATAGTGTATTTGTTATGATTATTCAATGTCTCTTCTCTGCCCTTACTGGAAGCATTATTTAATTTTGTTACTATATACATATGCCATGTAGAACAGAGATGCGCATGCACCAATACGCAGTGCCTGATAGAAACTTTCACCAGTATTCTGCATGGACGTGCTCAAACAGGTGCGTTGCGGTGATAAAACACGTAATATTATTTTTTATTTGTTTTCAATTATTTTTATTAAGATATTTTTCACATAAGAAACATTCCATATTATTTCATTTCAAAATCTTATATATCAGCATATTTAACATATATATATAGATATATATATATATATATATATATATATACATAAAAAAAAAAAACACATAACGACCACAAATCAACATAACACATGGATCCATCTCAAAACACATTGCAGAAATGTTAAGGGTATTTCACCGTCTTCCCCTCTCTCACCCCCCCAACCCAAAAAAAGGGAAAAAATATATATATAAATAAAAATAAAAAAAAACAAAAAATAAAAACAACACATAACGACCACAAATCAACATAACACATTGATCCATCTCAAAACACATTGCAGAAATGTTAAGGGTATTCCACCTTCTGTTCCCTCTCTGACCCCCCAACCCCAAAAAAAAGAGAAATAAAAAAAATAAAAAAATAAAAAAACAACAACACATAATGACCACAAATCAACATAACACAAGGATCCATCTCAAAACACATTCAAGAAATGTTAAGGCCATTCCACCATCTTCTCCTCTCCCGTCCCCCCAACCCAAAAAATAAATACATAAAAAAAACAAAAAACAAAAAAAAACAACAACACATAATGACCCCAAATTAACATAACACAAGGATCCATCTCAAAACACATTCCAGAAATGTTAAGGGTATTTCACCGTCTTCCCCTCTCCCATCCCCCAACCCAAAAAAAGCGAATTTTCTTTTTAAAACAAAAAACAACACATAACGACCACAAATCAACATAACAAATGGATCCATCTCAAAACACATTCCAGAAATGTTAAGGGTATTCCTTCTTCCCCTCTCCCACCCCCTCAACCCCCCCAAAAAAAAAGAGAAGAAAAAAATTAAAATAAAATATCTTTATTATTTTTTTGGTCATTTCTATTGATTTTTCAGGGATTGTAGTACTCTGGGAGACGAGTGTTATAAGCCACACCATTATGTAAAATAATCTTCGGATAAAATACACGTAACGTGTATCGTGTTCCATTATTTACCTGTTTTAAGTTCGGTTGTTTTTTTGTTTTTTTTTGATACGGAAGGTTTTGTGAAAATCGAATTAAGCTGATTATTATTTTTTACTTTATTTACAAACACAGATGGTTTATCAGCGGCGGTGATTACGGCCGCTAATTTAACCAAATAAACATTTGATGCGGCAGCAATATCCTGCCCGTCTTTTCACCGCCGTGTCTTCACATGATGATTCATGTTTTCGCATTCGTTGTCTGCCGCAGTTTATCCACCTATGACTATTTATAGTTCCATTAAATATGGAGGTTTTTTTTATACCATTTTATTCAGCAGCGATACATTAAATAACTTTTTTTATTGATTCGCATCGATTCCCCTGCGGACGGCATCTTTTTACTGTATGTCAGTCCTGAATATGTCAGTGTTCTCTGCACAATCATAAAGGACCATGTATCAATTATATAACTTCATTTATTACAGATCAGCATTATATATTTATTAGAGTTTTTAAGTTTTTTTTAAGTACAATTTCAAGTCATCCTTATTTGGCATGTGTTTTATATACACTATATTACCAAAAGTATTGGGATGCCTGCCTTTACACACACATGAGCACAGTGCGAGCATGTTGCATCCTATGAAAACACCCCCACTGAGTGGACCCAGCTGCCTGAACTTGTTTTCTGGGACTCTAGCCCAGATCCGTGGGACCCACCGGGACAGACTTGAACTCTCGGGACAGTCCTGCGGAATCCGGGACAGTTGAGCACAGTGAGAGCATGTTGCATCCAGTGAGAACACCCTCACTGAGTGGACCCAGCTGCCTGAACTTGTTTTCTGGGACTCTAGCCCAGATCCGTGGGACCCACCGGGACAGACTTGAACTCTCGGAACAGTCCTGCGGAATCCGGGACAGTTGAGCACAGTGAGAGCATGTTGCATCCAGTGAGAACACCCTCACTGAGTGGACCCAGCTGCCTGAACTTTTTTTCCCGGGACTCTAGCCCAGATCCGTGGGACCCACCGGGACAGACTTGAACTCTCGGGACAGTCCCACAAAATCTGGGACGGTTGAGCACAGTGAGAGCATGTTGCATCCAGTGAGAACACCCTCACTGAGTGGACCCAGCTGCCTGAACTTTTTTTCTGGGACTCTATCCCAGATCCGTGGGACCCCCCGGGACAGACTTGAACTCTCAGGACAGTTCCGTGGAATCTGGGATGGTTGAGCACAGTGAGAACATGTTGCATCCAGTGAGAACACCCCCACTGAGTGGACCCAGCTGCTTGAACTTGTTTTCCGGGACTCTAGCCCAGATTCGCGGGACCCACTGGTACAGACTTGAACTCTCGGGACAGTCCCGCAGAATCCGGGACGGTTGAGAGGAATGCAGGTATGCCTGGGCACACCCTAATCACTATGTCTGGTGCCAATTCCCCCTACTGCCCGGCCTCCCCCTTTTTGTCCCCCCCCCCCAGTGCTGCTGGCTTCCCTCCTCTTCTCTCTCTCCGGCTGCTGCAGGAGAAACTTCAGGATGGAGATTGGGGAAAGGGCCTACTAAAATATGTAATTTACTGGCTCCCCACCTTTCTAAATGAACACAGTGAACACACTCGATCAAGGAGAGGACTCAGAGCCAAGCCGCTTTGATGGGGCAAGTAAACAGTGGGGGGTGGGTGCCGCTTGGGGGGGGGGGGTGTTTGTTGGTTTGACACCCCCCCTGCCAAAAAAAACCCCCCAAAAAAACACCAGCTGCCACTGGCTAAAACAGGGCCCGCCCATTTTATACTTCAATCGCAGATCTGCTTCTTTTAAGGAAAAATCTATTTATGGTAGATTCATTGAAATGATTACTTTTATTAGTCCAGTGCTATCGCAACGCATCAGTTATTTAAGAAATGGCCGCTGTTTATTAGACATTTTGCAAGCAAGGATTTACCTCTACCTTAACGCACACAAATATTTCTATAATTATATATATTTTATTACTATAGTAGGGACACCAACTCAGCCGCAAAGTATGCCGAGAAATGAGTCTTATGTTGGAAGCGACGGTCCTATGGAGGAGTGAAAAGCAATTGTCACCTTTTTATGTAAAGAGATTTGCATTGTAGTTCATGTGTGATGTTTTGCATTAATTAATCAGGAACCCCGATAATATCCCAGAGATTTATTCACACACTCCTCAACAGCAACTAACACCTTCAATTCAGATGAGTTTGTAGATTCTCTTTCATTAGATTCCATATGTATTTATTAGCATATTACCAGCTATTAGTATTGGCTCCATATATCTGCATTGGTGGTGGAGGGTTGTGCTTTTGCAATCCCAGGAGATTTGGGATACATTCTGGATACATTACCCAAACACACAGTCTCCGGTCTGTACAGCCAACTGTGATCAGGGTAGACACCGATAATAGACGCTTAAAGCGGAGCTTGCATTAAAACGCGGGGCCGGCTTATCTTGTAGTTTCCCAATCCCAAATGTAAAAAAAAAAGTAAGAAAAAAAAATCCAAAATATAAATATAATATAAAATATTAAAAAAACTAGCTTTGAAATCCAATAAATGAATAATTAAAAATTGTAAAAAATAAAAAATACAAATATATATATATATATATATATAATTTCTTTTTAAATTTTATAATTTATACATGGTTTAGGAGCGTGTCTATGGGAATGCAAGGTCCATAAAGACATGAATGAGTGAAATTGGGGTGGAGGAACTTGACTGTCCTGCACAGAGTCCTCACCTCAACCTGATAGAACACCTTTGTGATGAATTTGAGCGCATACTGCAAGCCAGGCCTTCTCGTCCAACATCAGTGCCTGGCCTCACAAATGTGCTTCTGGAAGAATGGTCAAACATTCCCATAGACACACTCCTAAACCTTGTGGACAGTCTTCCCCAGAAGAGTTGAAGCAGTTATAGCTGCAAAGGGTGGACCAACTCAATATTGAACCCTACGGACTAAGACTGGGATGCCCGTGGGTGAGTGCAGCGTGGCGATCGGTGGTGCTGTGATCACTCTGACACACTGCATCTCCGACCATGGTAAGGAGCCTCTGATGGAGGCTCTTTACCATGTGATCAGCTGTGACCAATCACAGCTGATCACGGCGTGAACTAGGAAGTGCCGGTAAACAGCTTTCCTCGGATTCCCGCTGACAGGAAGAGCCGATCGGTGGCTCTCCTTGTCAGACGGGGGGGGGGGGGGGGGTGCCCAACAAAGTGCCAATCAGTGCCCATAAAAATGTCAATCAGTGCCCTATTAATAATGCCTATCCAGTGCCATCTATCAGTGCCCATCAGTGTTTCCTATTAGTGCCCATCAGTGCCGCCTATCAGTGCCCATCACTGATGCATATCAGTGCCACCTATCAGTGCCCATCGATTCTACATATCAGTTCCTCCTCATCAGTGCCCATCACTAACAATTTAGTTTGGGTGAAGTGTTACATGACTGTGCAATTGTCATTCAAAGTGCGACAGCTCTGAAAGCCGTAAGTTGTCCTGGGCAGAAAGAGGGGGGGGGGGTACGTGGTATTGAAGTGGTTAAAGTTCATGTGCGTTCCAATACTTTTGACAATATAATGTATATGGAATTAAAATAAAAGGGTAAAAAATACTTACATGACAGCCCAACTTCCTGTATGCTCCAGTGATGTCACTGGGCCTTCTTCTGGGTTCCTGCAAAAGATGATACAAAATCTTGTGAAAACACATTCTTGTGAGATTTGGGACGCACACAAGAAGATCCAGTTATGTCACTCCGATCTGGGCAAGCTCCACGGAAAGTATGTTTTTTTTCTTTTCACTTCTTTCTGCCATTTTTCAATTTTTTTTCCTAGAAAAGGGGTATTCTAGAAGAACATAAAATTAGTAAGACTTTATATCACCAGAAAACTGCACATAACTGTTTTAATCAGAAGGAGCTGTAGCCAGCTGTGTTCCTCTCTATCTCTCGTAGACTGTGACTGGCATAAGCAATTATTCTTTTTTATCTCTCCTACTCTTCTACAAGTATTGCTCATAATCCCTGGTTTTTGGCAATTGCCTTGCAGTATGAAAAGGCAAGATGAAATCACAGAGAGTCAATGTTTTTCTGGGATACAAAAATACAGGAAAATCTAAGGCTGCAGGTAACCATTCCCTTTTTTATGTAGGATCTTTATGAGGGCAGCCTGCTGTACGGAATCCTTAATTGGGCCTCTGTAGGATTCCAACGGTCTGAAGAAGGATCTGACATCAGAGATGGTCAGTGGCGGCTGGTGCTCAAATTTTTTTTTGGGGGGGGGGGGGGGCGCAAAAAATTGTGAAAAAAAAATCATCAATTGCACTGCAACTGTGCCCATCAAACACTGCCACTGTGCCTATCAAATGCTGCCACTTTGCTCATCAAATGCTGTGACTGTGCCCCTCAAATGCTGCCACTGTGCCATCAAACGTTGTCACTGTGCTCATCAACTGCTGCCATTGTGCTCATCAACTGTTGTCACTGTGCTCATCAACTGCTGCCCATCATATGCTGCCAGTCTGCCCATCAAGTGCTGCCATCGTGCCCATCAAATGCTGCCATCGTGCTCATCATATGCTGCCAGTGTGCCCATCAAATGCTGCCAGTCTGCCCAACATATGCTGCCAGTGTCCCTCCGGGACACCCCGCTCACCCCCCCCGCGGATGGATCGCGGGTCACCCTGCAGTGATCCCCCCTGTGGATGGATCGTGGGTCACCCAGTGACAACCCCCACCCCGTGCGAATGGATCGCGGGACACCCTGTGTAGGAGGACCGGCGCTTACATTACCTTGTCCTCTTCTCCGGCGTCTCTTCTCCAATAAGCTTCCTATGCTCAGTTTCACTTCCGCCAAAGCACTGAGCATCCAATAGGGACAACTGGCACTTTGGCCAATCAGGAAACAGGTCTCACAGATCTGCCTCCAGATTGGTGGGAAGGCAATGCGGTTTGAAACTAGCAAATATTAATTCGCTATGGTCACACAATTGGGTGGGATCAGGGCGAAGGTGCTTCAAAAAAATACACTCCTTCCTGTCCCCGCCATAGGAATCCATGCGTCCGGCGTCCTGAAAGGGGCCGGGCACATCAGTAGGGAGGCGGGTGCAGGGATGGGGGGGTGGCGCCCATGCGCCCACAATGCATGGCCCGCCACTGGTGATGGTCTTGAGTCTGGCCACAGCGGCTGCCTTGCTAAGGTAAGACTGGACAACTTGTGGAAAACAATGCGTTTCCAAGTACTCCAAAGATGACATCGAGTATTCCAATGTTAGGTGGCATTTTCTGGGTTTTTGTAATTTGAACCAAACCTGAACAACCAATCAAAGATCATCCCTAAGTGCTTGATTTGTAATAGAAGAGAGCACAATAATAATGTTATTTAGGTTGACCAGTTAGAACTTGAAATGTAGGTCCTGGGCTAGGCACTCCAGCCTAAAGGCCCTATTTCATTCATTGAAGGTAACTTGCATTGCTGATGGTCACTTTTCATTCATTGATGGAGACTTGCAGGGCCACTGTTAGAAATCATGGGGCCCCTCGCTATCTGTAAGCTATGTGGGAAGTTTGTAATCTGTTGGTCTATGTGGACCCATTTCCTGATATAAATAAAAAATAAAAAAAAAATAAAATAAATAAATCATGGGGCTCCAAACAGCCTTCCGGACACCTTCCCCAGGCCTGCCTACACGCCAACCCCCACCAACACCCTTTGGGGGTGCAGTGGAACAGCGGCACTGGCTTTATCCACCTATGACCCAAAAATGAAACAAAAGTCCCTCCTCGGCTCCCACCTCCTTGGCCCCTCTGTTGACCTGATGGGGCCCAGGGAAATGTAATTTAAGCCCTGGTAAGCAAGTAGGAGTGTGGGTGGGGTCTAGTATAATCCATTTATTCAATAGGGCAAAAATGAACAATAAAGCTGCCCCCCTCCCCCGTTTAGCTGATGGGGCCTGGGCTCAGTACAATAGGACCAGTTGTACTGCCTTATCAGCGGCCCTGGAGACTTGAAAAGCGGATGGTGACCTTTCATTCATTGGAGATGACTTGCATTGCTGATAGTGACTTCTCATTTATTGAAGGTGAGATGTAATGTCAATGGTAGCATCATATTCACTCAGGATGACTTACAATGCTAATGATGCAATGCTAGCGGTGAATTATCATTCATTAAAGGTAAATTGCAGTGCTGATGGTGGCTTCTCATTCATGGAAGGTGACTTGCAATGCCGATGGTGGCTTCTCATTCAGGGAAGGTGACTGTCAATGCGGATGGTGACTTCTCTTTCATTAAAGATGACTTGCAATGTTGATGGTGACTTCTCATTTAAGGAAGGTAACTTTCAATGCCGATGGTGACTTCTCATTCATGGAAGGTGACTTGCAATGCTGATGGTGACCTCTCATTCATTAAAGATGACTTGCAATGTTGATGGTGACTTCTCATTTATGGAAGGTAACTTGCAATGCTGAAGGTGACTTCTCTTTCATGCAATGTGACTTGCAATGCTGATGGTGACTTCTCGTTAATGGGAGGTGACTGTCAATGCTGATGGTGACTTCTCATTCGAAGATAACTTGCAATGCTGATAATGACTTCTCATTCACAGAAGGTAACTTGCAATGCTGATGGTGACTTCTCATTCATGAAAAGTGGCTTCCAATGCTGATGGTGACTTCTCATTCACAGAAGGTAACTTGCAAGGCTGATGGTGACTTCTCATTTATGGAAGGTAACTTGCAATGCTGATGGTGACTTCTCACTCATTGAAGGTGACTGTCAAGGTTGATGGCAACTTCTCATGCATGGATGACTTGCAACACTGTTGGTGTAATTGGAAAAAATTATGCCACGCTAGGAAAAAACATAAAAACAAATAAACTATATGTGAAACAGGCAGCAGCAATAGATGTGATATAACACCAAACAGATATACAGAAATGGAAAACTGCGCCAACCCTATACTAAAATAAATGACAAAAAATAGTGACAAAATATATAAGTAATTATCATTAAATGATTATAACGATAAAAAAAACACCTTAAGTGCATAAAAAACACAGCAATACATAAAGTAAAAATATCATAAACAAAAAGTCCAATCATAGAAAGTTCATAAGTGAGTCTGGATAAACGTTTGTGACACCGCAGTGATGCAACACGATCCAAAAAAGCGCATAAAGTGCCCGTCACCGTATATTAAATGCGCTTACCAGAAAGTAAACAAATTAGGGCGTTTGTATATATTCGATGGGTCCCATCAAAAGATATCCTCCTTTTTAGTGGGTCAACTCTCCATCTCCTAATAGTACCTTCCAGATACTAATATACTTCGTGGTCCCAATAAGGAGCTCAGTAATTCCCAAAAAAGAAAGGAGCTAACATGGCATAATAACGTTTGGACAATTTATTAAAAGAAAAAGTAACACACTTACATGTGGATGGATAAAATACAGCTTGTATAAACAGTACATAAAAAGCCGGCCGGCAAACAGGAGCCCGTCCTCCTCTCAAACAACGTGGTGGCGTCACTGCGTGCCCTCCCAGACGCGTTTCGTCATACCTGACGTTGTCAATGGGGAACGGGCAGCGCAGTGACGCTCCGCCTAATAAAGATACTAAAGCGTACCAAGCCTCGTTCTGAGATGCAAGGCTGGGTCCTAATACGCCATTGTAAATAATGGCAAATAGCCCTGAAGCGGGTACAGTCTGTCCGCTGCTAATAATGCAACGGGACTACTTGTGATGTAGATCGCTAACATCCTAAGCATCGTACAGATGTATCTAATGTTCAAAAAATGAAAAAAGGAGACTTGCACATACTAAAGATGACATTAGATTCACACCCATGTATGTTAGTGTGCCGCAGGTGCAAAATAAATATTGCATCAGTACCGCACCACATCCCGGCATATAAAAAAAGGGAAACACAGACATAAAAGGGAATTAACCCAATAATGGAATAGGCAACATACTTTCGTGTAAGGGAGTCAGTGCAGAGGAAACATGCTGAATATCATGTATCCAGCCAATATATATCAATGGTCACCAAAAAATGTAGGTAGCCAAAAAGGATCACATTAATCAAAAAGTCTTTTTACTAAATATTGGCCAGAGAAAATACTATTAAAAATATTCCATGCATGTGGGTTTGACACAATAATCGCATGAAATTGCTCATGCGTCTAGATCAAACCTTTTGATTGCATAGGAACAGTATCCCAATTTATATCTAAGATTCTATCGGAAGAAAAATCCAAAAATCCAAAATTTAAAGGATATTAAATTAAAAATTACAAATAAAATTAAAATTAAAAATTCGAAAATTTAGGATATGTGGTGTATAATGTGTAATATACACCACATATCCTAAATTTTCGAATTTTTAATTTTAATTTTATTTGTAATTTTTAATTTAATATCCTTTAAATTTTGGATTTTTGGATTTTTCTTCCGATAGAATCTTAGATATAAATTGGGATACTGTTCCTATGCAATCAAAAGGTTTGATCTAGACGCATGAGCAATTTCATGCGATTATTGTGTCAAACCCACATGCATGGAATATTTTTAATAGTATTTTCTCTGGCCAATATTTAGTAAAAAGACTTTTTGATTAATGTGATCCTTTTTGGCTACCTACATTTTTTGGTGACCATTGATATATATTGGCTGGATACATGATATTCAGCATGTTTCCTCTGCACTGACTCCCTTACACGAAAGTATGTTGCCTATTCCATTATTGGGTTAATTCCCTTTTATGTCTGTGTTTCCCTTTTTTTATATGCCGGGATGTGGTGCGGTACTGATGCAATATTTATTTTGCACCTGCGGCACACTAACATACATGGGTGTGAATCTAATGTCATCTTTAGTATGTGCAAGTCTCCTTTTTTCATTTTTTGAACATTAGATACATCTGTACGATGCTTAGGATGTTAGCGATCTACATCACAAGTAGTCCCGTTGCATTATTAGCAGCGGACAGACTGTACCCGCTTCAGGGCTATTTGCCATTATTTACAATGGCGTATTAGGACCCAGCCTTGCATCTCAGAACGAGGCTTGGTACGCTTTAGTATCTTTATTAGGCGGAGCGTCACTGCGCTGCCCGTTCCCCATTGACAACGTCAGGTATGACGAAACGCGTCTGGGAGGGCACGCAGTGACGCCACCACGTTGTTTGAGAGGAGGACGGGCTCCTGTTTGCCGGCCGGCTTTTTATGTACTGTTTATACAAGCTGTATTTTATCCATCCACATGTAAGTGTGTTACTTTTTCTTTTAATAAATTGTCCAAACGTTATTATGCCATGTTAGCTCCTTTCTTTTTTGGGAATTACTGAGCTCCTTATTGGGACCACGAAGTATATTAGTATCTGGAAGGTACTATTAGGAGATGGAGAGTTGACCCACTAAAAAGGAGGATATCTTTTGATGGGACCCATCGAATATATACAAACGCCCTAATTTGTTTACTTTCTGGTAAGCGCATTTAATATACGGTGACGGGCACTTTATGCGCTTTTTTGGATCGTGTTGCATCACTGCGGTGTCACAAACGTTTATCCAGACTCACTTATGAACTTTCTATGATTGGACTTTTTGTTTATGATATTTTTACTTTATGTATTGCTGTGTTTTTTATGCACTTAAGGTGTTTTTTTTATCGTTATAATCATTTAATGATAATTACTGTTGGTGTAATGCTGATGGTGACTTTTCATTCATTGACGATGACCTGCAATGTTGATTGGGGATTTCTATTGATTTAAGGTAACTTACAATGCTGATGGTGACTTCTTATTGATTTAACATGAATTGAAATGCTGATGGTGACTTCTAATTGAGCGATAATCACATCTCAGTTTGGTTACCACTTAATCTAGTACATCCAATACTTAGACACAGTAGCTGGGGGCTTACTACCTATTGAGTCATATATATAATAAACAAATGTTGTACTGTCACCTGCTGATACTGTTTTGGAAAACCCAAATGATATTCACTGAGATACAACTATATATATATATCTACCCCCCCCCCCCCCCCCCACCACCACCACCACCACCAATCCCATGCATTCCAAATGATATTCAAGATTGTGTTGTGCCTAGGATTAACACATCACTTAGGGCCTATGAAGATGCAGCATTGTCCTTTATTGATTTGGAGTTTTGGGTTTGAACAGGTCCAATGACCTCTGTTGAGATGGAAACAGTTGTCATGCTCTGTTACAAACATACAATTGTTGCTGAAGGATATTTGCTTACTTCTCTGTTCAGGCCTGACACGCTGCTTTGTCATTCTATACCTTCCTCTGTTGTTAATGGCTCTTCGCTGTAGCCTTCATGATTAGATATGCTGATGGAACTTCTTTCTATATAGGAATCGGATGATCGCTGCATTTCCAAGCACTGCTCGGAGGATGTGTTGCTTTTCAGCATGACAAACAGCTGTGATTTCTTCAAAAGAAAGAGTTACTTACCTTGGTATCATTCCTAGGGACACCTCTTTCGAGAAAGGAGATATTCCTGATAACATTTAGGGGGCACCCTTCTGAATAAAAATATACTTTTCTGAAGATACAGACCAACCTTTCTTGACCTTTTTTACCCTGGTGGAATTTTTAGGTCTTAGCCAACTGTTATTAATACCAGTTCATTGGGGGTTGAAATGCTTCTTACATTGGTGGTCTGTGGGAAGAATGCAACGCTAGCAGACAACAGAAAAAAATAATAGAGCGGAGAGCCTCACAAATGAGGAGAGCAAGGCTTGGATAGGCATTGGAACTATATACAACGATGACAAGGGGAGATGCTCACGCTCCCGGAAGAAGTCCTTTTGTGATGAAAACCGGTCGGGTTTAGGTATGGTTTTCCTGTCAACGTGTTTTGGATTGAGCTCACATCTGCTCTTGCTTTGGAAGATCTTATTGGTGCATTACTTGAGTAAAGCCCAACCTAAAGGATTTTACACTATCTTGGCGTTTATCTCTCTGCTGACATAACCCACAGAGGACTATGATTTAAAACTGGAGGAATATTGGTTTCCATGTGAAGTTTGGATGACCCCACTCGTCTTTGTGATGCCGAGGAGTGATCGTGGATGGAGCATATGAGATATAAGAGCCCCTTTTGACCCCCCCCATAATAGGTGGTCAACACTCCGGTAAGAGAACATCTAAACTTATGGTGGTGGTCTTTTCACAAGGTGGAGGAACTGAGTGAACAAGAACTTCTGCACCTGTTTACCAATATAAAGCACTACACTGGTGCCATATTGAAGACACGTGGATTAAACTCATTTGATTTATTTCTTTTAGTCATCTATTTATTCACTTTATTGATGTATTCAAGCGTAACACAATATTTTCCTTATAGAAAATATAATTAGGCTGCTGGTTTTGCCAAGTGGCATTGACCCTGAAACGATGTAGGCTCCAACAAATAGGAGGTCAACCAGCCACAGATTAAAGAAACCCCTCATAGAAACCTCTGGAGGAACCCTAGGGTTTCATGGAACCTCACCAAGAATGAATGATCTAGACCAGTGGTCTCCAAACTCTGGCCCTGGGGCCAGAAGTGGCCCTTTGCTTGTGTTTATCTGGCCCTTGTGGCACTATGCCACCAACTGACACCAATGATGGGGCTCCATTTCCTCTACTGACACCATCAATGGAACACTATTCTTCTCATAGATATCAACAATGGGGCATTATACCTCCCATTAAAACCAATGATGGGGCGCTGATGCCAGGGCATTTTCTACTCCCACTGCCCATAATCTGACCCCCCTAAAGCCTGAAGGATAGTAAACTGGCCCTTTAAATAGAAAGCTTGCAGACCCCTGATCTAGACATTATTATTAACCTACATGTGGGGACTTTTGTGTGACCTTTTTTGTTTTTCTGTTTAATATATATTTTATAAACTTGGTCCTTCTTTAACCGGTTCCCGACCGGCTCATGTCTATTTATGGGGGCAGAATGGCACCCCTGCGTGAAGCCTCGCACCAGTACAGGGTTCCCTTTAAGAGCCGCCAGAGGGCGTGCACACACTGCCAGAGGCACGTGCGCTCACTGCACAGCGGTGGACCTGTTGCGTGAACCCGGTGGTCGCGATTACATGAATGGGAGCCAGCACAGTGCATGTAAACACACAAATCCCTGTTCTGTCAGGGCAGAAGAGACATGTCGTTTTGTCATAGTTATGCAGTGATCTTCCTGTGTTTGCTTACCTCCCCTCATGTGTTCAGACTAAGAGGCCAGCCACTTCCACCTGGTGGTTTTTATAACCTCTCCTCTAAGCATGGCTCCACCCCAGGCCCTATCAGGGAGCCCTATATTAACCTGTGCACTGCAGGCCATCAGGGCTGATCAACCATTGTGTATTCCTTTGTGTGTTAGCTTCCTGTTACCTGCCGTGTGCTCTTCTACTGTTTTCCGTTACCGACTTTGGCGTGTCTTTGACTATCCCTGTTTGCCTGTGATCCTGACCTTTTGGCGTATCCCCGACTATTCTTGTCTGCTTGTGGCCCCGACCTTGGCTTTGTCCCTCACCATCCCTATCCTCCTGTTGCCTACTGTGGGTGTGAGCTGGGGGACCCTGGGGGTCACGACCTGGAGCGAGTTGCAGCCAAGTCCATCCTCACCACTCGAGGCTCTGGTGAACACCTGCTGGCTCTTAGACTCTGCGCCCCAGGGAA
The DNA here is from genome assembly GCF_037356315.1 of Lithobates pipiens. Taxonomy (NCBI): domain Eukaryota; kingdom Metazoa; phylum Chordata; class Amphibia; order Anura; family Ranidae; genus Lithobates; species Lithobates pipiens. The sequence continues at coordinate 105,979,801 of NW_027507685.1, read as the reverse complement.
TCTTACGCTCTAACCCCGGTGGGATCTGTCTCCTGTCCGCAGCAGTCAGCCGTAGGGTCCACAACCTTGCGGTGCACTCCTGATTTCTACGGTGTGCATCTGTCACCTCGCCTCAAGGTGACCTGACACGTTTGTTCCTACTAACTAGTCAGTCCTATCCCCATACAGTTTGAAAACACTAAGGGAACACATTTAACCCCTTAATCGCCCCCTAGCATTAACCCCTTCCCTGCTAGGGACATTTATACAGTAATCAGTGCATATTTATAGCACTGATCACTGTATAACTGTCAACGGTCCCAAAAATGTGTCAAAAGTGATCGATCTGTCCATTGCAATGTCGCAGTACCGCTAAAAATCACAGATCACCGCCATTACTAGTACAAAAAAATAAAATGGCATAAAAATTCCATAAATCTTTCCCATAGTTTGTAGATGCTATAACTTTTGCGCAAACCAATCAATATATACTTATTGCAATTTTTTTCCCCAAAATATGTAGAAAAATGTATATCGGCCTAAATTGATGAAGACATTTTGTTTTTTAAAATAAAATGTGGGGATATTTATTATAGCAAAAAGTAAAAAAAGTTTGTTTGCTTTTTCTCAAAATTGACGCTTTTTTTGTTTATAGCGTAAAAAAAATAAAAACAGTAGAGGTGATCAAATGCCACCAAAAGAAAGCTCTATTTGTGGGAAAAAAAGCATGCAAATTTTTTTCCCACAAATAGATTTTGTTTGGGCACAGCGTCGCACGTCTGCGCAATTGTCAGTTAAAGCGACGCAGTGCTGAATTGTAAATAGTGCTGTGGTCAGGAAGGGGGTAAAATCTTCCGGGACTGAAGTGGTTAAAAGCAAGAATTGATAATAATGATAGAAATTAAAAAAATATATATTTTGTATTTTTACATAATTGTTTGTGGTTGGTATCCTAATACCGCGTACACACAGTCGGACTTTCCCGAAGGGGAAATGTTTGACGTGAGCTTGTTGTCGTAAAGTCCAACCGTGTGCATGCTCCATCAAACATTTGCTGTCGAAATTTCCACAACACAAATGTTTGAGAGCAGACTTGTTGTTCGTTAAGTCCGATCGTGCGTACACAAGTCCGTCGCACAAAAGTTCACGCACGCTCGGAATCAAGCAGAAGGAACCTGCACTGGCTATTGAACTTCCTTTTTCTCGGCTTGTCCTAAGTCTTGTAGGTCACTGCGTTGACCACGTTTGGAAATTTTTGGCCAACATGTGTGTGACCGTGTGTATGCAAGACAAGTTTGAGCTAACGTCCTTCGGAAAAAAATCCACGGTTTCGTTGGAAGGATCCAAAGTCCGAGAAAGACTTTTTTTCTTTGTCTCTAGCCTTTTCTTTCTCGACTTTTGAAAGCCATTTTAATTCGTGTCCACTTCTCGGGTAGTGTAGAGCCAACTGTTACATCCGAACCTAGGTTCAGACCAACACGTTAACCTTTTTGCCTGTTCGGCGGGAGCCAAACATAATCTATAGAAGTGATATTTCTACTGCTTCTATATATGGTGACAACCCCCACCCCGTGCGAATGGATCGCGGGACACCCTGTGTAGGAGGACCGGCGCTTACATTACCTTGTCCTCTTCTCCGGCGTCTCTTCTCCAATAAGCTTCCTATGCTCAGTTTCACTTCCGCCAAAGCACTGAGCATCCAATAGGGACAACTGGCACTTTGGCCAATCAGGAAACAGGTCTCACAGATCTGCCTCCAGATTGGTGGGAAGGCAATGCGGTTTGAAACTAGCAAATATTAATTCGCTATGGTCACACAATTGGGTGGGATCAGGGCGAAGGTGCTTCAAAAAAATACACTCCTTCCTGTCCCCGCCATAGGAATCCATGCGTCCGGCGTCCTGAAAGGGGCCGGGCACATCAGTAGGGAGGCGGGTGCAGGGATGGGGGGGTGGCGCCCATGCGCCCACAATGCATGGCCCGCCACTGGTGATGGTCTTGAGTCTGGCCACAGCGGCTGCCTTGCTAAGGTAAGACTGGACAACTTGTGGAAAACAATGCGTTTCCAAGTACTCCAAAGATGACATCGAGTATTCCAATGTTAGGTGGCATTTTCTGGGTTTTTGTAATTTGAACCAAACCTGAACAACCAATCAAAGATCATCCCTAAGTGCTTGATTTGTAATAGAAGAGAGCACAATAATAATGTTATTTAGGTTGACCAGTTAGAACTTGAAATGTAGGTCCTGGGCTAGGCACTCCAGCCTAAAGGCCCTATTTCATTCATTGAAGGTAACTTGCATTGCTGATGGTCACTTTTCATTCATTGATGGAGACTTGCAGGGCCACTGTTAGAAATCATGGGGCCCCTCGCTATCTGTAAGCTATGTGGGAAGTTTGTAATCTGTTGGTCTATGTGGACCCATTTCCTGATATAAATAAAAAATAAAAAAAAAATAAAATAAATAAATCATGGGGCTCCAAACAGCCTTCCGGACACCTTCCCCAGGCCTGCCTACACGCCAACCCCCACCAACACCCTTTGGGGGTGCAGTGGAACAGCGGCACTGGCTTTATCCACCTATGACCCAAAAATGAAACAAAAGTCCCTCCTCGGCTCCCACCTCCTTGGCCCCTCTGTTGACCTGATGGGGCCCAGGGAAATGTAATTTAAGCCCTGGTAAGCAAGTAGGAGTGTGGGTGGGGTCTAGTATAATCCATTTATTCAATAGGGCAAAAATGAACAATAAAGCTGCCCCCCTCCCCCGTTTAGCTGATGGGGCCTGGGCTCAGTACAATAGGACCAGTTGTACTGCCTTATCAGCGGCCCTGGAGACTTGAAAAGCGGATGGTGACCTTTCATTCATTGGAGATGACTTGCATTGCTGATAGTGACTTCTCATTTATTGAAGGTGAGATGTAATGTCAATGGTAGCATCATATTCACTCAGGATGACTTACAATGCTAATGATGCAATGCTAGCGGTGAATTATCATTCATTAAAGGTAAATTGCAGTGCTGATGGTGGCTTCTCATTCATGGAAGGTGACTTGCAATGCCGATGGTGGCTTCTCATTCAGGGAAGGTGACTGTCAATGCGGATGGTGACTTCTCTTTCATTAAAGATGACTTGCAATGTTGATGGTGACTTCTCATTTAAGGAAGGTAACTTTCAATGCCGATGGTGACTTCTCATTCATGGAAGGTGACTTGCAATGCTGATGGTGACCTCTCATTCATTAAAGATGACTTGCAATGTTGATGGTGACTTCTCATTTATGGAAGGTAACTTGCAATGCTGAAGGTGACTTCTCTTTCATGCAATGTGACTTGCAATGCTGATGGTGACTTCTCGTTAATGGGAGGTGACTGTCAATGCTGATGGTGACTTCTCATTCGAAGATAACTTGCAATGCTGATAATGACTTCTCATTCACAGAAGGTAACTTGCAATGCTGATGGTGACTTCTCATTCATGAAAAGTGGCTTCCAATGCTGATGGTGACTTCTCATTCACAGAAGGTAACTTGCAAGGCTGATGGTGACTTCTCATTTATGGAAGGTAACTTGCAATGCTGATGGTGACTTCTCACTCATTGAAGGTGACTGTCAAGGTTGATGGCAACTTCTCATGCATGGATGACTTGCAACACTGTTGGTGTAATTGGAAAAAATTATGCCGCGCTAGGAAAAAACATAAAAACAAATAAACTATATGTGAAACAGGCAGCAGCAATAGATGTGATATAACACCAAACAGATATACAGAAATGGAAAACTGCGCCAACCCTATACTAAAATAAATGACAAAAAATAGTGACAAAATATATAAGTAATTATCATTAAATGATTATAACGATAAAAAAAACACCTTAAGTGCATAAAAAACACAGCAATACATAAAGTAAAAATATCATAAACAAAAAGTCCAATCATAGAAAGTTCATAAGTGAGTCTGGATAAACGTTTGTGACACCGCAGTGATGCAACACGATCCAAAAAAGCGCATAAAGTGCCCGTCACCGTATATTAAATGCGCTTACCAGAAAGTAAACAAATTAAGGCGTTTGTATATATTCGATGGGTCCCATCAAAAGATATCCTCCTTTTTAGTGGGTCAACTCTCCATCTCCTAATAGTACCTTCCAGATACTAATATACTTCGTGGTCCCAATAAGGAGCTCAGTAATTCCCAAAAAAGAAAGGAGCTAACATGGCATAATAACGTTTGGACAATTTATTAAAAGAAAAAGTAACACACTTACATGTGGATGGATAAAATACAGCTTGTATAAACAGTACATAAAAAGCCGGCCGGCAAACAGGAGCCCGTCCTCCTCTCAAACAACGTGGTGGCGTCACTGCGTGCCCTCCCAGACGCGTTTCGTCATACCTGACGTTGTCAATGGGGAACGGGCAGCGCAGTGACGCTCCGCCTAATAAAGATACTAAAGCGTACCAAGCCTCGTTCTGAGATGCAAGGCTGGGTCCTAATACGCCATTGTAAATAATGGCAAATAGCCCTGAAGCGGGTACAGTCTGTCCGCTGCTAATAATGCAACGGGACTACTTGTGATGTAGATCGCTAACATCCTAAGCATCGTACAGATGTATCTAATGTTCAAAAAATGAAAAAAGGAGACTTGCACATACTAAAGATGACATTAGATTCACACCCATGTATGTTAGTGTGCCGCAGGTGCAAAATAAATATTGCATCAGTACCGCACCACATCCCGGCATATAAAAAAAGGGAAACACAGACATAAAAGGGAATTAACCCAATAATGGAATAGGCAACATACTTTCGTGTAAGGGAGTCAGTGCAGAGGAAACATGCTGAATATCATGTATCCAGCCAATATATATCAATGGTCACCAAAAAATGTAGGTAGCCAAAAAGGATCACATTAATCAAAAAGTCTTTTTACTAAATATTGGCCAGAGAAAATACTATTAAAAATATTCCATGCATGTGGGTTTGACACAATAATCGCATGAAATTGCTCATGCGTCTAGATCAAACCTTTTGATTGCATAGGAACAGTATCCCAATTTATATCTAAGATTCTATCGGAAGAAAAATCCAAAAATCCAAAATTTAAAGGATATTAAATTAAAAATTACAAATAAAATTAAAATTAAAAATTCGAAAATTTAGGATATGTGGTGTATAATGTGTAATATACACCACATATCCTAAATTTTCGAATTTTTAATTTTAATTTTATTTGTAATTTTTAATTTAATATCCTTTAAATTTTGGATTTTTGGATTTTTCTTCCGATAGAATCTTAGATATAAATTGGGATACTGTTCCTATGCAATCAAAAGGTTTGATCTAGACGCATGAGCAATTTCATGCGATTATTGTGTCAAACCCACATGCATGGAATATTTTTAATAGTATTTTCTCTGGCCAATATTTAGTAAAAAGACTTTTTGATTAATGTGATCCTTTTTGGCTACCTACATTTTTTGGTGACCATTGATATATATTGGCTGGATACATGATATTCAGCATGTTTCCTCTGCACTGACTCCCTTACACGAAAGTATGTTGCCTATTCCATTATTGGGTTAATTCCCTTTTATGTCTGTGTTTCCCTTTTTTTATATGCCGGGATGTGGTGCGGTACTGATGCAATATTTATTTTGCACCTGCGGCACACTAACATACATGGGTGTGAATCTAATGTCATCTTTAGTATGTGCAAGTCTCCTTTTTTCATTTTTTGAACATTAGATACATCTGTACGATGCTTAGGATGTTAGCGATCTACATCACAAGTAGTCCCGTTGCATTATTAGCAGCGGACAGACTGTACCCGCTTCAGGGCTATTTGCCATTATTTACAATGGCGTATTAGGACCCAGCCTTGCATCTCAGAACGAGGCTTGGTACGCTTTAGTATCTTTATTAGGCGGAGCGTCACTGCGCTGCCCGTTCCCCATTGACAACGTCAGGTATGACGAAACGCGTCTGGGAGGGCACGCAGTGACGCCACCACGTTGTTTGAGAGGAGGACGGGCTCCTGTTTGCCGGCCGGCTTTTTATGTACTGTTTATACAAGCTGTATTTTATCCATCCACATGTAAGTGTGTTACTTTTTCTTTTAATAAATTGTCCAAACGTTATTATGCCATGTTAGCTCCTTTCTTTTTTGGGAATTACTGAGCTCCTTATTGGGACCACGAAGTATATTAGTATCTGGAAGGTACTATTAGGAGATGGAGAGTTGACCCACTAAAAAGGAGGATATCTTTTGATGGGACCCATCGAATATATACAAACGCCCTAATTTGTTTACTTTCTGGTAAGCGCATTTAATATACGGTGACGGGCACTTTATGCGCTTTTTTGGATCGTGTTGCATCACTGCGGTGTCACAAACGTTTATCCAGACTCACTTATGAACTTTCTATGATTGGACTTTTTGTTTATGATATTTTTACTTTATGTATTGCTGTGTTTTTTATGCACTTAAGGTGTTTTTTTTATCGTTATAATCATTTAATGATAATTACTGTTGGTGTAATGCTGATGGTGACTTTTCATTCATTGACGATGACCTGCAATGTTGATTGGGGATTTCTATTGATTTAAGGTAACTTACAATGCTGATGGTGACTTCTTATTGATTTAACATGAATTGAAATGCTGATGGTGACTTCTAATTGAGCGATAATCACATCTCAGTTTGGTTACCACTTAATCTAGTACATCCAATACTTAGACACAGTAGCTGGGGGCTTACTACCTATTGAGTCATATATATAATAAACAAATGTTGTACTGTCACCTGCTGATACTGTTTTGGAAAACCCAAATGATATTCACTGAGATACAACTATATATATATATCTACCCCCCCCCCCCCCCCACCACCACCACCACCACCAATCCCATGCATTCCAAATGATATTCAAGATTGTGTTGTGCCTAGGATTAACACATCACTTAGGGCCTATGAAGATGCAGCATTGTCCTTTATTGATTTGGAGTTTTGGGTTTGAACAGGTCCAATGACCTCTGTTGAGATGGAAACAGTTGTCATGCTCTGTTACAAACATACAATTGTTGCTGAAGGATATTTGCTTACTTCTCTGTTCAGGCCTGACACGCTGCTTTGTCATTCTATACCTTCCTCTGTTGTTAATGGCTCTTCGCTGTAGCCTTCATGATTAGATATGCTGATGGAACTTCTTTCTATATAGGAATCGGATGATCGCTGCATTTCCAAGCACTGCTCGGAGGATGTGTTGCTTTTCAGCATGACAAACAGCTGTGATTTCTTCAAAAGAAAGAGTTACTTACCTTGGTATCATTCCTAGGGACACCTCTTTCGAGAAAGGAGATATTCCTGATAACATTTAGGGGGCACCCTTCTGAATAAAAATATACTTTTCTGAAGATACAGACCAACCTTTCTTGACCTTTTTTACCCTGGTGGAATTTTTAGGTCTTAGCCAACTGTTATTAATACCAGTTCATTGGGGGTTGAAATGCTTCTTACATTGGTGGTCTGTGGGAAGAATGCAACGCTAGCAGACAACAGAAAAAAATAATAGAGCGGAGAGCCTCACAAATGAGGAGAGCAAGGCTTGGATAGGCATTGGAACTATATACAACGATGACAAGGGGAGATGCTCACGCTCCCGGAAGAAGTCCTTTTGTGATGAAAACCGGTCGGGTTTAGGTATGGTTTTCCTGTCAACGTGTTTTGGATTGAGCTCACATCTGCTCTTGCTTTGGAAGATCTTATTGGTGCATTACTTGAGTAAAGCCCAACCTAAAGGATTTTACACTATCTTGGCGTTTATCTCTCTGCTGACATAACCCACAGAGGACTATGATTTAAAACTGGAGGAATATTGGTTTCCATGTGAAGTTTGGATGACCCCACTCGTCTTTGTGATGCCGAGGAGTGATCGTGGATGGAGCATATGAGATATAAGAGCCCCTTTTGACCCCCCCCATAATAGGTGGTCAACACTCCGGTAAGAGAACATCTAAACTTATGGTGGTGGTCTTTTCACAAGGTGGAGGAACTGAGTGAACAAGAACTTCTGCACCTGTTTACCAATATAAAGCACTACACTGGTGCCATATTGAAGACACGTGGATTAAACTCATTTGATTTATTTCTTTTAGTCATCTATTTATTCACTTTATTGATGTATTCAAGCGTAACACAATATTTTCCTTATAGAAAATATAATTAGGCTGCTGGTTTTGCCAAGTGGCATTGACCCTGAAACGATGTAGGCTCCAACAAATAGGAGGTCAACCAGCCACAGATTAAAGAAACCCCTCATAGAAACCTCTGGAGGAACCCTAGGGTTTCATGGAACCTCACCAAGAATGAATGATCTAGACCAGTGGTCTCCAAACTCTGGCCCTGGGGCCAGAAGTGGCCCTTTGCTTGTGTTTATCTGGCCCTTGTGGCACTATGCCACCAACTGACACCAATGATGGGGCTCCATTTCCTCTACTGACACCATCAATGGAACACTATTCTTCTCATAGATATCAACAATGGGGCATTATACCTCCCATTAAAACCAATGATGGGGCGCTGATGCCAGGGCATTTTCTACTCCCACTGCCCATAATCTGACCCCCCTAAAGCCTGAAGGATAGTAAACTGGCCCTTTAAATAGAAAGCTTGCAGACCCCTGATCTAGACATTATTATTAACCTACATGTGGGGACTTTTGTGTGACCTTTTTTGTTTTTCTGTTTAATATATATTTTATAAACTTGGTCCTTCTTTAACCGGTTCCCGACCGGCTCATGTCTATTTATGGGGGCAGAATGGCACCCCTGCGTGAAGCCTCGCACCAGTACAGGGTTCCCTTTAAGAGCCGCCAGAGGGCGTGCACACACTGCCAGAGGCACGTGCGCTCACTGCACAGCGGTGGACCTGTTGCGTGAACCCGGTGGTCGCGATTACATGAATGGGAGCCAGCACAGTGCATGTAAACACACAAATCCCTGTTCTGTCAGGGCAGAAGAGACATGTCGTTTTGTCATAGTTATGCAGTGATCTTCCTGTGTTTGCTTACCTCCCCTCATGTGTTCAGACTAAGAGGCCAGCCACTTCCACCTGGTGGTTTTTATAACCTCTCCTCTAAGCATGGCTCCACCCCAGGCCCTATCAGGGAGCCCTATATTAACCTGTGCACTGCAGGCCATCAGGGCTGATCAACCATTGTGTATTCCTTTGTGTGTTAGCTTCCTGTTACCTGCCGTGTGCTCTTCTACTGTTTTCCGTTACCGACTTTGGCGTGTCTTTGACTATCCCTGTTTGCCTGTGATCCTGACCTTTTGGCGTATCCCCGACTATTCTTGTCTGCTTGTGGCCCCGACCTTGGCTTTGTCCCTCACCATCCCTATCCTCCTGTTGCCTACTGTGGGTGTGAGCTGGGGGACCCTGGGGGTCACGACCTGGAGCGAGTTGCAGCCAAGTCCATCCTCACCACTCGAGGCTCTGGTGAACACCTGCTGGCTCTTAGACTCTGCGCCCCAGGGAATCTTACGCTCTAACCCCGGTGGGATCTGTCTCCTGTCCGCAGCAGTCAGCCGTAGGGTCCACAACCTTGCGGTGCACTCCTGATTTCTACGGTGTGCATCTGTCACCTCGCCTCAAGGTGACCTGACACGTTTGTTCCTACTAACTAGTCAGTCCTATCCCCATACAGTTTGAAAACACTAAGGGAACACATTTAACCCCTTAATCGCCCCCTAGCATTAACCCCTTCCCTGCTAGGGACATTTATACAGTAATCAGTGCATATTTATAGCACTGATCACTGTATAACTGTCAACGGTCCCAAAAATGTGTCAAAAGTGATCGATCTGTCCATTGCAATGTCGCAGTACCGCTAAAAATCACAGATCACCGCCATTACTAGTACAAAAAAATAAAATGGCATAAAAATTCCATAAATCTTTCCCATAGTTTGTAGATGCTATAACTTTTGCGCAAACCAATCAATATATACTTATTGCAATTTTTTTCCCCAAAATATGTAGAAAAATGTATATCGGCCTAAATTGATGAAGACATTTTGTTTTTTAAAATAAAATGTGGGGATATTTATTATAGCAAAAAGTAAAAAAAGTTTGTTTGCTTTTTCTCAAAATTGACGCTTTTTTTGTTTATAGCGTAAAAAAAATAAAAACAGTAGAGGTGATCAAATGCCACCAAAAGAAAGCTCTATTTGTGGGAAAAAAAGCATGCAAATTTTTTTCCCACAAATAGATTTTGTTTGGGCACAGCGTCGCACGTCTGCGCAATTGTCAGTTAAAGCGACGCAGTGCTGAATTGTAAATAGTGCTGTGGTCAGGAAGGGGGTAAAATCTTCCGGGACTGAAGTGGTTAAAAGCAAGAATTGATAATAATGATAGAAATTAAAAAAATATATATTTTGTATTTTTACATAATTGTTTGTGGTTGGTATCCTAATACCGCGTACACACAGTCGGACTTTCCCGAAGGGGAAATGTTTGACGTGAGCTTGTTGTCGTAAAGTCCAACCGTGTGCATGCTCCATCAAACATTTGCTGTCGAAATTTCCACAACACAAATGTTTGAGAGCAGACTTGTTGTTCGTTAAGTCCGATCGTGCGTACACAAGTCCGTCGCACAAAAGTTCACGCACGCTCGGAATCAAGCAGAAGGAACCTGCACTGGCTATTGAACTTCCTTTTTCTCGGCTTGTCCTAAGTCTTGTAGGTCACTGCGTTGACCACGTTTGGAAATTTTTGGCCAACATGTGTGTGACCGTGTGTATGCAAGACAAGTTTGAGCTAACGTCCTTCGGAAAAAAATCCACGGTTTCGTTGGAAGGATCCAAAGTCCGAGAAAGACTTTTTTTCTTTGTCTCTAGCCTTTTCTTTCTCGACTTTTGAAAGCCATTTTAATTCGTGTCCACTTCTCGGGTAGTGTAGAGCCAACTGTTACATCCGAACCTAGGTTCAGACCAACACGTTAACCTTTTTGCCTGTTCGGCGGGAGCCAAACATAATCTATAGAAGTGATATTTCTACTGCTTCTATATATGGTGACAACCCCCACCCCGTGCGAATGGATCGCGGGACACCCTGTGTAGGAGGACCGGCGCTTACATTACCTTGTCCTCTTCTCCGGCGTCTCTTCTCCAATAAGCTTCCTATGCTCAGTTTCACTTCCGCCAAAGCACTGAGCATCCAATAGGGACAACTGGCACTTTGGCCAATCAGGAAACAGGTCTCACAGATCTGCCTCCAGATTGGTGGGAAGGCAATGCGGTTTGAAACTAGCAAATATTAATTCGCTATGGTCACACAATTGGGTGGGATCAGGGCGAAGGTGCTTCAAAAAAATACACTCCTTCCTGTCCCCGCCATAGGAATCCATGCGTCCGGCGTCCTGAAAGGGGCCGGGCACATCAGTAGGGAGGCGGGTGCAGGGATGGGGGGGTGGCGCCCATGCGCCCACAATGCATGGCCCGCCACTGGTGATGGTCTTGAGTCTGGCCACAGCGGCTGCCTTGCTAAGGTAAGACTGGACAACTTGTGGAAAACAATGCGTTTCCAAGTACTCCAAAGATGACATCGAGTATTCCAATGTTAGGTGGCATTTTCTGGGTTTTTGTAATTTGAACCAAACCTGAACAACCAATCAAAGATCATCCCTAAGTGCTTGATTTGTAATAGAAGAGAGCACAATAATAATGTTATTTAGGTTGACCAGTTAGAACTTGAAATGTAGGTCCTGGGCTAGGCACTCCAGCCTAAAGGCCCTATTTCATTCATTGAAGGTAACTTGCATTGCTGATGGTCACTTTTCATTCATTGATGGAGACTTGCAGGGCCACTGTTAGAAATCATGGGGCCCCTCGCTATCTGTAAGCTATGTGGGAAGTTTGTAATCTGTTGGTCTATGTGGACCCATTTCCTGATATAAATAAAAAATAAAAAAAAAATAAAATAAATAAATCATGGGGCTCCAAACAGCCTTCCGGACACCTTCCCCAGGCCTGCCTACACGCCAACCCCCACCAACACCCTTTGGGGGTGCAGTGGAACAGCGGCACTGGCTTTATCCACCTATGACCCAAAAATGAAACAAAAGTCCCTCCTCGGCTCCCACCTCCTTGGCCCCTCTGTTGACCTGATGGGGCCCAGGGAAATGTAATTTAAGCCCTGGTAAGCAAGTAGGAGTGTGGGTGGGGTCTAGTATAATCCATTTATTCAATAGGGCAAAAATGAACAATAAAGCTGCCCCCCTCCCCCGTTTAGCTGATGGGGCCTGGGCTCAGTACAATAGGACCAGTTGTACTGCCTTATCAGCGGCCCTGGAGACTTGAAAAGCGGATGGTGACCTTTCATTCATTGGAGATGACTTGCATTGCTGATAGTGACTTCTCATTTATTGAAGGTGAGATGTAATGTCAATGGTAGCATCATATTCACTCAGGATGACTTACAATGCTAATGATGCAATGCTAGCGGTGAATTATCATTCATTAAAGGTAAATTGCAGTGCTGATGGTGGCTTCTCATTCATGGAAGGTGACTTGCAATGCCGATGGTGGCTTCTCATTCAGGGAAGGTGACTGTCAATGCGGATGGTGACTTCTCTTTCATTAAAGATGACTTGCAATGTTGATGGTGACTTCTCATTTAAGGAAGGTAACTTTCAATGCCGATGGTGACTTCTCATTCATGGAAGGTGACTTGCAATGCTGATGGTGACCTCTCATTCATTAAAGATGACTTGCAATGTTGATGGTGACTTCTCATTTATGGAAGGTAACTTGCAATGCTGAAGGTGACTTCTCTTTCATGCAATGTGACTTGCAATGCTGATGGTGACTTCTCGTTAATGGGAGGTGACTGTCAATGCTGATGGTGACTTCTCATTCGAAGATAACTTGCAATGCTGATAATGACTTCTCATTCACAGAAGGTAACTTGCAATGCTGATGGTGACTTCTCATTCATGAAAAGTGGCTTCCAATGCTGATGGTGACTTCTCATTCACAGAAGGTAACTTGCAAGGCTGATGGTGACTTCTCATTTATGGAAGGTAACTTGCAATGCTGATGGTGACTTCTCACTCATTGAAGGTGACTGTCAAGGTTGATGGCAACTTCTCATGCATGGATGACTTGCAACACTGTTGGTGTAATTGGAAAAAATTATGCCGCGCTAGGAAAAAACATAAAAACAAATAAACTATATGTGAAACAGGCAGCAGCAATAGATGTGATATAACACCAAACAGATATACAGAAATGGAAAACTGCGCCAACCCTATACTAAAATAAATGACAAAAAATAGTGACAAAATATATAAGTAATTATCATTAAATGATTATAACGATAAAAAAAACACCTTAAGTGCATAAAAAACACAGCAATACATAAAGTAAAAATATCATAAACAAAAAGTCCAATCATAGAAAGTTCATAAGTGAGTCTGGATAAACGTTTGTGACACCGCAGTGATGCAACACGATCCAAAAAAGCGCATAAAGTGCCCGTCACCGTATATTAAATGCGCTTACCAGAAAGTAAACAAATTAAGGCGTTTGTATATATTCGATGGGTCCCATCAAAAGATATCCTCCTTTTTAGTGGGTCAACTCTCCATCTCCTAATAGTACCTTCCAGATACTAATATACTTCGTGGTCCCAATAAGGAGCTCAGTAATTCCCAAAAAAGAAAGGAGCTAACATGGCATAATAACGTTTGGACAATTTATTAAAAGAAAAAGTAACACACTTACATGTGGATGGATAAAATACAGCTTGTATAAACAGTACATAAAAAGCCGGCCGGCAAACAGGAGCCCGTCCTCCTCTCAAACAACGTGGTGGCGTCACTGCGTGCCCTCCCAGACGCGTTTCGTCATACCTGACGTTGTCAATGGGGAACGGGCAGCGCAGTGACGCTCCGCCTAATAAAGATACTAAAGCGTACCAAGCCTCGTTCTGAGATGCAAGGCTGGGTCCTAATACGCCATTGTAAATAATGGCAAATAGCCCTGAAGCGGGTACAGTCTGTCCGCTGCTAATAATGCAACGGGACTACTTGTGATGTAGATCGCTAACATCCTAAGCATCGTACAGATGTATCTAATGTTCAAAAAATGAAAAAAGGAGACTTGCACATACTAAAGATGACATTAGATTCACACCCATGTATGTTAGTGTGCCGCAGGTGCAAAATAAATATTGCATCAGTACCGCACCACATCCCGGCATATAAAAAAAGGGAAACACAGACATAAAAGGGAATTAACCCAATAATGGAATAGGCAACATACTTTCGTGTAAGGGAGTCAGTGCAGAGGAAACATGCTGAATATCATGTATCCAGCCAATATATATCAATGGTCACCAAAAAATGTAGGTAGCCAAAAAGGATCACATTAATCAAAAAGTCTTTTTACTAAATATTGGCCAGAGAAAATACTATTAAAAATATTCCATGCATGTGGGTTTGACACAATAATCGCATGAAATTGCTCATGCGTCTAGATCAAACCTTTTGATTGCATAGGAACAGTATCCCAATTTATATCTAAGATTCTATCGGAAGAAAAATCCAAAAATCCAAAATTTAAAGGATATTAAATTAAAAATTACAAATAAAATTAAAATTAAAAATTCGAAAATTTAGGATATGTGGTGTATAATGTGTAATATACACCACATATCCTAAATTTTCGAATTTTTAATTTTAATTTTATTTGTAATTTTTAATTTAATATCCTTTAAATTTTGGATTTTTGGATTTTTCTTCCGATAGAATCTTAGATATAAATTGGGATACTGTTCCTATGCAATCAAAAGGTTTGATCTAGACGCATGAGCAATTTCATGCGATTATTGTGTCAAACCCACATGCATGGAATATTTTTAATAGTATTTTCTCTGGCCAATATTTAGTAAAAAGACTTTTTGATTAATGTGATCCTTTTTGGCTACCTACATTTTTTGGTGACCATTGATATATATTGGCTGGATACATGATATTCAGCATGTTTCCTCTGCACTGACTCCCTTACACGAAAGTATGTTGCCTATTCCATTATTGGGTTAATTCCCTTTTATGTCTGTGTTTCCCTTTTTTTATATGCCGGGATGTGGTGCGGTACTGATGCAATATTTATTTTGCACCTGCGGCACACTAACATACATGGGTGTGAATCTAATGTCATCTTTAGTATGTGCAAGTCTCCTTTTTTCATTTTTTGAACATTAGATACATCTGTACGATGCTTAGGATGTTAGCGATCTACATCACAAGTAGTCCCGTTGCATTATTAGCAGCGGACAGACTGTACCCGCTTCAGGGCTATTTGCCATTATTTACAATGGCGTATTAGGACCCAGCCTTGCATCTCAGAACGAGGCTTGGTACGCTTTAGTATCTTTATTAGGCGGAGCGTCACTGCGCTGCCCGTTCCCCATTGACAACGTCAGGTATGACGAAACGCGTCTGGGAGGGCACGCAGTGACGCCACCACGTTGTTTGAGAGGAGGACGGGCTCCTGTTTGCCGGCCGGCTTTTTATGTACTGTTTATACAAGCTGTATTTTATCCATCCACATGTAAGTGTGTTACTTTTTCTTTTAATAAATTGTCCAAACGTTATTATGCCATGTTAGCTCCTTTCTTTTTTGGGAATTACTGAGCTCCTTATTGGGACCACGAAGTATATTAGTATCTGGAAGGTACTATTAGGAGATGGAGAGTTGACCCACTAAAAAGGAGGATATCTTTTGATGGGACCCATCGAATATATACAAACGCCCTAATTTGTTTACTTTCTGGTAAGCGCATTTAATATACGGTGACGGGCACTTTATGCGCTTTTTTGGATCGTGTTGCATCACTGCGGTGTCACAAACGTTTATCCAGACTCACTTATGAACTTTCTATGATTGGACTTTTTGTTTATGATATTTTTACTTTATGTATTGCTGTGTTTTTTATGCACTTAAGGTGTTTTTTTTATCGTTATAATCATTTAATGATAATTACTGTTGGTGTAATGCTGATGGTGACTTTTCATTCATTGACGATGACCTGCAATGTTGATTGGGGATTTCTATTGATTTAAGGTAACTTACAATGCTGATGGTGACTTCTTATTGATTTAACATGAATTGAAATGCTGATGGTGACTTCTAATTGAGCGATAATCACATCTCAGTTTGGTTACCACTTAATCTAGTACATCCAATACTTAGACACAGTAGCTGGGGGCTTACTACCTATTGAGTCATATATATAATAAACAAATGTTGTACTGTCACCTGCTGATACTGTTTTGGAAAACCCAAATGATATTCACTGAGATACAACTATATATATATATCTACCCCCCCCCCCCCCCCCACCACCACCACCACCACCAATCCCATGCATTCCAAATGATATTCAAGATTGTGTTGTGCCTAGGATTAACACATCACTTAGGGCCTATGAAGATGCAGCATTGTCCTTTATTGATTTGGAGTTTTGGGTTTGAACAGGTCCAATGACCTCTGTTGAGATGGAAACAGTTGTCATGCTCTGTTACAAACATACAATTGTTGCTGAAGGATATTTGCTTACTTCTCTGTTCAGGCCTGACACGCTGCTTTGTCATTCTATACCTTCCTCTGTTGTTAATGGCTCTTCGCTGTAGCCTTCATGATTAGATATGCTGATGGAACTTCTTTCTATATAGGAATCGGATGATCGCTGCATTTCCAAGCACTGCTCGGAGGATGTGTTGCTTTTCAGCATGACAAACAGCTGTGATTTCTTCAAAAGAAAGAGTTACTTACCTTGGTATCATTCCTAGGGACACCTCTTTCGAGAAAGGAGATATTCCTGATAACATTTAGGGGGCACCCTTCTGAATAAAAATATACTTTTCTGAAGATACAGACCAACCTTTCTTGACCTTTTTTACCCTGGTGGAATTTTTAGGTCTTAGCCAACTGTTATTAATACCAGTTCATTGGGGGTTGAAATGCTTCTTACATTGGTGGTCTGTGGGAAGAATGCAACGCTAGCAGACAACAGAAAAAAATAATAGAGCGGAGAGCCTCACAAATGAGGAGAGCAAGGCTTGGATAGGCATTGGAACTATATACAACGATGACAAGGGGAGATGCTCACGCTCCCGGAAGAAGTCCTTTTGTGATGAAAACCGGTCGGGTTTAGGTATGGTTTTCCTGTCAACGTGTTTTGGATTGAGCTCACATCTGCTCTTGCTTTGGAAGATCTTATTGGTGCATTACTTGAGTAAAGCCCAACCTAAAGGATTTTACACTATCTTGGCGTTTATCTCTCTGCTGACATAACCCACAGAGGACTATGATTTAAAACTGGAGGAATATTGGTTTCCATGTGAAGTTTGGATGACCCCACTCGTCTTTGTGATGCCGAGGAGTGATCGTGGATGGAGCATATGAGATATAAGAGCCCCTTTTGACCCCCCCCATAATAGGTGGTCAACACTCCGGTAAGAGAACATCTAAACTTATGGTGGTGGTCTTTTCACAAGGTGGAGGAACTGAGTGAACAAGAACTTCTGCACCTGTTTACCAATATAAAGCACTACACTGGTGCCATATTGAAGACACGTGGATTAAACTCATTTGATTTATTTCTTTTAGTCATCTATTTATTCACTTTATTGATGTATTCAAGCGTAACACAATATTTTCCTTATAGAAAATATAATTAGGCTGCTGGTTTTGCCAAGTGGCATTGACCCTGAAACGATGTAGGCTCCAACAAATAGGAGGTCAACCAGCCACAGATTAAAGAAACCCCTCATAGAAACCTCTGGAGGAACCCTAGGGTTTCATGGAACCTCACCAAGAATGAATGATCTAGACCAGTGGTCTCCAAACTCTGGCCCTGGGGCCAGAAGTGGCCCTTTGCTTGTGTTTATCTGGCCCTTGTGGCACTATGCCACCAACTGACACCAATGATGGGGCTCCATTTCCTCTACTGACACCATCAATGGAACACTATTCTTCTCATAGATATCAACAATGGGGCATTATACCTCCCATTAAAACCAATGATGGGGCGCTGATGCCAGGGCATTTTCTACTCCCACTGCCCATAATCTGACCCCCCTAAAGCCTGAAGGATAGTAAACTGGCCCTTTAAATAGAAAGCTTGCAGACCCCTGATCTAGACATTATTATTAACCTACATGTGGGGACTTTTGTGTGACCTTTTTTGTTTTTCTGTTTAATATATATTTTATAAACTTGGTCCTTCTTTAACCGGTTCCCGACCGGCTCATGTCTATTTATGGGGGCAGAATGGCACCCCTGCGTGAAGCCTCGCACCAGTACAGGGTTCCCTTTAAGAGCCGCCAGAGGGCGTGCACACACTGCCAGAGGCACGTGCGCTCACTGCACAGCGGTGGACCTGTTGCGTGAACCCGGTGGTCGCGATTACATGAATGGGAGCCAGCACAGTGCATGTAAACACACAAATCCCTGTTCTGTCAGGGCAGAAGAGACATGTCGTTTTGTCATAGTTATGCAGTGATCTTCCTGTGTTTGCTTACCTCCCCTCATGTGTTCAGACTAAGAGGCCAGCCACTTCCACCTGGTGGTTTTTATAACCTCTCCTCTAAGCATGGCTCCACCCCAGGCCCTATCAGGGAGCCCTATATTAACCTGTGCACTGCAGGCCATCAGGGCTGATCAACCATTGTGTATTCCTTTGTGTGTTAGCTTCCTGTTACCTGCCGTGTGCTCTTCTACTGTTTTCCGTTACCGACTTTGGCGTGTCTTTGACTATCCCTGTTTGCCTGTGATCCTGACCTTTTGGCGTATCCCCGACTATTCTTGTCTGCTTGTGGCCCCGACCTTGGCTTTGTCCCTCACCATCCCTATCCTCCTGTTGCCTACTGTGGGTGTGAGCTGGGGGACCCTGGGGGTCACGACCTGGAGCCAGTTGCAGCCAAGTCCATCCTCACCACTCGAGGCTCTGGTGAACACCTGCTGGCTCTTAGACTCTGCGCCCCAGGGAATCTTACGCTCTAACCCCGGTGGGATCTGTCTCCTGTCCGCAGCAGTCAGCCGTAGGGTCCACAACCTTGCGGTGCACTCCTGATTTCTACGGTGTGCATCTGTCACCTCGCCTCAAGGTGACCTGACACGTTTGTTCCTACTAACTAGTCAGTCCTATCCCCATACAGTTTGAAAACACTAAGGGAACACATTTAACCCCTTAATCGCCCCCTAGCATTAACCCCTTCCCTGCTAGGGACATTTATACAGTAATCAGTGCATATTTATAGCACTGATCACTGTATAACTGTCAACGGTCCCAAAAATGTGTCAAAAGTGATCGATCTGTCCATTGCAATGTCGCAGTACCGCTAAAAATCACAGATCACCGCCATTACTAGTACAAAAAAATAAAATGGCATAAAAATTCCATAAATCTTTCCCATAGTTTGTAGATGCTATAACTTTTGCGCAAACCAATCAATATATACTTATTGCAATTTTTTTCCCCAAAATATGTAGAAAAATGTATATCGGCCTAAATTGATGAAGACATTTTGTTTTTTAAAATAAAATGTGGGGATATTTATTATAGCAAAAAGTAAAAAAAGTTTGTTTGCTTTTTCTCAAAATTGACGCTTTTTTTGTTTATAGCGTAAAAAAAATAAAAACAGTAGAGGTGATCAAATGCCACCAAAAGAAAGCTCTATTTGTGGGAAAAAAAGCATGCAAATTTTTTTCCCACAAATAGATTTTGTTTGGGCACAGCGTCGCACGTCTGCGCAATTGTCAGTTAAAGCGACGCAGTGCTGAATTGTAAATAGTGCTGTGGTCAGGAAGGGGGTAAAATCTTCCGGGACTGAAGTGGTTAAAAGCAAGAATTGATAATAATGATAGAAATTAAAAAAATATATATTTTGTATTTTTACATAATTGTTTGTGGTTGGTATCCTAATACCGCGTACACACAGTCGGACTTTCCCGAAGGGGAAATGTTTGACGTGAGCTTGTTGTCGTAAAGTCCAACCGTGTGCATGCTCCATCAAACATTTGCTGTCGAAATTTCCACAACACAAATGTTTGAGAGCAGACTTGTTGTTCGTTAAGTCCGATCGTGCGTACACAAGTCCGTCGCACAAAAGTTCACGCACGCTCGGAATCAAGCAGAAGGAACCTGCACTGGCTATTGAACTTCCTTTTTCTCGGCTTGTCCTAAGTCTTGTAGGTCACTGCGTTGACCACGTTTGGAAATTTTTGGCCAACATGTGTGTGACCGTGTGTATGCAAGACAAGTTTGAGCTAACGTCCTTCGGAAAAAAATCCACGGTTTCGTTGGAAGGATCCAAAGTCCGAGAAAGACTTTTTTTCTTTGTCTCTAGCCTTTTCTTTCTCGACTTTTGAAAGCCATTTTAATTCGTGTCCACTTCTCGGGTAGTGTAGAGCCAACTGTTACATCCGAACCTAGGTTCAGACCAACACGTTAACCTTTTTGCCTGTTCGGCGGGAGCCAAACATAATCTATAGAAGTGATATTTCTACTGCTTCTATATATTACAACTTTCCACTGTTAACGGTTTCTAAGGAAGCGGTGGATGCTGGCACCTGCCGCATCCTTAGCAACCACCATCACCGCTGCATTGACCTATATCACCGCTATTCTCACCCCATTGCTTAATGGGGCCCATCAAAGGTGATTGATATAGAGAGAATGTAGGACACCCCCTAAAAAGCAGGGATCCCCTCACCCTGCACAGCCAGGCACACAGGCAATCCAGAGACAGAGAACAGTCCACACCTTTGTTTTTGTGGTTTATTGAGGGTCAATAACCTGAATGGGAACGGGAGATTATGGGATGCCCATCTGACACAAGCAAGAAAACTTTGGCAACAACTGCAGGGACGTCTTCCTATATACAGTCTATATACAGTCTCCTTGACACTCCTCCTGCTGGATGTTAGTGTTGGTGGATTAGGCACAGTCAGATTTCGCAAATGCCCTTTGCAGGCAGGAACTCAAAGCCCCTTGTTGTGTAGCAGATTACAGTGATCAGCTTGTATTGCTGTCAGGGCTGGGCTCAGCTCTTCCTTCTCAGAGCTGGCCGCTCAGCTGTTGGCTAATTGCCAGCTCCTATCTCTCATGGTTACTCAGCTGTTGATGATCCTGCTCGTCAGTCCTGCCTACTTAAGCCGTCCAGCCCAGAGAATCTCTGCCTTTGCCTTGGTCAACATTACAGAAACTATCTCATGCGGTCCTATTTAAAGACTTGCTTTGCTGACATCCCTTCTGGATCCAGATCCTGCTTGCTGTTCCACTACATTGATCCCTGACTCCTGGCTTGGCTGACTATCCATCCGGTTACTGAACTTTGGCTATGTTTTGACTACGTTTGTTCTTTTTACTATTATTATTAAACAAGTGTGATTTAACTGTACTTCTTGTCTCGGTCTGATTTCCTGGTTTCTGACAATTACTCCTCCTGTGGCTATTGGTGCCAGTGCCAGGCACTGCCAACCTACCTGGCAGTAGCTGCCCCTTTCACTAGGCCTCAAGGCTAACTTTCCTCTACAGTCCTCCAGACTGATTCCAGACTGAAGACTTGGCACACTGGGCTCTTCAGGGAGAACTGGCTACACGTGGCAGTCTCGCCAACCCCCCCGCCCCATGTCCCCAGTAGTGCTGCTCCACTCACACTGTCCTCTCTCTTGTACCCCGTGCCTCCATGAAGGGCTTCCTCTGTGTGTTGATGCAGGATCCTTCCAGCACCTGAGCCCCGGCCCAAGGTCACCCCCCCAGCCTAGGGGGTACCCTAGAGGGCCACTGACAGCCTTCACAGCACTATATCTCCATCTTCCAACCAACTTCCTCTGCTGGCATGACTCATATTTATTTATGAGGTGAAACTTGCCCCCTGCCAGCCCGAGGCCCTCATAAATATGCATGGCAGCCCCTCCTTACTCTCACCCACCAGTTCTGGTTCTACAAACTTCCAGACCAGGGTTAAAGTGCCAGAGAGAGCTTCCAGTTGAGTTATTAAGCCCTAATGCTGCGTTCACATGATCGGAATTTTGGTCGGAAAAAGCTCTGATGGTTTTCCCGACGGAATTTCGATGGGATTTCGCTCAAGCTGTCTTGCATACACACGGTCACACCAAAATCCGACCGTCAACAAATTCTGACGTACAACGCGTACGACAGGACTAAAAAAAGGAATTTCAATACCCACTAGCCAATAGCTTCCATCTTGTAGTTGGATCAGAGCATGCATGAGTTTTTGCTCGTCGGCATTGCATAAACACGATCGGAATTTCCGATAGAAACTTTTTCTGTCTGAAAAATAGAGAAACTACTCTCAATCATTTGCTGGCAGAAATTCGGCCAACAAAATTCTGATGGAGCATACACTCGGTCGCATTTTCTGAGGAAAAGCTTCCATCGGCCTTTTGCTGGCCGAAATTCCGACCGTGTGTACGCGGCATAAGTCACTGAATCCTGACCCAGATTCACAGCCAAGGCTTAGCCCTGAGCTAACCAAATGCGCCTATGCTAACAAATCTACACTACAAAACCTAACCTACATCCACCACACACTAGAGCAGGGGTCTCAAACTGGCAGCCCTCCAGCTGTTGCGGAACTTCAAGTCCCATGAGGCATTGCATGGCTGACAGTTACAAGCATGACTCCCACAGGCAGAGTGATGATGGTACTTACATAGTTACATAGTTACATAGTTACATAGTCCACATCAAAACTTATGGTAGTCTCAGGTTCACACATCATACACAATTTTAAACATGCCCCGCATAGATATTCAAGTCAGTACATAATTTTGGAAATTTTACCGAATCCATACAATCTCCTCCAGAAATCCACCCCCCCCCTCCCCATCCCTACCCGCCCATACCCGACTCTTCTTCATTGTCCTGTCAAATAATACCAAACAATACTCAGCTAGAGACAGACTAAGCTACGCATGTTGCAGAGTTTTTAAGCCACCTGTCCCAGACCTTCTCATATTTGGAGGGGCATCCCCTATGAATGTATATAAGTTTCTTAAAAGGCAAGACACCATTAATTTCCACAAGCCATTGGGAAACCGTTGGAGGGTCAGGTCTCATCCAAACTCTGGCAATCATTTTCCGTGCAGAGAAGAGGGTTTCGTGCAAAAATATTTTAGTGTATTTATTCAAAGCCGTGTCTGGGAAAATACCCAGAAGACACAGCTTCGGCTGAAGTGTGATAGGGGAACCTATCGTATCGTGGAGAAACCTCACTACCTGGGACCAATACGCTTGAATTTTAGGGCATTCCCAAAGAAGATGAAAAAAGGTGCCAGATGCACGCGCACATGTGAGCCTGTACCTGGAGACCATAAGCGGCGTGAGATACGCTTTGTGTGTTATGAAAATTTGAGTCAGCCGGTCAGAGAGTTTGGGCGAAACTAGTTTACAGGTGTCCAAGGCATCACTCCATTCGTCATCTGTAATAGGCCCCAGCTCCCCCACCCACCTATTTTTAAGTGAAAAGGCAGCTACAGTCATGGAAGGAACTGATAGCATAGCATAAAACTGCGAGATACATTTTTTGGGATCTGGGTTTTTAATTGCTGCCATCAGCGGATTGGGGGGTACAGATAGGTCATCTAGGGGGAATTGTACACAGTATGCATGACGAAGCTGCAGGTATCTGTAATAAAAGTGATTCGGGAGCCCATATTCCGCCTGTAGGGCAGGAAAGGATTTCAGTTTGCCACCAGTAAGCATGTGAGACATATAAAATATGCCCTTCCCGCACCATAATCCGCTATCCACTATCCGTCTAAATTCTGGGATACTCCAATTATGCCATATGGGGGTGTATTCATGCAGGGATGGAAGGCCCAACTTCAAAGAGGCAATTTGCCACACCCTCCTATATTGATAAAGAAGAGATGTGGCAGATTCCCTCCTCCCTTCCCCCTCCGCCCCCCCAACGATCGCTACCATCGGGTCTAAAGTAGGCCTGATCCATGACGGGCACAAAAAATATAAGAACCTGTCTTTGTCTGTTTTATCTATATGGAACATTTGCGATAACTGAGACGCTAAGTAATAGACATTAAAGTCCGGCATGGCCAGTCCGGCTAGGTCAGTGGGTTGTTGTAACTTTTGCCATG